>NW_024467134.1:1850287-2392755 GCF_000820605.1 Sporothrix brasiliensis 5110
GTGGGGGGGGGGGGGTGTAAAGTAACTAAAGTACGACGTAACTCCCAGTGTGTGTGGGAAGAGGTGTGGACCAGCAAACGTGAATAGTGGACAGGGCCCAGGCCTTGGGGCGGGTATGAACAGGGCCAAAAAGGAAAGAAGAAAAGAATTCCAGAGACAGCAGGCGCAAAGCGGAAGAGACAAGGAGAGGGGGGGGGGGGGCGTGGACAAGAGTCATGGACCGAACTAGGGTGGGTATGCGATCAGCGGAGGGGAGTGAACAAGCAGGAAGGAGCTAGGGGCTAGGGATGGGCAAGATGGGGTTTTCGGCGGATTGGCGTGGAAACAACGAAAGAACGACCGTAGGTCCCAGCAGTCCCAGCAGGCTGTTCCCCCTGTAGTGCCTATCATAGCGCCACGGCAGCGAGAACAGCCGAGAAAACGTCCATCATTCAGCTGTCCTCCACAGGCCAGATTGATAGCAAGGTATTCTGCCCCCGGCAGGCGTAGCGGGAGGACCTTGTGAGGTCTGAATACGGAGGTAAGTTGTACTTGTGTATGCTTGGTGTTCTTGGTATTCTGGGATGCGACGTTCATTTCTGATCCGGGTGGATGGGCCAGCAAATCGAAGTACATCGTAGGCAAAGAAAGTCAACGGATATCAAACGGCAGACGATGCAGCACGCAAGATCCCAAGGAGGGGGCTGCCCTACGAACGCAAGGCAGAAGGGCAGGCCGTTCTGGTCAAACCGATCTATCTACTCAGCATGTCTTGTGGTCAGTTCAGGCAACGTCTGCATAACGGCGCCATCAATGGCAACCGCCAACATATCTATGTGTCAGACACAGAGTTCAGAGCACGACTACTTCGTAGTAGTGTGCGGATTTCGTACGTCCAACAGTCATACACTGTGCACGTGTCGTCCGTCTCGGCCTTCTCTTCCATGTCCATCCTGTCGGTCTGCCAAACGGTGATGCCTTTCCGAGGTGGAAGACGATGTACAGAATACTCAGTGGCTGGACTGGTTGGCTGGGTATTGCCTTGGCAGGGAACAGGCCCTTTGGAGGCGGTAGTCCCGAGGCCATGGCCGAAGGTTATTTTTATTTTTGTTCATTTCATGAAATACCGGGCACATGCAATATGAATTTCTGCGTCTTCTTCATTGTCGGTAAGCAAGGGCTGGATGCATCTCCGTGCTGCCATCGGCCGTCCGCCGCAGCCCTGTCCTTGTGAGGGACGAATGGAGATTAGAAAACGGAGTAAATAAATCGTACAGGGTAATATCTTACAGAGGAATTACAGAGTAAATTAGTGGAAACGGAGGAAAACGGAGACGCCAGAAGGAGCAGAAAAGTAAACCAACTTGACGGGCCAATTTGGCCAAGCGGCCAATGAACTTACAGCGTTCGTAGCCCAAAAAATAAACTGTGAGAAAACAGGCCAAAATAACAGGTTCTGATCTTACTAAATCATGACCGAGTGCCAGCTTTGATGGGCGAACGTAAAACCTCTCCCGAAAGTCGCACGAAGGCGGGCTTTGTCTCTCGTCATCTCGGGCCTTATTGTTCTTCAATTTTGTATCTCGCACATGCTACCTTACAGGCTTGCTTTTCGCGTCTCTACTTTCCGGGCCGCAAGATGCGGGTGGAAGGATTTAATGTGGTATTGCTCAAACATATGCAAAAGGCTAGCCTTTGTCGTTACTGCACGGCATGGCCGTCCCATCCGTCATGTTAGTGCGCCAACGGGCTGCCTCTTTTTAACTCCTTAGTGTATCTTTCAGAGGTACTCCGTTCGCTAGACCGGTTGGAAAGGCGCTGAAGCCTATGTGCATATACGGAGTACATTACTGCCGAGAAGAAAAAAGTTGCAAAGGAATGAAAAAACACGAAAACACGAGCACTGAAGCCATCCACACAGTCTTGCGTCTTGTACCGTTCACAAGGTTGCATTTCTCGCGTTGGAGCGGCTGAAGGTAAATGAAGAGGACAGCGACACCTGGTAAAGAAAAGTTAAAATGGGAATAACCTAAAGAAAAAAAAATATCAAAAAAACAAGTTCATCTCCAAAAACGGCGCCATGCTGCGCGCATGTTTTTACGCCTTGAGACAAATAAAACTCTATCGATCGGACATTTGTGCAGCAAGACAGCGGCCAGGGTTGGTCTGCTCGGCCTTGTTGCATTCGTTTCCCGGTTGTCCAGCTCGTCCAGTTTGCACCTACCGTATATGCAACACCTCAACTAGGAAAAGAGAGGCGAAAGGAGTTTTACGTCGTATTTTGTACTGCCCTTGTTTATTTTTCTTATTTGTTATTTGTTATTTCTTTATTCTTATTTCATACATCAAGTTTTTTTCTCCCGTTCGTTCAACGCCGGCTGGGTTTCTCGGCGGTCCAGCTGAAAGAAAATGGAGGAAGATGGGTGCGTAGAAACGAAGGACCATGCATCATCGCAAGGGGACATTTCAAATGGGCGGGGACAGAGAGGAGAAAAAAAGAAAAAGCAAATAAAATAATGAAATAGTAAACAACAAAATCGACCAGATCCCTTCCAACGTACCAAAATACCGCCGGACAAGACCCAGCCCAAGAAAAGGGACAGTTTCGGCGTAATATCAAATCGTCCCGCCGTCCCGTGTCTGTCTTGGTCTGGCTTTCTCGATCTGTTTTTGCCTTTGCTCCGATCGTCAATGATCTACGCCGCTCCACCAAGGCCAGTCCAGCTCGACGCAGTGGCCAGTGAGCCAGTCCCCGTCTCAGTCTACGAAGTAGCCAGTGCCCACCAAATTAATGTAGACAACAAAAGTACTCTTTAAATGCTGCGCACGCACGAATTACGCCGTACCCTGCTCGTTCTCTCATCTCGCGCGCTTCCGCAAACAGAATAAAACAGATCACGATTCCGATCGGCCGTTGTTCCGGGGAAAACAAATGTTTCACAATGTCCTTGCTTGTCAGAGAGAGCGGGCGTGGGCAGATGACAAAAGGTGAGCAAACGATTATTGTGCAAAAGCACCAACAACTCAGCGCGTCATACGGAGTCATTACAGAGTATGTCGTACACAGTCAGGGAACAGCGGAATTACTCGATGATCTACCTTTATTTTCCCCAGTCCTGGAACAAGAGTGAACCCGACAGACAAAATGGCGTCGAATCCGTTACAGCCGTTGGTGCCTATGACTGCTTGTATGGTGACCCAGTTAGAAAAAGGCAGTGCCAAGTGGAAGTGCGATAGCAGGGTACGTTGCCTCGTTGCCCATTAGCGCACAAGACGACAAAGGAAAGCAAAAAGGGATTTCAAGGAATTTTTGTTGGGTGATTGAAGGGACAATGAGAACGCGAAAATGGAACATGAGCCAATATATGAGAAAATGGAAAATGGGAATGGGAAATGAGAAAATAAGAAAATAATACAACGAGAACATAAAACCACAAATGCACATGCAGTGTTCAGACCCGCCGAGGAAGTGAGGAAAATAAACGAAAGGAAAGAAAATAAATAAGTGGCGAGCGACCGAGATGAAAGCGAGCACGAACGCGTGACAAACTACCTACTTGGGAGCTGACGGGACATGATCAAGTCACAGAGGAAGTAAATACGAAGGCGAGGCGACAAAAACTGAGCAGTCACAAAAGACAGTGAACTGCAAATTTGTGAAAAGTGAGATTGCTGCTGCCAAGCACAGTAATTCGTAAGATACGTCCGATTAGGGGCGTTCCTCTGACAAAGGATGCATGTCGAACTCCGTCGGGTCTTGCATTTTATTTCTTTTTCTGAGCCATGTCTCCGATCTCCATCGACACGTCCCGTCGCCGTTGTCTGTTGCCGGTTGCTGTGATTGATCATATATACGAGACGGAGGAAAAAGTAATACCCGACAACGTAGAAAAGAGAGAGAGGGAAAAAAAGGAAATACAAAGACCCAACACCAGTCAAGGCAGAACCTGTTTTTCCACGTCCAGGGCGCCTATTGTCCGTTTGAAAAGGCACCTTGCAGACATCTCCGCGCATGAGCTAATGCCAACGCAAATAGCCGCCGATATTCTCAACGTCGTCTGTGCTGCGTACGGAGAAGCAGATAAAAAGAATTTGAGAATGGCGACTGGTATGATAGACTATGGTGACAAATAGGTCAGCGCGCAAGTCAGCCGGGTGTTCATTCAAATAAGCCGTGCTTGTTTCTTCTCTGTCAGCGACATAGTTTCGAAAAAGCGACACAGAACGCAGGAAAACCAGCAGAGGCGACACGACATCGCCATGCCGACGGGTGCGCACAAAGTTTCTGTCACATTCGTCGTCGGTGTCCCATGCAGACAACCCTCTCTCCTTGTCCTCTCTTGACCTCCATATTTACACCCACCCGTTTGTACGCACGGCCGTTTGTTACAGACTGGCCCTGGCAGACTCTGATGAGCGAATCGCTTTTCAGCGGTCGACCTGCCAGCCAACCATCTCCACAAGGAATACGACTGTATGTTGTATGTCTCGGTACAGTTAGGGTGACCATCTCTCAGGTACGGGGTCCTACGTCGCACAATGGACTGGCTGAACCGTTCCTGTGGAATGCCTGGCGTGGGGAATATCAGATGCCACCAATGTTTGAGAGCCCCTCTTGTTATAAGTTGGCAAACCAACCTTTAAGCGTACTTGTTAATCACAGCTCACCGTTTCGCACATATCCCGTCGACGTGAGAAACGGAATCCCCGACATCATGTCGTCTACATAGTTGCGTCGCCGGCAAGCATCCTTCTGGAGTACTACTTCGTAGGTGCATGCCGTTTGAATTTCAGTTGTAATTTTGCTTGTCGGCTCGGGTTGCCGTTTCGCATCACAGCTAAAAAAAAAAAAAAAAAAAAAAAAAAAAAACTGCCATAGGAGACCGTCGTTGATTTTCCACTTTGTTTGGTGGAAGAGTTAAGAGTTTTAATTAAAAAACCTGGCAGGTCCGCACGACGGACAGTCCGGCTGTCTGATCTCCGAGGAAGGAAACGCTCGTTCAAATCGAGAGGAGGGCGTTGTTGAGAGCCTTCTTAGCAGATCTTAGCCGATTTCTGTTCTTTGGCGTTTTGTTCTTTTCAAGTTCACGCTACGGAGAAAGAACGTGCCGGCGCTTTTCTCCTCTTGAGCTTTTCACCTCTTGATCGAGTCAAAATGCAGACAGCGCCGGGTATTTTCTGCACACCACTACAGCCTAGCTGCACGTCGTCTCTCGTCAACACAAAAGCACATGGCCACAGTTGTTTGCAGGGACGCCAAAATAGCTGCCCTTAAATAATGTCGATGCTTCCCTTGTTTCGTCGTTTCGGCCACATTCCGTCGACGCTATTATTCCGCGGCCATTTTCCGAACGCTGTATCCATACAGCCTCGTTTTCTTTCTTTCTTTCTTTCTTTCTTTCTTTCTTTCTTTCTTTTCTTTTTTTGTTTCTTGCCACTTTCATCATGGCTCCGAAAAGGTCTTTCTGAGAAAAAGTCTCCGAACTACTGTCGGCTTCACGTGTTATTGACTGTCTGAGCTTTGTCTACCAACTTACCTTCTTGACATAACGAATCAAGACAGGCCAACGGGAGAGGGTCCACGTAAGTCGCGGCCGGCAAAAGTACGGCATCAGTACAGCATCGACGGCCTGCCATCTCTTCTCGGTGCACCGCAAGTACTTTTGACCTATGGGCACATTGCAGTTGCAGCCATTCAGCATTCAGAAACTAGGACTCCCTCCATTCTAAAAATATAAATACGTCTTGAAACGTCGGAGCACGGGATCCAGCCTCACAGTCGGCACAGTCAACACGACAATACGACGTAGAAACCAACAAAATTACCACGGAGGATGTCGCACGTCGCACATCTAATGGAAAGGACCAGATGCGGCCCTCTCTGTCCCATGGTTCGCTGCCTCAGCCAAAGGAGTCTATATTTCCCCATTTCTGATTGGCTCCCGGACCGAGCGCCACGTTTCCATCAGATGTACGACATACTCCGTCCGTTGTAACTACGAAGTACGTTGTCGTTTCTCCATTTTTCTTGTTTCTCCGCTTTCTTCACCCCCTTATTTCCTTTGCTGCCTCTCGTAGAATATCGTCGTGATGTCGCATCTTCACCAATCAGCTCCAAACAGGCAAGCCGGGTTCTCCTTTTGCCCCAGCCATAAGACACAGCCAACTGCCACCAACGACGGGCGTCCCAACAGCAAGCAATTACGACATAATACCACGACGAGTGTGGGTGTGGCCTCGGCTGGGCTGAACTGTCGGGGCTGCGATACAAGAAAACAAGAAACGTAAAGGCACAAAGCCGGAGGCAAAAAACGGCGTCCCCGGACTGCGTCAGGGCAGAGAAACAGGCAGTGGGTAAAACAAGTGCGGCCGCCCTGCTGCCGCTAAAACGCATGCTAGAGCCCCAGAAACGACAGGTTGCCGTTAGACCTATCGAGCTATCTTACCACGGCCGGCACCTGAAAAGCGCAATCTTCGATCCAGGTTTAGCGCCCCATGTAGCGCCATGTAGCGCCTTGTAGCGCCTTGTAGCGCCCTGTAGCGCCCTGTAGCGCACTGTAGTCAGTTCGTAGTGTGCTGCAGCCCCTGAAGCCTTCTGAAGCGTTGATGGCGCCTATCACGAATGTGGTAATTGCAGCGAGCAATGGTCCCGAAAGTCGTGTCGACGCCGCATCCAAAACGACGGCGACGACAGCGTCAGACGATGGCTCCATGGCTCTAAGGGTTGAATACCAAAGGGACGGACGCGGGAACAACCATTTTGGGGTTTGTAAGAGGCTCTAATAAGGCTGGCTTGGCTAAAGCTAAAAAGGTAGGAGGCTCTTTACCAACAATCGTCTTTCAAGCTAGATCTTTGGGTTCTGTTTTTATTTTATTATTTATATATTTATATGTTTTAGTTTTATTTCCCCCCTTTTCAGCCACGCCGAAGTCAACAAGAAACAATACGCAAAATGTACAAATATGGAAATATACAATACAGAAGAAACGATCACAACATGTATGTTACCAAAAAGGAAAGCATCTCGTCGTGAATCCCCCCCCCCCTTTGTTCCCCGTTTTCTTGATTTCTCCAGTCGCCTCTTTTTTTACTTTATCTTTTGCTCTCTTTACTTTTTTCTACTTACCCTTCATCACACACTCCTTGTGTCAACCGCACCATCAATGCATCCGACCGCATTTCACAAGAACGAGTGTCACCTTGGTCCCTGGACCCGTGAGATCTACTCCTCCCAGACGTCTGTCTTTGATTTTTGGCTGGACGGGTTTGAATGGAGTAGTATACTTGACAGCTGAGGGAAAGTTGAACCAACTTTGCCACCAACACCCAGCCACCACAGCCTAGTGACCAGTGCCTTGGGTCTTGCGTGTTGGGTTCTGGTGAAATAACCCGCGATTCTGGCCTGGTGGTGCGGGATGATGCCGTCCTGCTTGGGGTCTTTGTTGTTTGCAAGTTTGTTGCGTCACAAGTTTGTGCCGTTCTTTGTTTTTTTGTGGCGTATTTATTTCTTGTTTTCAACCTTCCCATCTCTCTTTCACTCACTCTTGTGTAAAGTACACCGGCTCCCACTGCAAGTCATTTTCCCTTTTCAAACGCAGCTTGCGAATGACGACGAGTTTAGTGCACCATACATAGGATAGGACATGCTGGACATGGGTTGGCATGGGGGTGGGGCAAGGCGCTTGGGCTCCAGACACGTAGGAGGCCTGTGCCCCTGACAAAGCAATGGTCCTTGTCAAGAGAAACGGAATACTCCGTTCACACAAAGAACGCCGGTTGGTGTCGGTTTGCGACGCGCCAGTGACATCCATGTGTTTTGACTACGATACACCTCTAGATGATTTTACTATGCACTCCACACCTGGTCTGCATGATTCCTCTTGCGTCGGCATTCGCACTTACATTTAGTTGATCCATTTATAAGAGGGTCGTTGAGGGGCTTCGGCGGTTACAAATGTAAGATCCAGCACGGGAGTTGAGGACGCAGGAAGGGTCCCATAACCGGTTGAAAGGCCACATGAAAAAGTTGAAAAAGAACGGCTTTGAGAATGCCCATATCGTTTAAGAGGAAAAGTACTACATTGCAAACTACGAAATACAATTGCAAAAGTTCAAAGTGCAAAGTACAAAGCGCAACGTGCGCAGCTACCAGATGAAAGTAAATAGAGAACGGTGAAAACCGGGTCGGCGTGCCAAGGAGACGGAACGGGAGCACAAGTAATTACCAGCCCCATGAGGCACACGGAGACGGGTACGGTACATGTCAGGTTCAGCTGGCGAGGAAAGGCTGTGCCAAAATCGACTAGGGGCTCAAGTTGAATTTGGGGCTTTGCCGAAAGTTGTATTGTCAAATTGCGATTGGTGTTTAAAAAAAGAGATAAAAACGCGTAACTCCATACTGGTCAAGGAAAGTGCATCCGCCAATGGCAAAGCCAAAAGACAGCTAAAAAAGGGGGTATTAATTGCTCCGTAGTAAAAGGACGGCATACGACCGGGGAGACAACGGACACCGACCCAAAAGCTCGAGGAGGAACAACAGGAACAAATGCGTCGTCAACTGTTGAAAACACCGAAAACCGGGTTTTCTTCCTGTTTAGGAAACCCCCCTTAATGTTGGGCCCGCCACAAAGAACTGATGAACAATGAAAAATGAGGCGACAAGTGAGGAGATGAGACGGACACGGACAATCAAAAAATACAAAAGACACCTGAAAGAACAAAACCGCCCGCCCTTCCGAATTTGAGAGAAATAGGCCTTCAAAAAGGCTACCAACAGTTGACCAAGTTTGACCAACGAGTGGTTCAGCCGACTAAAGAACCCATTAGACCACAAACCCGACAGGTCGGAACACACGTACTTTCTGTCAAGGAAACTGGCCAATCCCGTGTTCCCCGGCTGGCGAGACCGAGAGCATCCGTGGTGCCTTTTTTATGTCTCTTTGGACGTCTACCTGCGAGGCCCGACGGTGAGGTCCAGCATCACCAATCCACAAGTGAATCGGCCCGCCTAGGTACGTTTTGTTGCTGGCGATTTCCCCTTTCCCCACCCCCTTTCCTCCCAGGCAGTTGTGTCCGCACGACATACGGAGTACATTGGCCCATCTTCACATCAGTTCAAGTTTGAGGTTTTTTGAGGGCATTTTGGGGGATGGGAGGGGTTGCGTGTCTCACCATCGGTAGTCGTTTCTGCAGCGTATGGCATGGCTAGTTTCAACCAAAATCTTCAAACAATCACAAAAAGAGCGAAGAGAGCTACGCACGGTTCCCTGAAAAGCCTTTGGCTGGGGACTCTATACAGAAAAATAGTTTTTAAGTGCCAAGTAATTCTCGGCGACAGGACACGCCCAAAGATGCAGAAAGTAAACAGTCTACTCAATCTGTTTCTATCGTGAGAAGACGACAAACGACAAGACCATGTCTTCCAAAAAAGAACATGTCGCTTTTTTTGGGGGGGGAGGGGGGGGGGGGCAACACTAACCGCCCGCCTGTCAAGGAGTGCCCAAGATTCTGATGGCCAGGATTTTCAAGGATCCAATCGACCAAACAGTCGTGTTGCATGGATGCGGAATACGTCGTAAATAAAGACAGAGGGGGGGACAAATCGGTGAGAGTCGGTCGCAAGGTGTGCTCGTCCCCACTGCCACCTCATACTGCGGACATCGTCCGATCACTCCGAAGGTGACTATGGCGGGCCCCTGTGTCTAACGTTGTATTGTTGTACTGTCGTACGGAAACGGCAAACGAAGGCAGAGTAGGGGAATAATGAACAGACGTCCTCCAACAAGCCTGCAGAGTATCTCTGTGGCCAATAAGAGACAGCCGAACTTTTGTCTCTGATTGTTTGTCTGCGACTCGAATGCCACCCTCGGTCACTGTACTCATCAGGGGCACAAATGTGAGAGATACCATACCAGGGGGGACAGATGGCCCATTGATTAAAATCTCGATATGCATGCCAGGCACCTGGCTGAAGTTGATGTTGAGCAAAAAATATCGAGACAAAAAAAGTAAAAAAGCAAAAAGGCAAAAAGGGCAACAGATCCTCATACGACGTAATACTGAAGGGCTCGGCAAACAAATAGGGAGAGCACGCTTGATGACAGACCGATTATTGTCAAAGACATACACATAATACTCTGAACTCCAGACAAATAGAAAAAAAAAAACACCTTGCAAAAGAATATACGACGTTCTTGCAGGCACAAAAAATATGATATCTGATAGACGCGACATCATCAACAGTTTCGTTCGCGGCCTAGGCCAAAACGAGACCACCACCGTTGGAGAGGTGACCCAACAAAACGTGAACACGGTCAGCGATTGTACCAAAAAGGGGCACGTGCATCATCTTGCATGGAGCATAAAGAACAACCGCATCCTGGCTCCATCGTTGTGGTCGGCGAGCTGACAGGCAACCGTAGCTGAAGATCGCCAGTGACGGGGCCCAGAAGTGGCAATCCCCAAGAAAAACTGGAAAAACTGGCCCAGAAAAAAACAAAAAACAAAAAAAACACCCCCGATACGTCCCAAAATGCGGACTGGCGGGCACAGAGCAACCCACTGGAACCACAGAACCAGAGATTGGGCCCTCTTTGAAGAAGTTTCTACTACAACGAAAACTTGTCGCCCCTTCTAAACCCCATCAGTCAATCCTCCGTATTCCGTTCGTCCAAGTTTTGTTTTCCGCCCTTCTCCACTTGCCCACCGTTGCTCTTCAGCTGCACCAGGGTCTGTGTTGTTTTCGTCCAAGAGTCTAGACTGCATCTGGCTTGGTGCCACCGTTGCCCTTTTTGTTTGCTGGGTGTCGCACAGTCCACGCTGTTGCAATGAGAGTCGCCGTTTATCCTTCCAGGTAAATTTGGTCGAAGCCGGACTTAATGAATCACCTTCGGTGAAAAGGAACAGCTTTTTGAACTCGTGTACTGCAGAATAGAACTTAACGCGGCCCTCTTTAGCAAACACCGATCTTTGTAAGAGGAGAGTCCTCCAGTCCGGGTCGCCGATATTGACTCTGTGTACGACGCAATTACTCTGCACTGCCCAGCGTTTAAAAAGGTCATACGCTAACAAGCAGTTTGCAGCACGAACCATGGCCCTGGGAGAGGAAAACGGGTCTCATGGCACAATATGCAAGTCTTGACGGTGCTCGGGTGTATCACGTATCAAGACGCAGATACGACAAAATGGGGAGTTGAGGTCTTGGGTCGTTGCAACGGCACACTTCGTACGGACGCGAGGGCGAGACGTGAATAAAAGAAAAGCCATGCAGCGAAACTAAAAAAGGTCTTGCAGGACTGTCGCAGTTTGTTTTGCTCCTTGGGGATGGAAACTTTCAGAAGCAAATACGACTGTGTCATTTCCTTGTTTGACTCCAAAAAGCGTATTTCTTCCAATGGTCGCTTGTTTGCCACTTGGTGCTTCTGGTCTGTACCGCTGTGTCATCCTGTTTCGCCCTGGTCTTGGGGTCGTTCGTATTGTGTGTGGTATTTTCAGAAGTCCTACCCTGTTCCGGACTGGATGATTGCGGGATGTTATTTTCCCTGTTAGAGTCAAAAGAACGTAAAATATGGGACAAAACTTGCCAAGACCTAGACCCCGTCAAAGGCGCGTAGAGAGAGGGACTGAGCAAGCAACTCGGCCGGAAAAGGTAAACAGCCTCGACAGCTGCCGGGTCCGACAAGACCACAGAAACAAACCAAGAGGGCTTTTCTATTATTTCTTGTTGTTTGGCGGTCCTGATAGTTGTCTGTATGGAGCAATGAAGCCATGTTACTCCCAGCTATACAATAGCATGAAAGGCTGGCTATGGCGCTTCGTGGGTATATGTCTGGGGGACTGAAAAATGAGTTGTGCTGCGAATCAGATAGGGGGTTGGTTTTTCAGGGCGTTACGTGCTGCTGAAGAATGGGACGTGCTTCGAGCGCAAGGCGAATGCTTCAAACGGCAACAAGGCTCGCGGTGAACACAAACCTCGTTGTCGAGTGCGTGCTCCTCGTCCGTGCCGGCTCCGCTATTTGTGTCGATATTTCGTATGTGTTCGTTTAAACCTCCGTGTGACGTCCGAGTGGGCGTCGCCAGGGATCTAGGGTGAGCGTGTTATGAAAGATGTGATCTGAAGATGCGAAAGCGAGAATGCGAGGATGACATGACAGGCAACGAGAGGAGCGACAGACAGGAAAGAAAAAGTGGAATGCCGGTTCCATCTAACAATGCTTGCATGACAGAAAGAGGAAGACATCACACAAACAAAATGATACTCCGTTGTTGCAGTCTGGGTCGTTAATACGGAGTCCGTCTCATTTTCGCCAGAGGCTCTGTGCGTAACATGGAGTTGAAAACAATGGAAATAAAATATAGAATGAAAAAGAGGGGGGATAAGCAAGAAGCGAGTCCAGGCAAGGCAGAAAGTGGCACATATCGGAATACATATGCACACCGGTCGTTGACGATGCTGACGATACAGAGTCGTAGTCGTAACATAGCCAGTCGTCTCTCCTTCTGCATGCCCACATGGTTTTCGAAACCTGCGCAGAAAGGAGGGAAAATATCATTAGCATGTCGCCACCACGAGGATGGAATTAAAGGGAGGTCAAAGGAGTTCATATGGTCAAACAAACCCCTGGGGCGCGTCGGCCGTTACGAATGATGTCGCATCGGAATGCAAATTCACAGGTATCGATGTTGCAGTGCGAAGAACATTGTTGCAGTGCACAGTTTTCCCTTGTTTTGTGTCGTTTCCATGGCTGACAAGGGAACCAGAAACCTCGGTCATAAGGGCCATTGTCTGCATCGCCAAGTGTTTATTCCCCCGCGACGCTCATACCCTGGCAGCCTGGGATATCATCGAAGACGCAAAAGCTGGGGGGGACTAGTGTGCGTTTGTGTGAGTGTCCAGGGGGTTGGTTTCTTTACTAGCGTCTCCCAATTTTGGTTCTGCTTTGTTTTCCCTTCTTACTTGGAACGTCGCAGTATCTCTCCCTACATGGTGTCTTGAACCGGGCAGACGAAGGATGGCCGGCGGGCCAGGCCTTTTTTGTCCCAACGATGCCCTGGGGAGCAAGGGACAAAAAACAGCCCCGTTGTTCGTTGGTCCCAAGACGAGGAGAGTGTGCGGAATACGACCATCTTACGGCACAACGTAGCATTAGGCGGGAGGCGGTTCTGGTTCTGTGACGATGGCCATTGAGCTTTGTGAGCACTCTCGAGAATCGGCCAATTCTGTGGAGAGTGTGAGACGCGGAATTCTCCGTTCGACATTTGTTTTCTACCTGTGCCCGTTAGACGCCGTCAGAGGAGGTGCACAATTGGATGACACAGAGAATACAAAGGATGACCGTTGCTGGAGAACCGAATTGGAATGGGCGCGGCCTTATGTCCCTTTTGAAAGAAATAGCGCGGAGAGACGCAAGGGCAAAAAAGACTGAGGTGAATACCGTCATTTCGTTGCAATCGTCCACAAGACCACAGGTGAGCCATACCAAAATAGGGGCCAACAGACACTCAAATGGTAAGTGGCATAACAGGTTGTCGGGGTGGGGACACCCGCCGTTTGCCGCTACGATGCAGAAAAACTTAACGGTCAATGAAGCCCAGATGTTTGCAAGGGGGGGCGTGAGGTGTGTTGGTGTAAAAGGCCGTACGATCGCTCGCTCTTCGAGACCGCTTGAGTCTGCCCACCGTCGTGGGAAGTTACTTTCGTTCTGTGAAAAGCACGGTCCAAAAGGCTGACGTCCCCTGGTCCTGGAGAAAGAGGGGCCGTGTGCCGGTGGTCTTTCGACCTCTCGCATCTCACAGACGAACGCCGGTGGATACAAAAGATGGGGGCAACAAGGGTCTGGTGCTGTCGGCGTGGGTTGGTGTGCTGTTTTATTTGGAATGGGGTGCAGGGGACGTTGGACGCCTGGGATTGCAGCAGACACAGGGCTCGAGGAGATGGAAAAAAATGCTTAACGGTTTTCTTGTTGGCGTTGTCGATCGTTGTCGTTCGTTTGCTTGTTTGGGACCACATCCTTGTGAACTCTGGGATTGTTCGTTAGGTCGACTTCGTATGTAAGATACATGTATACAGGAGCTGCGAAAGGCGACTGGAGGAAAATGCGGCGGAAACAAAAAGACCCAAAAGGATAGGTGGGAGCCTTTGGTAACGAACTGCGATGTGCAAGGTAAGTGGGTAGAAATGGGGACAATGAAGCTTTTGTTTGCAAGGGCGAAAATTTGCACAATCATAA
Source organism: Sporothrix brasiliensis 5110 (assembly GCF_000820605.1). Classification (NCBI taxonomy): domain Eukaryota; kingdom Fungi; phylum Ascomycota; class Sordariomycetes; order Ophiostomatales; family Ophiostomataceae; genus Sporothrix; species Sporothrix brasiliensis. The sequence continues at coordinate 1,864,496 of NW_024467134.1, forward strand.
GATGTCAACATCCAAAGGTGAGCCAGGAAACAACTAGAAATTGTTACGATAAAGAGGCAGAGGCGATGGAGTGAGGCGCCATCATCGAGGCCACCCCTGGACGATTTCTTGACAAGGAAGGAAGGAACAGGGGTTGAAGAGGGTTAGCAGCTGGTGGGACATGGGTGCGAATTGACGTGGACATCTGGGCCAGGGGAAAGAGAGAACGAGCGCGATTGCCATCTGTTCGGAGGGCGCTGAACTAGCAAGTACCACCGACCAAAGTAGCCAAGGGCAGGCTGGCAGGCACAGGATCGATGCCAATAACATTTGCTGGTCAACGCTCTTGCCGCCGGACCAACCGCCATCCGAAGCCCAGTTGCGCACGTACCACCCACCTTTTGAGCAAACCGCGCCAAAGCCCGTTTTCCTTTTTCGGAAACCACCTCTTTTTGCAACGTCTTTTATTGTTTTCGTTGAGTCCCCACTTTTCTCGTTTCTGTTCAGCTGCTCTTGCCATCCAACTACACAATACAACAGGCTTTCACAGGACTGTTACCAACGCCGGCGCGGGAAAGAGCGCCCAGATCCTGCAGGCTGGGTTTTGGGGCCGTTTTCACGGTGTAGCTCGTTGCTGGTAGCGAGTGCCAAAGGACTCGCTGCCGGTAACGTATATTGTATTTCGTATTCACGAATGCATTTGTGCAGAGTCACGAGTTATGAACCGGCCAAAGTGCCAAAATGCGCCAAACCGCGCCTTCCAATCCTAGATGGTAGCTCAACCCGGCTTGGCGACGTTCCGTATCGTTTGCTCTTCTCTCCAGATGCCAAGACTTGTCTCCTTCCCCAAAACTGCGAGAAGCGCGGAAGGTACGAAGTACAGCCCGCACTCTTTCGTGGCAGCGTCGTACGACGTGCTCCGTACGAATTACTTTCGTCGCAATCGGAGATTTGGCTTAAGTAACGCACAGGCGAAATAACACACACAAGATAAAAGACATGTCTACCTCGGCACGTCAAAGACCAGGCGGCTCTCGACGACAAATCAAAAATCGGACAAGGCCCGGCGTCTTACGGCGGAGGTGAGAACAAAGAAGAACGCCAAAAGGAACAACTGAGAGAAGAGATCGCCCAGAGAAGCGCAGACGATCACCTCCTATCCCAGTGAAGTACCATCATTGACTCGGTGAGAACGGGCGCCGTAGGATCTCACTCACCATCGGAATCGCTCCGCTGACACCCATTCGGAACGCAAGCGCAAGGGCAGATCAGCGTTGCCCATTGATCGAACCACCTCCGCCAGCCCATCTCATTTTGTCTCCGTCTCTCTCGTTCTGACGGAGATCACGTTTCTTTTTTCCAGCGACGGTCTATTGCCCTATTTTTTCCCTTTGCTGCACATCTTCCTTTGTCTGCCCCCCCCCCCCCCCCGGTCCCGGTAAGGCACTCGTTGCAAGTGCTGAAGCCAAGGGGCGATTTTCACTTTGTTTTATTTCTCCGATCCTTCGATGAACCCCTCAGCCTCTGATTATCACTGGGTGGTCTCGGGGATTACTTTGCGGGTTGGTAATTCGAAGATCGCAATCAGCGCTCCGCGCGCATTCACGGCCCTTGGGAAGGCTCAGACCCTCGCAGAAGGCTCCTGAGCGCAGAGATTCTGCCTTCTAGCCCACGTCGAAGCCCCAGAGAATGAGAGAATGACAAATAATGGTTGTGGAGAACCGATGCTCGACAGGCACAACCAGATTGCGGCGTTATTCGTTTCCTGGAATATGGCCAGTAGCACGAACCGTATCTGTTGCCTTGCCGTCAGCCTCTCGGCCTATGCTTGCAATCACAAGACATGCTTGTCCGTTGTTTGACAAGGACTTTCGCCGGTTTGCCCGTTGGGTCGAGAAGCGACCCATCAGAGTGTCTGCTGGAAAACAACTGTTCATGTCGTACCGAGTCTGTATGACATTGTGAACCATTGTCGAAACATCTGCCAACAAACTGAAAGGGTTGTGTCGGTGCCAGAGGTAGGGAGAGAAACGGAACCAACAGACAAACGGGCAGGGACAGCGGCAGGCCAAAAGGAGGTTCCGACGTGGTGATGCAAGTCCCAGAAACCATCCAGGCCCTGTAACTGAAAGAGGGGGCTGTCAACTAACTCTTAGCGCCATAAAACGGTGCGACGAAGAGGATTGTGGACAGACAACACCCCGACGCTGTTTTGGTTCTGTCCTCCGTATTTCTTATCACCACGCCCCAGCTACGCCGAAAAACCATGCAGCATCGCAACCACTGCCCCTCGCGGAGTAATCTTACAGGCTGGCATGCTGTTCAGTGTAATTTTACCACAAAGAAACTAGATAGTCCGGAAAGACGGTCAAGACGTGCGTGCGTGAAAGCGACACTGTCGTGGAAAAAGAAAGCATTCTGATGACCAAATCGAGTGAGACGCGGAGTACGAGTACGAGGGATACGTCGTACAGTATCCTGGATGCACATGCTTCCAACAGGAAGCCGCCGCTGGGTTGGTGTTCCGTCTTTCTTTTCGGTTCCCCGCAGCCGATGCAGATTGCTAGGCACTCAACGTGCAGCTACCTTGTTGAAGCTGGTCTTGTTCAACGTGTTCGAACACAGGACATGATGAGCAATCAACTTGTTCCTGTGACAATGGGATAACGAACGAAGCGTGTCAAAAAGCGGACTAGCGGCGATGTATCGAGACACCGTCGCGATGACGGGGAAGCGCCATCCAGGGAGCGACATGAGCAAGATCCGCAAAATACACAAAGAAAACGGCCGAAAGGAGTCTACATTGCAGGTCCCGCGCAGATGTGGAAAAACAACTGACAGGAGACAGCCGGGAGGCAGATGAACGATGTGAGAATGGAGAGAAAAGGGAGTGCAAAATGACGAGGTCCACATTGCATCCGGATCACAAAGAAAACATGAGGAAGGGTAGAAAAACGACGGGTAAAAGAAACGATCGAGCAATCGAGGTAATTGACGTTGAAAGGATTGTATGAAATTGGAAGCCAGCAAGGGATAATCGTGAACAAAGAGCAGGTGAAAGATGAGGCTCCACCTTCCAAGAAATGCATCTGAGACAGAAATGGAAAAAATAATATAATAAAAATAATACAAAAAAACTCGGCTCGACGGCCAAGATGGCCCAGATGCTCATATCCACAGGGAACACGAACCGTCCACACTCCAGAAGTAGCTGATGCCATATGGAGGACAGAGCAGCCCAGACAGCCCCTGCGCTTAATGTTCCTCCGCATCGCATCGCGGCTGGGGCGAGCGTTGAAGATTTCCGCAGGGGGGTCGAGACCACACACACGTCTAGGAGCAATACGACATACAACTGCGTGTCTCGGTTGGCGAGGAGTCGGAGTACGCCGCAGACTGCCAGTGGCTGGAGGTAGTTCGGGAGGTGTTTTTGTCTTGCATCGAGACGGGACCATCTCGTTCGTGGATGTTCTTTTTTCGACGGCGTCCAGGCACTTTGTCATTGAATCGTAAGCTGCGAGGACGAAGCCAGTCAGCACATCTGACGGACGGAGTACGGGATCGCGCCTCGGTGGTGGCAAAACAAGGCTGTCTCGATAACATGCCCGGCGTCGTTGCGCAAAGGAGATCGATTGGACGGTTTACGACGTTTTACGAGCCGTTTCAGTCTCCAGTACGAATTACAAACAGAGCAGTCGGTTTGACGCGGAAAGGGATGATCAGTCTCCATCGAACAGGGCAGGCAGGTGCGACACACATTCCAGCACGGTTTGCTGCATATTTCGGTTGCCAGTCGTCAGGCCCCGTCAAGGCTCTGTGGAAGGAGAAATAACGGCGCTAACAACACGCACGCCACTAGCGTGCTCCCGTTCCGGCCTTGGCTTGGGCCTGTGGGCCGCTGTGAGCTTTTCCCGCTCCTTTGGCGCCATTCTGTTCTTGTCCATCGTGTCTTTTTCGTTTCTGTCGCTCTTCTCCACTCACATTTCCCGCCGTTGGACGATACAGCAACTGACACCCCTCCCCCCTGTCCCGCTCCGACGGCAGATCGACCGGGGGCTGCTCGCCTGCCAGAATGCTGGGTCTCGTCGACTTGCAACGTTCTCCAACTTGTCACAACGACGTAACGGCAGAAAATCGTACGACATCGCTCACTAAAATAAGCCAAAAATACGCTAAACGTGCCAAAAAAAAAAATGCGCCAACCCACCTGTAGAAAATAGGTCCAAAGATTTCGGTGTAGCAGTTTACAATCCAGTTCTCATTGCTTTCATCTTCATGGTCAACTCCCACTTCTAGGAAAACCAAATAAATGTTATTATGTTTGCTTCTTTGTGGCTTGCTCTTTCCTGTGAGAGGGACATGAAAAAGTAAAGTAACTTTTATTTAGGTTTTGTTTTGTTTTGTTTTATTTTATTTATTTATTTTTTAAAAAAAGAAAGAAAAAGAAAAGAAAACCCTCGTTTCATGCTGGCTGGCCACCCCATCCCCACAGCCACCCTAGCACTGCGGAACAGCCTGCGGCCTTTTTTCTTTGTTTACTACTGTCGATATGTCGTCCAACGGGGATAGACTTGGAGACGCGAAGAAGCATTGGGAAACATTTGGCGCCAGGCTGTTCCGGCCAAGACGCCGGCTTCTTCTTTTCAGCCAACTGCTCTTTTGCTCGTCCACCTTGTTTTGCCTTTTGCCTCTGTGTTTGTTTTATTGTTTGCTCATATCAATGATTTCACCAACGCCCACACGAGCATATTGAACCTTTAAGTGTGATCTGCCTTTGCAACTTGCAAGTAGACAATGACGCAAGAGGAGGAGCTCCCAGGAAGAACTCACAGTAATCAAAATAGCTGTAGTATCGCGAGTTTATTGGCCCTTGTGGCCCCTAAGCCCTTACTAGCGATCTAAATAGATATGATATGGCATAAAATATCTTGCCGAGGTCGCAGTGCCATCTATTCGCATGTGGCTACTCGAGGGAACATTTCATGTCGTCAAGAGATGAAAAGAAAAGTAGTTGAGACATCTTCTACCAAGCTTGTGTCATGTATCTTATGCCCAATACGATTTATTATACTGTGACACGAGCGCAATGCGCAAGTACATCGGAGCTGTAAACGGTGCCATATTGTAAACACGTCAATTTTGTGGTTTTCTTTCCGGGTGAAGAGTATTGGATATCTATGCCTGATCCCCTTCACCTGGGTTACGCCCCGGGTCAAGACGTTCTCCTGGTAGAATATTGGTCCCTGGTCGGTAATCTCCACCGGATGCATGCAGGCACTGAGATACGAGAGAGGCAAATGAACCTGTCGTACAGAGCCGAGACATAGAACCTGGGAAGGCCATGGACGTAGACGGGCAAGTTAATATGCTTACATTGTTTCCATATAAATCAAGTCCCAGGCAACACCAAAAAAGGCACGATGATGCACCGTTCGACCCAAGGCGATCGTGCTGGGTGCGGTGTATTCCCAAAGTAAACCTTACGGAACACAAGCACACTGCGTCGGACAAAATAGCGAAATCAAACAGGCTTTTCTGTTTCTCCTTGTTGCCCGGTCATCTTCCCCTATCCCACCGCTCCTTGCCTATTGCTTGTATGTTACACCTCTCGAAACGATCGCGGGATTCTATAATTTCATATCAGCCCCTAAAAACGCCTGGTAGCTCCTCGTGGGGGCTTGCGGTAACCTTTCGGCCGTACCCTTTGCAATATTCTGTTATTTACTGAGCCGCATGCATCATTTACTTATTTATGATTTTTTTTATATTATGTCTGGCACTAATTTTGAAACGAAATGGAAAGGATCTCGACATTCAGCCAAACGGAAGCTGGAAAGGACATGGCAGAAACCACGACATACCCAAGCGAGCCAAGAGACCCGAGCATGCACGCTGCCGGCACAGGGGTCGGCGGATTGTTTCCCAATCGGGGTATTTCAGCAGGCTTGCAACACACATGAAAGCTCAAAAAGCGGCAACAATCCCAGACTAGGGTTACGACATACACCGCAGAGAGAAAGCTGGTTACGACGGTGGCCGACAGATATGAGTTGGAAATGCTACATGGGGAGTTGCTGTTTTGGTGACGCGAGGGTGCGAAGTACTTCGCTGAAGTGCAAGAGCCCAACTGAAAAGAAGGGCTGCACGTCTCGTTTCGAAACCAAGCCCAGAAAAGGCCAGAAAGCAAAATGGTTGGTCTGTTTGACGAATGACGCTCATGACGGTCCCATGACAATCTGGGACGGAACGGATTGGGTATCTCCCAACTGCCCCCCATTGCCTCATCGCTCATTGGCTCCATCGTTCCATTAACCGGGTGAGGTGGCACGGGTGACGCGGAGGAAATAGAGAAGATGGGGCTTGCAGAAACGGCCGCCTGCATGAACACCTCACCCTGCAGCTGAAAGGGCGGTGATGGACAGTGAAGTAGTCCTTTCGTCTCCTTCCGTCCCTTCTGTCATAATCATAAACCCGGAATTGTGATGACAAAAAGACCGTTGGAGGGTGACGCCTCGACATACAACCCCAGTGTCTCCGAAAACACTGCGCGAGCAACTATCCGAACGAGTATTGTATATCGTACGGGGTGCGCTGTTCGGTTTGATGGTTTGATGCACGCTCGCGTTCCGTTTTTTTTTTTCTTTCTTTTTTTTTCGCCGCTACTTTGGTATGAGTCGGGTTTGCTCCTCTCCGATTCTGCTGATTTGGTTGACATGCTTGGAAGTCCAGATAATCAGATGATTTTCTCGAATTTATAGGATTGGGCCCTGAGCCTTACGGGGCTTTGCGAGCCGAGGCGTGGTTTGCTTTTTTTTTGACGGCCCTGTGATGGACCTCTCCGATGCATTGAAAACAGTTACCGGCATAATTACTGGCCCATCTGGTCTTTGGTGGCACGCAATCTCGGGACGACTTACCTCTGTTCATTTCATCGCAGATACTCCGTATCGGGCTGTGTCCGGTCTATGGACATTTGCCGCCGTCGGCTCGTTGCTGTTTTTCTTGCCCATGACCTCAATGTGACGTGTTTGTTTTCTTTTGCCATGTCGTCAGAGACACACTTTGTCCATTTTTGTCATTATTATTGGCTGCATTAGCTGCTTTCGTGTAAGTGGGAACGGCTGAAGTCGTTCCAAAAACGGCCCAGGAACCATCAACTCTCGCTGGTGGTTGGCCAACCGTCGACATCAGGGTTCAGTAGGCCGGCAGAAAATGCAACGCTGATACGCTCCAAGTGGCCAGAAGTGTGACAGGACCAGCTGAACCCCAAGCTTCAAGCTCCCGCATAAAGTCTGCAGACATTCTCGCTCTTGTCCTGTGTTGCACGCACGCTAACCGTGCGTCGAGGGATTCGGGCTGTTGTCAGCGACAAAAGAAAACATGACAAGTCAACAAGACCCCAAAACCAAAACTGCAAAATGACCGAGATGATGGAACTGTACGGGTTGGCCGTTCGCCGTTTCTCCCTGTGTGTGTTGTGTGTTGTACCAGCGACTCGAACACGTAGGTCGTAGCAAGGCGCATAGTGCACAATATGTGCTTTCTTTGATTCTGTTTTCGTCGACTGCTTCCTTCGCTCAGCTTGCATCGGTTGGCCTTAGCCGAGCTAGCCACTGTTTTCTTTCTTTTTCTTTTCTTTTTCTTTGTAGTCAGTAGATACCCGAAAAGTCTCCTTGCCTGGTGATTTCGTCATCTCTACCTCACCAGGCCGGCGACTGGTTCCTAGCAAAGGGAAGGCAAGATGTATAGCAAATGTGTATTGAGGGTAGGGAGTATGGGGCGCTGGGTCGAAAGGTGTAATCTGTTAAGCGAGCGCGTACGTCTCGGTTGCCAGAATCCGGCCGTGGAAGACATCATCCCTTGCTGCATTGACTTGGCTCACTGTTCCTAGACCGTCGTCGAATGTGTCCAGACTCTGCAAACAGAGGCAACGATGCGAACAGAATGGGCAAAAACAAGCGAGAAATGGTCGAGCCCAGGAGCAAATAGAACGACACTACCGAATCTGCCGGATGGATATGTTCTCAGTCCACCATTCCTGGGACCCTAAATAGTCTGTGATACCCCGAAAAAGGGAGGATGGAACAGATCGACGACAGCAATGAGCAACAGCAACACTACCAATGCGTTGCGGCAACTCGAACTGGAAGATGAAGGCCCGCAGTGACGAAGACGCGACTGAGCAATGCGGAGAGAAACCAACCCCTCCCTGCGTTGCCCACGAAAGTTAGCAATGTTTCTGTTGTGATATGTTTCTGTTATATCGTCGACTCTTTACGGCGACTGGGTCCCGTAGTGTATCCTGTAGCTGCCATTCCGGGCCCCTTGCTTTCGGATCTGGAGCCGAGCTATATTTGCTTTTTCTTCTTCTTCGTGTTGTAGTTCACATGTGCTCTACTTCATGTCCACCATTGCTTATCCGTCACTTTTGCTCATCATTTCTGTTCCTTCTGCACGCTGGTTCTTTCTCCCTCTGCGTAATCCGCACCTACCTCGATAGGTCTCACTTCGGTGCCTTTTGCTCCTTCCCTTTTGCTTCGATTCTGGGAATTCAAGAACCAGGAAGGCGCGATCCCCACCAGTGTGGCCGTCCAAATGCCCTGTCGTTCCTTCCTACATGAGATCTTTGTTGACACCTGTTGGCATCTGCGAGCACACATTGATGTACATTGCCGTATCATAGGTAGGCACGACCAGGGACACCAAACACACCAGTCCCGCCTGCCCTTTGCACTTGCCAAATATTGATACTGGGCACGTAGGTTGCCCCCCGATTGTCTATCTCTGCGGCGTCCTATCCCCCCTATTCCTCCCATTCCTCCTATTCCTCAAATTGCTTCTTCACGACTCGCTGTCCTTCAATCCAACAGAAGCTGTTACGTGTCTCACACACCCACGCCCACTCTCTTTCGTCAGTGTGCAGGTCGCACTCTCGCTTCGTGACCTGCCGTTTCTCCAGTGCGAACACTCCATTAACAGTAGCAGCATGCGAGTCTGGTGTGGCAATCGAGTCCTTTGCACCCAGTAACTGCTGCTTGCGTTAACGGACTCAACTTGGACGACCGTTTACCTGTCGAGCTCCATCGCACCGTTTTCTGCTCGTACTTTCAGTGTCTGCTCCCGGCCCGATTCCCGACTCCCATCAACCGTTTTACACTCTCTCGTCTTAACCTGTACTCCCGTCTACTCCAACCTGGAGAGGTACTTTTTCCCGCGGCAAAGTCGTTTTGCAAGTGACTGATCGAAATGAATACAATATATCGAACCTGGTCCTTTTGGCTTCAGACTCTGCTGACCCTGGTCTTCAGAAACACGACCTCCCTGCACATATGACGGTGCGGCTCCGCGCTCTCATAGGATGTTTGAGAGCGGAGGAAAGAGGAGGGAAGGCGAAAGCGCGAGAATTCAAATCAACACGAGCAAAACAGGCTTCCCCAGTCGAGAGTCGAGATCGGTCTTCCGACACAGCACCCTGTGCATCAGAAACTAGAAAAGGCAAACATAAACGTACCCTACCGGCATTGTTTGCCATGCCTGTCTGTTTGTTGACTACAATCCCCGGAGTGCTTCGTTGGGCTGAAGCCACCTCCAGCTCGAGCTCGCCGAGCTACCGGTCGGATTCCCAGTGGAGAATAGGGTGCGGCTGGATGTGAGTTTCCTGCACATCAGGACGTGCATATTCGAGGCTGAAAGTGGTGGCCCAACTTGCAGGAATACCTACGGAAATATGGAGTACACGTCCTGGCTTTGGAACCAACCGGTGAGCAATTTGGTTTCGACACCAGAATAGACACCGTCTCCTGCACTAATCTTACCTCGAAGGCACTGGACCAGAACTGGCAAACACAGGAGCAGAAGACAAAGTAGAAAGCAACCACAGCGGGACTGTTGGCACATCGACAGGCTTTCTCTGCGCACCCGAGTTGCTTGATGGGCGTGAATTTTCGAGCTTCGCCGAAGAAGAGGATCATAGCCTTTTTACTTGCAGGGACACTGCTTGATGGACTGCCCATCGACTCCACACCCAACGATGGAAATGGAAACGGAAAAGGAGAAACGAGACAAAGGAAAAGGATAACAAGAGCTGAGGACAGACAGGTCCGGCGGCAAAAGAGTGTCTAGCTCCTTGAAAACAAAGCACCGCCTAGCATACTGGGAAATCACATTCCGCAAGCCTAAGCAAGGCAGCTCTATGAGAATGCCGGGTCTCCTTGCTCTAGGAAATGGTTTCTCACTCTCCAGAGGCTGCACAGTACGTCTGCCAGCACCAAACTAAACCTGTCCCCTAACATAAGAGCATGGGCCTCTGAAAGGTCTCTCTTTCGGGGACCGAAACATGCACCACACAGGCTATCTGAGAGGGCTTGTCGTGATATCGGCGATCACTCAAAAGGTCGTTCCTAGGATAACCGCCTGCCTACCTCGATGCTTTTTTCCCCTATTTGTTTCCTCGTCTATCGTCTCAACTCAACTGGTGGCGCCGTCGCAATCGTCCTTTGGAGGGCATTTTGAATTTCAGAGGAGACGACGGTGGGGAGACCCTGGGAAAGAACGAGCGACAAGGTATCCAGACTTGCGCTCTGTACGAGACGATGGCTTGAGCGCGTTGTCCGGACATTCTGCGTCTTGCATGCCCCAAAGAACACGGATCAGGGTTTGAACTGCGACCTGGATTTGCGAAATGCAGCGGGAAACGAGATAGACGGAAAATGGGAAAGGGATATGACTTCAAGAGGGAGGTATGGCAAGAAAAGTACTACTACACCACCCATCGAAGATGCATACCGCATGTCCCGGGTTGTTTCATTGCTTCATTGCTTCATACCGCGTTTCCTCCGATACGTGGCCCTTTTGCTTTCACCACTTCACGTCATTCTTCTGTCATCCCTGGCTCCCTCCCTCCCGTTCTACGAAGAGTAACACTGGTATGCTCTGGTAGAGGATAGTTGCTCTTCCTGGCATACCCCGACCGTGCAATCCTTCTTCGTCCCCCGGTGAAAACGGTGGACTTCTTATTTGTAAGATGCAGACGCTCTCCCTCGCATTTGCGTTGTTTTATTGTTGATCACCACGCCCCCCTGAATGGGAGATAGACATGAAAGCATGGAAGAAAGGACAACAGTGCCACATGCATCCGTCGGGCATACCTGCCGCCCCGTCTGCCTTGTCGACAAAAAGCAGGAAGGGGGTCCTTAGGGAGAGGGTGTGTCAATAATAAAATGCAATTAGCACAGCACGACGGGAGCGTTGCGCTAACCCCCCCAAAAGCTGTTGTCAGGATGGCGGTGGCAGTCGTGATGGTGGTTACGAGAACGGAAGGTCAGAAAGCAAGCGACCATGTCCTTGTCCCCCCACCGGACATTGAGGAAGAAAATCATTAAAAGCCAAATAAGAAAAATAGAGAGAAACGAGAGAAGAGAAGATTGCAGGCCGTCGTACGACAAAAGTCCAGTGCCAAATTTCGTGGATGGGGGCGTGGAAACAATACATCGGCGAAGCAGTACTGTATGCGACATCGAGAAAATAAAGGGGAATAGGAGAATGTAACCGAGAGGAGGAATGAAAAGACATAGGACGTGTGGTACCATGAAAACAGACTGGGAGAAGCAAGCATTCTCTCTGTACACTATTGAGCAGTTTAGAAGATCCAAAAGACCTGTCTTGCAGACTTTGAGTGCCCTGGATGCTGTCGGTGAGAGATGAAGAGACGAAAGAATGATAAAGGTTCGAAGATGCTCTTCGAGCTCAACAATCGACGTCCGTTTCACGGAGAAAGATGAACTCTATCACTTGCACCCGTTATGTAAAGTAAAACAAAACAAAACCAAAGATATCATGATCCCGCCTCGGTTATGTGTAGTATACAGAAAAGAAGGTTCCATGGTAAATAATAAGAATAATATTATTGTCCTGACTGTCAATTCCGCTCGGATGGTTGCTCACGGTTGACAGGCTGCGCACCAATCAGCCACCCCACGCCTGATGTCAATGTGCCCATGGCCGCGTCGCGCAACTGATCCCGTTTGCGCACGTGGGGACCGCTGGGCCCGTCGGCACCAGACATATCGTGGCCGTCACTGTTGGTGCCGCCGCCGTCGCCGCCACCAAGGCCGACAAGCTCACGTGTCTGTCGAAGGTTCGACAGCGCAGAAAAGTTGCGCGATGCTACACGCGCCGTAGCCCGCGACAGGTCGAAGAGAGACAGTGGCGCGTCGTCTGAGGTGGCGCCGGCAGTGGCGGCCGACGAGGCAGACTGCTGGCGTCGGGGTGGCCGGGCAAGGCCACCGCTGCCATGGCCAGGCCCAGTGGTTCGAGGACCAGAACGTGTGGATGCTTGTCCGCCGTAGGTCGATGTGGCGGCAGCAGAAGCTGCCGCCGCGACGCGCGAGGCCAGTGGTCGGTTGCTGCGGCCCGAGGCCGACGACGGCGACGAGCGCCCGCTTCCGTCGTCGGCGCCAAAGCCACCCGGCATGCCGCTGCTACGGCGGTTGTGTTGCAGTTGACGGCGGCGCTTGGCATCGGTATCGGCTGTGGCGGTTTCATGCTGCCACGACTGGTCCGCTGCGTCGTCCCAGGCAGTTTCCTGCTCGTCCTCCGCCTTGACCGCGGCCTCAAGCTCTTCCTCGCAGCGGCGGTAGGCGTTGAGGATCTCCTGGAGCGTGTCAGGCGGCGCGACACGCAAGGCGGTGGCCAAGCACTCGATGCGCTGCTCGAGGTGCCGAATTTGGAGATTGGCACTCGCTGTGCCGAGGTGTGTCGGACGCACCGTTCGCTCGGTGCGGCGGTATTTGCCAGCTTCCAAAGCCGCACGCCAGGACCACGTGTCGGCCGACGGCGCGCCGCCGTACGAAGAGGATGCGTTGACGCCTTGTGCCTTGGGCAGCTCGTCATCGTTTGCCAGCCGGCTCATGACGTAGGAGTAGGCCGTCTCAAAGTCGTCCTCGGTCAAGGCTGCATCAATGCACATGGCGGTGACGCGGCGCTCAGCCAAGGCACGCTGCAGGGGTGCCTGTTCGGGTGTGAGCGCGGGCTGGCCAGCCTTGTCGCGGACCGTCAGGCCAGCATCGACAATGTCGGTGGCAATCTTTAGCAGTGCCTGGATGTTGGTGTAGCTTCTGGGGTTCTGCTCCAGCACTTTTCCCAGAATCGAAAGAGGGTCCGAGTGGACGCGAAGCACAACCGGCGTAAAGGGCTCGCCCTGCTTGAGGACAAGGCGGTAATCACATAAACCGTGTGTGGCCGCCATCAGCGCCTCTGCACGCCGTGTTGCTGGCAGTGATTTCTCGACTGTCAGGGGGAAGGTATGGATACTACAAATCGGTTAATAGGCACAAAACGCCAATATGAAAAGGCGGTTCTTACTCACATTTCGTCGCATTTCTTGAGGCCACCCCGGGTCCGGTTTGGGTTGGAGGCATTGTCGTAGGCGTTCAGAGCAGCTGCCAGAACGGTGTCCTGGACGAGGTTGTTGGAAAGAGGATGGTCGGGCGAGTCCTCATAGAGTGACCGGGCAAGAGAATATCCTAAGAAATTAGCAGGCGCATTCGACTCATTTAATCCACACAAAGACCACCAGACCAAACATGTCGACGTACTCGTATTTGTGAGCAGTGCCTTGAGGAACTCTACTTCGATAAACTCCCGCTTCACTTGGCCAAACACGCCGCTGCCAGTCGATTGTGCATGGTCGTCTGTAGCGCCCCCGTCGTCGTCAGCGCCCCAGTCGCGCAGCCACAGGATCTCGTTGCGTGCCTTGATCCAGTACCGGTCGTCGTTGCGTGTGCCGTTGGTGGCGACCCAGTGGATGGCATTGGCGGCCTCGGTCTTTTGCTCGCGCTCGTTCTGCAGTACGGCCAGCTCGCCGGCCCGGCGGATGGTGCACGAGGCGCCCATTTTGTTGAGAAGCGACGCACTGAGAACAAGTGCGTGCAGCAGTTTGGTCGCCGTGCGCGACGGTTTGGTCAGGACGTTGGCTTCGCTGAGAAGGTCATTGCGGAGGTAGACGGCGTTTTTCGGTGTGAGGAGGGTGCCAACGTCGGTGTCGGTCGAGACGGGGGGGAGGAGAGACAGGTCGGTCGGTAGGGCGGGGAGCGGGTCCTGGTCCAGAAGGCCAATAATTTTGCCGACGATGGCGTGCGCGGCAGCCATGGCTTCCTCGGACGATTCGGGCAGGAGGTAGACGCATGCTAGTGCGGCGCGCGCGTACCGGTACTCCAAGTATTCTTGCTCGCGGTCGTCTAGCCACATGGTTCCGAAGCCGCCCAGGTCGGCATCGCTCGGCCCGTCCCACTGCTCAATGGCCCTGGCAGCCACGCGCCACGACTTGGCCGCGTGCGCCGTCAGCCACTGCAGCACCTCCTCCCAACCTGGACATAAGCTCGACTGAAGGCCGTTTGCCTCACTTGCGCTCTTGCCCTTGTCCTCGCCCCCGGTTTCTGCAGAAGACACCGCCCCGCTGCTGCTGCTCTCACGTCCACCTCGCCTTTTCGTCCATCGCCGGTCGCTGTACAGCCACGGACCGATCAAGCCACGCAGGTCGCGGCCCACAAAGTGTAGAGTGTCTTCGTGTGATCCCGTATTGGAAAGTAGCCGAGCCACAGCCAGGCGGTCGGGCAGGTGCTCAAAGTCGGCCAGTGTTTGCTGCAGAGGCGCGTCGGGGTAGTATTCGCAATTTCGCCGCAGGAGGGGCAGGAGGACGGAGATGGTCCAGGTGCGGAGGAAGTAGGAGCGGCTGAGGAAGGGTGCGAGCAGGGCCGGGAGCTCGGGCAGCGCACCAGAGCCATCGTCTACGGCGTACGCGCGTTGGATCAAGAAGATGGCCAGAGGATCTTCTGGTTCCTCCGCCTCCTCCGTTTCCCCTCTCGCCTCGGAGCTCGAGGCAAGTGACGATGCGGCGCCGGGCAGGGACAGCGGCTGGAGGCGGAGTTTGCGCACCTTCTTGGCGGCCTGCTCGTCGGACAACGACTGAACGCTCGACGTATCGATTTCTTCGAGGGGGAAGAAGCACGAGTAGTCGGCCGATTCGAGGCTCTGCAGCAAGGGCAGGTACGCCTCGGTCGTGAGGTGGGATGGGAGGTAAGTGAGTAGCAGGCGGAGGATCAGCTTCTTTCGCAGCGCATCGCCATGGCCAGCCGCCAGCGAGGCGAGGCTAGCGATGTCACCCGTGGCTGTGAATTGCGCCGCGAGGAGGACGACTTTCGGGGGCGACAGGGCGGCCGACATGTCGCCTGCGGCACGCCCGACGCGTTCGTTCCTGGTGTTTCTAGTGTTCCTGCGGTCGTCTCGTCAAGCTGCAGGGGTCAATCGCCGGTCTCGCCGTCGCAATCTGGATTTGTCGAGTCGAGTGTCGTGAGCGTTTGGCGTAGTTGACGTTGTTGACACTGACAATAGTTCACTACGTAATGATCGGTTCTTGGTTAACATGTGTTCCCTAGGAAGCTGCGACTAACGCAGGTGGCTGCCACTGTGGAGTCAAGCTGTGGTGTTCACCGGTCGCTCCTGTCCATTTGCAGACGACGTAATTCTGCTTGATGTGGCTGGTGCTGTGGCTAGTGAAATTTGGTGCGGGAAAATGCCATTGGCTCCATCCCCGGCCCCAGTGACAGAGCATCGCCAGACTACCGACCACTGCTTGTTCTTTCGGGCCAGCGCTCTGCACCACGACGAATCCGACGATAAAACGGCGACCCACGGACGACCGCTACCCAGCTGCTCTGTCGCGCACGCCCATTGATCTCATCCCTACCAAACACACACACGATGGCTTCCGGTTTCGGCTTGAACGGAGGTAGGTGCAAGAAACGAGCGGCTAGGGAACACTGAACCAACGAATGCCGCAAACGACGACGACAACGCGACGATGCGACGATGAACCCGATAAGGATGCTGACAGAGAATCCGTCTAGGCCCCGGCCGGTGCTTCCCCTTCTGGCAGGAGATGCTCGCATGCTACGTCGTCAACTCGTCGGGCGAGGACGAGGCCGGCAAGAAGAAGTGCGCTCCCCTCCTCGAGGACTACTATGAGTGCCTGCACCACAAGAAGGAGGTGAGTCAAGATGCCCATTGACTATTGCTGCTTTCCACTTCAATTCCTCTCAGTCAATCACCAGTCCCCGCTAACGCAACACAGGCTGCGCGCGTAAGAACGCTCCAGGCGGCGCTCCGCAAAGCCCAGGCCGCCACCCCACGAGACGCCGCACCGAACGCGGGCCAGATACGGAACCTGGGTCTGCTGGGCAAAGAGGATGACACACAAAAGCTGTTGAGCTCATCATAAACATACTACGAATACTGGGCATTTGGAACACGTAACGTCGATGAGGAAGCGGGAACGACAAACCCTGTACTGTACATTTGACCCTGAGGGGTTTCATGCAAAATTAAAAGGCACATTGAAACATACTGAAGACCGTTCCCGACGAAAATCTAGCTGCCGCAGTGCTAGCCATGTGATATTGGACGTTTGGCAGCTCGCAGTCGGCTCTCGACACTGTATACGATGCGATGACATACGTGAGGTAGAACCGGTTGCTGGGATGCCAGCCGTTTTGAGAAGGAGCGGCCGGCGGTTGCACCTTCCATAGCCGAAACCACAACACCCCCTTTCCCTCCGTGTTTACATACGGAGAGCGCGATTTTCTGCTCCGTTTTGCTTTGTTCTGGCCATGCTTCGACTACACGTATTCGTCCAACATCCACGCACAATGCCCTGCTTCCGTGGAATCGAGATATCCCTCGTCGCTGCGTCGGACAATAGTGTCTTTCCCGAGTTCCCACACCCCGACGGTTCTTCCGTCAGGTTCGGCGGGCTGCAGTCATCGAGATGCAGCAGTGCTGTGTTTCTCAGTCCTCGGCGCTGCAAACCGACAGACGGACATCTCTCCGACGAGGGCCAGGTACATGCGGATCCCAAGATATCTGTCTATATCCCTTCCGCTCCAGGTAAATGGGGACTCAGTTGTCGTTGCAAGACAAAAGCAACCATGGAGCTAGCTGACAGTGCGTGATGGCAGACACAAACTTTTACTTCCGCTATGTTGTCAACCGGGCTCCAGTTGGCCACAAGTATCTCTTCTTTCAGATCACCATCAGTGGCCGCCACGTGGTGTCGTGGGGCCTCGACCTTGCTGAGACGATGGTGGGTGCAGCACACCAGGCACTCTTTCAGCCCTCGACGTACTACCAGCACAACGATAACGGGGTCATTATGACAGAGTATGGCATCGAGTCGCGCTGCTTCCGCTTTGTGACGTGCGGCTCGGCGGCCGCTTCCATTGCAAATGACGGTGGACTCATTCAAGTGAAAGTGTTCCGGGCCCGGTCGAGACACAGGCGGGCACCACAGCCGGATGCGTACCGCGGCAACTATAAATACGGCGTCGCGTGCGTCCTTATGTCCTTGCCCCGAAACCATTTTCCTTCCGTTCCGTGCGTTGGTCCGACTAGTCTTTTTCTAACAGGACCAGACTCATCAGCAACGGCCTCCTCGAGAATCCGCAGATGGCAAACTTCTACGACTACCACTTGATCGATGCAGTCGACGCACCGTATGCCACCTTTCAATTCCACTACCGGTCGTGGGAGAATCTCAGGCTGCTTCAACTTGCACCGTCCGAGAAGCCACCCGAGCTTCTCTGCGCAAGCCCAGCAAAGACAACAGACGAGGAGCTCGACAGTGCTGGCTTTGACTTCTCAAACAATGCAAGAGGCTGGGCCGGAAACAGACTTGGTGCTTCGAGCGACCGAGACTACGTCTCCACGCCTGGTCCGAGTAATTTCGAGGTGGGAAAACCTGCCGGTCAACGAAAGGAACGCCCTCTTCCGGAACTACCGACCGCTAGCAATCATGCAACCGGTACAGGTACCTTGCAAGAACCGAAGACAAAAACTGAAGCCGAGGACGATCGAAAATCATTTGGTTCATCGAGCGAGGACACGCACCAGGCAGAAGAACACCGTACTCAACGAGTGAGAAAAGCTTCCGGGGCGCCCAAGGGCTCTGGCACGTCGGGCATACCCGTTGCGGACTCCCTCGAGGGGTCCGTTGAAAGCGAAGGCGGTCTCCTGGCTGACACAATGGATTTTGGCTCGGCGATCAAGTTGGAAACCATCTTTTTTGGCAAGGCTACGGAGAAGGACTCGCCCAATATTGTCCGAAAAACGGACCTCCGTGCCGACGAGTATGGCGGACCCGCGTTTGAAATGACTAAGGAAGACAAGGACCACAAGGAAAACAAGGCTCTCCAAGAGATCACTGTGCCTGCTTTGGAGCGCCTGGCTTTCTCGCCCTTGAAGCCCCTGCCAAAGACCATATTCGTGGCTCCGTTCACAGACAGTCTCCGCAAGCGCGAGATGGCACCGCTTCCAGAATCGCCGACACGCCACCGTAGCCGCCGAGTCTCACACGACCCCTCTCTGATAAGCCCTAGAGGCTCGGGTTCAAAGCAGAAGCGGGTGCATGGAGGAAGCCTTGACTCGAGATGTCAGCCACTTTTTGATGAGGAAAGCTTGGGGGCCAGATGATCACGTTTTAGTAAATTTGGAATGATATTGAACAACCAGATAATATCGAATTGCAACGACAAAGTCTTCCTCGAATAGGTGACGGTTTTGTTTGGTGTAATGCTTTTTGGGGGCTAACAACTGTCCACGAGATGAGTTGTCGGCGCTGATTGTTAGTGGCTGATGCCTCAGCAAAAACAGACCTGGAGTTTAAAGCTCCTACATTATGAGCTAGAGAGCGGTATCGCGCCCGCTTTGACTTGACAATGGTCTTTCTTCAATCCGACCACGCTCACCTCCATGTACACCGTCCAATCCAATGGCCAGTCATGGGCGAAACCAAAGAGAGCCATGAAGAGCGAACGGCCCACGAGCCACGCGAAGCGGTAGGTGGACACTCGTATCCCTCCTGCAGCCAACTCGTAGCCCTCAGTTCTAACACAAACCAAAATCTAGACACTGCATTCCGTCGTCTTGGTCAAGATTACACCCGTCGGCAGCCTTGTCCGCTTGCTGCGTCTTCAAATCCCAGAAGGATCACCAGACATCCCCGTACGTTTTCCTATTTTATTGCGTTTTAGCACGACTCCACTACCGCCCTGCTAACTGATTCAAAAAAAGTTCCTTCCTGGCCAATGGGTCGATTTGTTCTGTCCTGGCATCGCGAAAGCTGGTGGCTTCACAATCACATCGTCGCCGTCCAAGGCAGGACCAGGAGCCAGCACACCCGACCGGTACATTGAACTGGCCATCAAGAAGTCGCCGGAGAACCCTGTGGCCGCATGGCTGTGGCAGGATTCGGCGACGATCCTCGGCCAGAGGCTGCAGATTCGCGTCGGCGGCAGCTTCGTTTTCCCACCGCCCGGCGCCCCTTCCTCGTTTGCCACGGACCGGTCTGCGCGTGTCGTTTTTGTGGCTGGTGGTGTAGGCATCAACCCATTGATTAGCATGGCGAGTCACCTGGGCGAACTCAACGGCGCGAATCCGTCCCAAGGAGGGACGGGTGGGCCAGACGTAGTATTTCTCTACTCTGTCCAAGTAGACCCAGAGGTGGTTCCCAAGGGAAACAAAGATGGCGACAACGAAGCAGATCGCATTCCCTTTCTCCAACGGTTGGCCTCACTCTTCAGCCGAGAGGCAATCCGAGGCGAACTGAGGGTATTTTTGACGGACAATCGTGCCAGCAACAAGGTTGACGCAGATTCGGCCAACGACGTGCTGTCATGCAACGAAGAAAAAGTACCTTGTCTCCGGCGACGTATCACGACGGCCGACCTAGACAAGGCGATATTGGGGAAGAGCGATCGTGCCAGTAGCCATGGCCTTGACAATATCTATGTCTATATCTGTGGTGTGCCCACAATGACAGATGTCTTCGTGAAGTACTTGACGGGGGAGGACGGTCCCGGCCTATCGCCGCGCCAGGTTTTATGTGAGAAGTGGTGGTGACACGTTACCGACCGACAGCATGTCATAGGAGTGGAAAGGCAAAAAGGCACGAGACATAAAAGACGAGAAAGACAATCTCGTCCAGTAACGGTATATTACTTTCAATAACTCAGTTTTGGATCCGTGTCCACTCCAGTCGCCCTTTCGACCAAATTTCACCCTGGAAAACGATAGAACCGCCTGTGCCGGGTCAAGCCAAACCCCATCATTTCTTCATCCAATCATGCACCAGAAGCGGTGCTTAGAGGAAACCAGAAAATAGAACCGTCCCCTCGAACTCCAGAAGCTAATAAAACAAAACGGAGCAAAGCCAAGACACAAGAAGCAAGCCAAATACAAGAACTGAACCAAGATGGAATAAAACAGCCAGCCCCAGCAAACGATAAGAAAGGGCGCCCCAGAAGATATGCATGGGATAATCACATAAGTACGAAGTGCAAAAGGTTGCAAAAGAAAGCAAAGCCTGGGGAAAGAAAGGGGGTTATGAAAACAGGGTGGCCCGAATCCTTCCTGATAGTATGTACGTAAATATTAATGCAGGCCAGCGCTGACCATCAGTTCTTGGCTGTCGGCGTTTGAAAAGCTGAACTTGTCCATCGGAAAGTCTTCGTCGGGGGTGCGGATGCCAATCCCGCTGTCATCATGGTTTCCGTTTGCCATGTTCATAGACTCTTGGTTGGTTGTTGAGCTGTGGCTAGGGGCTGATGGGAAGGGAGCACGGTCAGGCTGTGATTGCGGGATATGCGGAGAGTTTGCGTCGTCCGTGGCACCGCTATACCGAGCGCCAGACCGGCTTGCATCCCGACCGGCAGAAGTGTTTTTCTGGGACACACCACTGCCCTGGACATTGCCCAGCAGATCTTGGTGTGAAGAGGTCTGCCGCAGGAAGCCGCCCTGTTCCGCCAGGAAGGCAACCATCTCGTCAATCCAGCACTTGGTGACCCACCAGGATCCAAAGCTCTTGCCCTGCTGGATAGTCAAGTCGCGCATCACCGCAGTGCCGATGCGCTGCACGCACCACACAATGTCTCTGTGAGATGCGTACGGGAAGCGGCCGGGAAGTGACTGCAGAAGGCTGACCCAGCGGTCAAGGACATTGGACGCGCCGCCATCAACGGTGTTCTCATTATCTAACCGGCGACCGCTGCGTGCGGCGTACTCGCCGTACAGAGTAGCCGACTCCAGTTCCCAAGGAACCTCGACAGGGTCGAGAAGATCACGCAACTGTGAGATGAGCAGGTTTACAACGTCGTCCATGCCACGTGCGGGGACAGACTCGGCAACCTTACGCACGCGAACAAGAGTAATCCAATCCAGGTACATTTGATCGCGATTGGCGGGGTTGGAGAGCATATTGGCGGCAGCATGTGCTGTAAGGTTGACACGAAGGGCGCGGTCCAGCAAGCCAGCGAAGATCGTGGCGGGAGCTTCCTTGGCCCGGACAACATGTGACGGCTGACCCTGGAAGGACTCGCGTATGTGAGACACGAGCCGTTCTGAGATGTTCCTCAGCGTGTCCAAGACGGGCTTAGGCACGACCTGAAGCGTCAGGCCGGAGATGATGCGCATCATGCGCTGATACAATGCAAAATCGCTCTCTTCGATCCACGGGGCCACCGCCGGGTTGGCAAACAGCTTTTGAACGGGCATGGTAAGTGTGCCATGGAACGAGGTGAAGAGGTGGAAGAACGTCTTCTCTTTGCAGTATCGAATGCACTCGACCAAGGATGTGCAGTGTGAGCGATAGAGGGCGGCGAGAGACTTGGCCGCATCGGGATCTGTTCCACTCGGGAGGAAAGGTTCGATGCGAGGCAAGACAAGGGGGTCGGATTGCGAGAACGGTTCCGTGTCGGTACTAGACGCCAAGAAGAGGTTCTGGATGGTCTTGCTTGTGGCAGTAGCGTTCAGCTGGTCGATGCCCATCGCGTCGGGCTGGTTGTAAAGGCACTGCACATATTCGCCCGAGCCGGATGACTGAGCCTCTTGATGCTGCTTCAGCTGCTGGTGAAGGCGTTGTTGATGGAACGGTTGTTGCTGCTGGCGCGATTGTTTTTGTTGTTGGTCAGTTGACGCAGTGTGTGCCGGGTTTGATGCACCGGCAGGGGTAAACACAGCCTTGGGTGGCAGTCCAGTTCCTGTCGCGTTTTTACTGTTGCTGTTCGCCGTGTTAGCAAGCACGTCACGCATAGTCCGCCGCGTCCTAACTTAGAAACACCGTACCTCTCATTGGAAAAGCTGTGTGAGAAACTGACGCTGTCCAACAAAGGGACCTGCAGCCTTGGGGAGTCTGGAACATCAGGGCCGTCTTCGGCCAGAGTAAAGTTGACGTAGTGGTACTTCGACTCGCCGCGAACGCCCAACCGACGGGTCCTCAGGCCGGGAAAGAGGACGCGCACCAACTTGCCGAAGCTGGCAGGGTTCAGCACCGTGATGCGCTCATTAGCACACCGCGATGCGTAGTTGGCGTAAACGCGGCCACGTGGGACGGAGCCCTTGCCTTTGGAGCACACCTGGTTGATCCTGCGCAAATTAGAACTCGTTCCGTCATGAAACAACGAAACGCAGCTCCTTGAACGAAAAGGGCCGGCCGTGACTTACCAAAGCATCGCAAACACCTGACGAGTGCGCTCCGAGTTGGGCCCACGCTCGTTACCGTGCAGCTCTTCAGCAACATCCTGAAGGCTACGCGCCTTGTTGGCATTGAACAACTGGCGCATCTCCAACTCGTTGTTCGCACTAGAACGAGAGGGCTTGGGAGCGTTCGCGGCCATGCCCGCTGCCAAAGACGAATCGCCATCCTCATTGCCATCACGGGTCAGTTCCATCTGGCTGTCGAGGTCACCAAAGCTGGCGTCCGCGCCAAAACTGGTGTCTCCGTGCAGGGAGTGTTGATGACCAAGGCCGTTGGCGTGGTGGTGGAAGGACTGCGCGGGGCCAACCGACGTGGCCATAGAAGCGTCGAGGCCGGAGAAGTCGCCGTTGGCCTCGAGTTGCGACGCGGCTTGCAGGATGATATCCTCAGGCGTAAGAGGGTGGACGCCGGCGAGGCCAGCCTTCATCATCTGGCCGGCACCGGCATGCGGATGGTGAGCATGAGCGTTGTTGTGCTGGCTGTGATCGTGGCCATCGTCCAGCCATGGCGTCGCAGAGTACAGTTCGGGGAAGCTGTGTTCGAGATTGGGCTGCGTGCTGCCGCTGTGCATGGAGCTGGTCGAAGCCCGCGACTGCGAGCGACGCCGCGCATCTACTAGTTCAGTGGCCATCGTGGTGGTCATGTGTGGGGATACTAAGTGACGGGGAGAGGAAGCTGCCGTAGGAGTCGTTAGAGGGAATACGAAGGCGACGATGTCGAGAATCGCTGCATAAAGGCGAGGGGGATGGCGATGGACGGGGGGGACGGGGTTGGGACGAGACGAGGGGCCAAAAAAAAACCACGAATCGAACTCGAGGAGGAGAAGAAAAGGACAAAAGAACAGGAGTGCTGTGACGAGCCTTACCTTATGTGGCTTGCTGCGACGAGGGAGTTTGTTGATGTTTTCGATAATGTTTTGTCTCGCCCCGCAGTTATCAAAACAAAATGAGGAATACAGACTCCAAGCCGGTCAAAACAACAAAAAAGAAGCGGCAAATAACAAGAAAACAGAAGAAAACAGCTCGCAGCCGCGCCTCGGTGCCGGCATCCAAATTATCCAACGGGAAGTAAAACGAATGAACGACGCAAAAGCAACACACAGGGAGTGATTGCAGACGATAGCGATGCGTGTTGAGGCGGCTGGCGGGTGGTGGTCGTTGAAAAAGTGCCACGATACGCAGGGCTGTTGAGGCGGTTGGGAGGAAAAAGAAGGGATTGTTTGGTCGATTTGTTTTGATTTGGGTGGGCTAACAAAATATCCGGTCCTGTCTCCAAGGGGAACCAAAACATTGCGGGCGCATTGCTCCTGCCAGCCACAACACACTGCCAAATTTCGACAACAAACCAGGTGACTCCACAATCCGAGGAGCCGAGTCACGGGGTCTCCGTGCTGTGATTGGCTAAAGCGTTTGTTGACGTCCCGCCATTGCCTATTTCGTACTAGAGTAGCCAGGTGAATACCTTCCTTATGTAATATTTCCGGTCTCAAGTCTCGTATGGATACCTTCCCAAATTAAGCATAGTCCGAAGACTATGGAGCCTTACATACAAGGCAACAATAACCAGCCCGTTGTGGCGCAATACAGCCGTGCGTATCGTCAATCATGCACTGTATCGCACTGTCACCGCCCTGTACGCCGTAATTATTCGTACATCGCTATCCGATCGACCATCCGTCGCTGCTGAAACAAGTCAAGCACATGCCGCCTAGCACACAGTGCTAAAATACGTCACCACCTGCCTTCTGCCGACATCCTGCGCCCGTTTTTGTATGCCCCCTGCTAAACCCATCTTCGCATTGCTATCAAGCAAGCTACAGTGCGCTAGTCAACTTGTTAGCGGACGAGCTGAGTAGCCAAAGCAAGCAATGATAGCGCCTGGAAAGGCCCAGAGGACCCGGAACGAGCCCACTTTATGTGCCTCTCGGTTGCTCCTGCTCCCCTCTGACGACTTCTCGACCCGTCTCAGCTTGCTACAGCTCGCCCTTCGATCCTTCCTGGAACTGCTTGGCCAGGCCTCTTGCCGGCGCCACAAAGCACACCCACTTATCTTGAGCTGCCCACTTCCTGCTTCTCTTGCTGCCCTCCTTCAGCCGAGTCAAATTTTCTTGTTTCCTTCCCCGGACCGATCGTACTTTCCATCGTCATCCTTTCAAACCTCATCCATCTCCTTTCCATCGCCAACCCCGAAAGTGCAGCCTCAACGCCTCGCAGGTTCGTGATGACCCCCCTTTCCCACAAGCTGTCTCTGGCCGCTGCGATACGGAGTAGACAGGGGCACAAGACCCCTGCTATCTGAGACCCTCCGAGGATGCCCCAAACTAAGGTGTCCTCTTTTTTTGCGAGCCCTTTCTGGGGCTTTATCTGACGAATCGCCTCGTTTCTGACTTTGCTCTTTTTTTGCTCCCTCCCACAGATCCTTTTGTTTAATCGAAATCGCATCTTTTTGCTTCCCGCAAACATCCACACCGATAACGTCACTACTCAACCGCTTCCAAACCATCCGCCAAAATGTCGTCTCCCCAAGACCGTGTCCAGGGCTACCTGAAGCAGCTTGACTCTGAGGTCAGTTCTCATTTCTCCATTTCTCCATCTTCTTCGTTCTCATTCTTGCTTCCGAGCGGAAACACTTGAGCTGGCTACACCTCACCCCGTTGCCTGGTTGTGTTGTTTCGTATTTGATCTCCCTGGGGGTCGCACTCGGTGCTTCCTTTGTTCTTTCTGCAAGCTCTTATTGGGTCGCGAGAGTACTATTGCCAATGACGCAACTTTCTGGCGGCATACAGCCCGTTTCTTGGATTTGTGACATTTGTGACAAAGCCTCGATGCTAACCTCTCCATGTCGGCCTCCAGCTGTCCAAGTACCCTGTGCTCAACAACCTCGAGAAGAACACCGCCGTCCCCAAGTCGTACGCCGCTCTGGGTCTCGGCGCTCTGTATCTGTTCTTCATCATCTTCAACCTCGGCGGTCAGCTCCTGACGAACTTCGCTGGCTTCGTCATCCCCGGCTACTTCTCTCTTCAGGCGCTGTTCACATCGTCCAAGAACGACGACACGCAATGGCTGACCTACTGGGTCGTTTTTGCCTTTTTCACGTGAGCATTTGCTGCCTTTCTTCACTCCCTGGCCCAGTCGGGACGGAGGTAGTTCCAGAATATAAGCGGGGTCTGCAATGCTAACGAACACTTGCAACAGTGTCGCGGAGAGCTTCGTTAACGTGGTTTATTGGTTCCCCTTCTACTACACGTTCAAGTTTATCTTCCTGCTGTGGCTGTCTCTGCCCTACTTCAAGTAAGCTTTTCCGTAATTTTCCCCTCGTGCTCGTGCACCATTTCTTGTTTTTCCTCAATTGTACTGCTGCTGCTGGCCTGCCCAGCTGCTGCATCTCTGCGTTGCTCGGCAAGCGATGCGGCGTTTATGGGCACTTTTAGGCACTTTTGCCAGTGCTTTGTCAGTTTGAGTCTGCCAGGAATCTCGAGCTAATATTTTGTGTCTCACTCCCTTTCCTCTAGCGGTGCTGAGGTCGTTTTCCGCTCGTTCCTCGTTCCCACTCTCGGCCGCTACTTCACCCAGTCGGGCTCCGCTGGCCTGCGTGCCAAGGCGGATACTGCTGCCAAGACCGAGTAAACACAGCAGCTCGACCTCGTACAGGCAGCGCAATTGCGTGCTCTCCTCTCGAGCCAGTGCACGGCCTGTTTGGGACACCCACGCCTAAACAGCCTCTACCTCCCTCTCATGGGCACTCTTGTCCTTTCCTGCGAATTCAGCTCCTATCGTCTCAGCCAACAGCTGCCGCTACGATACCCTTCTGATACCATGAAGGAAAGGAAAGGAGGAAGCTCCAGCCAAAGGCGGCACTCCCAATCCACCACATCATTCGACACGTTCGAAGACCGAGAGGAACGCCGGTCTGTGATGTCACGCTATTTACATTTTTGACACCTGGCAATTGGAAAGCAACCACCTGGCCTTTGCTTCCCTCTCGAATCTATTGACTTGAATGGTTTATACTTTTATGTTTCCTTCCTCTTGACGCGCTGGGCATGAGTAATGACAAGCCGAACCGGCGGCCAGGATGGGGGTTCACCACATAGACAGTTCGTTTTTCTTTTCCTGTTTTCTTTCATATTTGCTTTTTTTCTCTTCCATGTTTTGCTCGTCTCGCTTCTTATCTTTCATGTCTTTCCTTTCACGGTACTTTTTGACGATGGATGGGGAGGCACACTGGGATTTTGTATGCCCATGACCTGGTTTCATACTGGAAACATCCCTCTTGGATGGGTATTATGTTCTGGTTCTATTCTTCTTGATTTTCTTTCTTGGGTCATATGCATGTGTTTGTGTGTCTTGTTTATGTCCTTGTACTGGTAGGCTCTTGGAATATGAACAACTATATATCACCGGCCAGCTTCATTTCGGGCACATTCCACGTAGCTGGGCGGCTCAGGAGCAAATAAGGACGAGCGGTGCTTTGCCCATGTGCTGTTCTTATTCTTCATTTGTGATGCTTTCTTTATTTTTATATTTCATTTTCAGATCCTTTTCAGTTTGATAAATATTAAATCATTGGATTTTAGTAACCCAATCTTAAAACATTCGTCGCAGGCCCGCCAAGCATGTATATTTATTGTTTCTGACAGGAAACAAGTAATAAGCAAAGCCAACCTCGGGCATTCCGTGAAAGAGCCCAGCTGCGTGCATATTCGTAGCCTCGCATGTGGTGTTGTTATGTTGTATGTGCCGTGTTTGTGCTGTTGGGTGATGGCATAAATCAACTGTGGCTTGCATTCACTAGAACAACACATTTTGTGGCTGCAATGGTGCTGTGCCAGTAGGGGTCTTCCGCTAGCCAGCAAATGAGGCGCGGATGGTGACAGGGTGCTGTTTAGGTGCCTGGGCCGTTACGCCCTACAGCCTGCTCCGTAGTTCCTTGTAGGCCTAAACGTGCCCTGCCAGTGTCTGAGGCTCTGGACCCAAGAGGCCAGGATCCGCGTCTGAAACTCCAAATGTCAGCCTTCAACGACTCCTTTTTTCGATTCCCTCCCTCTCACTCGTGTTGGTCCCCGAGTCCCACGTTTGCGGCGCAGACGTCCGGGATGTTTCCAATCCGTCCATTTGTCTCTGGAATACACAACGCAAGTGTCGTCGATAATGTCTTGATTCTGTGAATACCAAAGGCCTGAGCAACGAAACGGGACGCCGCTCGACTCGTTCTCCACAAACGAAGCAAACAGCAACAGAACACACAACTCCAACAATTCGACACCAACATACACCCGTGTACGTATTGACAGCACCGGACGGCACGGAATAGACAAACGGGACAGCGAATACGACGGCTCCCGTCGGGGGGAGGCAGAACCTGTTGACGAATCTACGACGTTTGACATCACGAACAAAGAAGACAACCTATACACAAATAGACAG
Organism: Sporothrix brasiliensis 5110; assembly: GCF_000820605.1. Classification (NCBI taxonomy): domain Eukaryota; kingdom Fungi; phylum Ascomycota; class Sordariomycetes; order Ophiostomatales; family Ophiostomataceae; genus Sporothrix; species Sporothrix brasiliensis. The sequence goes on from NW_024467134.1 coordinate 1,892,483, forward strand.
GCCTTTCGCCATGGGTTCACATGCTCCACGACATCAAAGGAGTCTGCTGGCATCGGTCGGCATGGCGTCAGCCCTGACGCTCTTCCTCCCTCTCCTGCTCCTCCTCTCCTTCCCACACAACTCGGCCGTGGCCGCGACAACTGATACAGATGCCGACGCCGGCGTCCTCGAGGCTCCATCCCCATTACGACCCGACGGTGACGACGGCGGTGGCGGATTCATACAGGGCATATTTCGGTCACTGCTGCAAAATGGGGGCAGCACTGGCGAAGACGCGGGCAGTGCCGCGGAGGGCAGCTCACAGACCCGCCTGTATGAGCCCGACTTTGGCATCTTTGACCGGGGGATTCTGGGCCGGGCCCCACCAGGCGTCTCGTCGCTGACCAACAACGTGCCTGTGACGCTGAATGTCGTGCCGGGCACGACACAGGTGTTTGTGTTTGAGAAGGCGCTCATCTTCGGCCGAGAAGCGGAAGAGAGAGAGAAGCAGCGAGACGTCGAGCTGCGGAGACGCGAGGCCGGATATGAGGAGGGTGACGGCGACGACGAGCGGGACAAGGGCAGACTCGACCTCGAGGACGGCGGTGACGATTCGGAGGGGCTGTTGCGGCGGCAAAGCAACGCCACGTCGCGCACTGTCTACTTCTCGGCCAACACGTGCATCCAGCCGCAGCTGCTGTCGTCCACCATCAGCGGCGCCGCGCCGCAGCTGACCATGTACGTGTCGACGACGTCGTCCAACATCTCGCCGGGCCCGGCCAGCAACCCGGCGCACCAAACGTACTACGTGTTCGAGGAGGGCGCCGTCATGGCCAGCCTCAACGTGACGGACGACGTGTACATTGGCATCTCTGCGCCCAACATTTCCAGCACGATGCTCTCGGGAACGTACAACTTCCAGCTGGGCGCGTCGGTCGACGACTACTACCACAGCTACGACAACGAGACGGACGCGAACCTGATTTGGGTCGACAGCGACTCGAGCGCGTCGCTGCTCATCACGCACAACCTGACGGACAGCACGGCGGCCGCGACGGACGCCAATGTGATGGGCGCCGAGCCGTACGTCATGTTTGCGCAGAACGTCGACGACCGTTCCGCCGACGGCGTGCGCTTCTCGTACTGCGGCCTGCAGACGTACGCGCAGATTGCGGCGACGAACAACGGCAAGTTCACGAGCATGGTCACGACGGGCATGACGCTGCGCGGGCTCGGCAACCTGCCGAAGCAGCAGTTCTACTTTAGCGGGCTCAATGCCAGCAGCAACTACGTCGGCATCCTGGCGGCGCTGCCGCAAAACGGCACCGGCCAGGTCGGGTCCAACGTGGTGGGCGGCGGCGGCAAGGTGGCGCGGGCCACGAGCTTCCAGACCAAGGCGCCCAATGCCAACTGCGAGGTCATCTTTGACCTGCCGTTCTGCAACGAGACGGCCTACGCCGTGCCGAGCAACCCGACGCGCTTCACCAACTCGTCGCAGCTCGCGGCCGTCTACGACCAGTACGCGTCCGACATGTTTGCCATTTTCAAGAACGTGCTGGCGCAGATCCCCTGCGAAGCGCCGGACACGCAGCGCTACTCGCTGGCGCGCACGTGCGCCGACTGCGAGGCCGCGTACAAGAACTGGCTGTGCTCGGTGGCGATCCCGCGGTGCTCCGACATCTCGGACAACTCGACGTGGCTGCAGCCGCGCGCCATCAGCCAGCCGAACCCGATCACGGGCGAGTTCCTGGCACCGGACCTGGCGGCGCAGTACCCCAACACGACAGCGTTCAACTCGTCGCGCAACCCTTTTATCGACGACACGATCGCGCCCGGCCCGTACAAGGAGGTGATGCCCTGCGATGACCTGTGCTATAACTTGGTGCAGAGCTGTCCGTCGAACATTGGCTTCTCGTGCCCACTGCCGGGCTACATTGGCTTCAACACTAGCTACGGCCGACGGTCGGAGGCGGACCAGGACGGCTTCGTGACGTGCAACTACCCCGGCTCGGCCCATTACTTCTCTGCCGCGCCGGCAGGTCCACAGCTCTCGTGGCTCGCCGTGATGGTTGTAACGTTTGCTGTGGTTATGGTGTAGAGATGTCTTATACGGTTCAAGCGATTTCGGATCTTTTGTTTTATTTGTAATTATGTGTATTTATTTAGAATGGCGTTTTGGAATTTTTGGAATGACTTGCTGCCAAAGGAGGACAAGCGGTTGGCGTTATTTATGTTATACATATTTGTTTTTAATGAGCAGTTATGTTGTCAATTTGTCTGGATAGAAATTATAACGTGAGATTTCGTTTGCACAGTATACTTGGAAAATACACACATATATACATATATATGTTTGAGGCTGTACAGACAATCGACCAAAAACGGGATGCTGATATCACACCAGAAATATATGTACATGAAAATAATTACCAACCAAAACGCCTCGTGACAACCGTCAATGCATCTCATGAGCCATCCTGTAAAGCACCCCATCAAAAGACACAGTTTACGCCTTCTTACCCTCTTGCAGCTCCTTCACTTTTGTTTCCAAAGCAGTGATCTCTGCTACCGGGAGTTAGCCACGGGTTTAACAGAGAAGGCCGTCGTCGTGTGACATACCTTGCTTATCACTGCGGATCTCGTCCTGTTCCAGCTTGGACCAGCCGAAAAAGACCAGCTGGTAGGTGAAGATGGCCATCAGGCACACTTTGAAGATGGGACGGCCAAACGTCTTGAAGAAGGAGGACTGCAGGCTGTTAGCATGGCCAAACACGCAAAGTATTAAAATACAAAAATACAAGGCCAGCTTGTCAGCAAGCTATTGAGAGCATCGTACATATGCGGACGGTTCAGGGGAGGAAGAGTTCCAGCGACGGCCGATGACTGCAGAATGGTGCCTGAAAGCCGGGCCTTGGCGGGTTGCTAGACGCAGGGCCGGTGCGGCGGTCGTAAGAAGGCGCCTCGGAAGCATGGTGTGAGACGATGGCGAAAATGGGGAGACGGAGTGGCGACGACAGCCGGTATTGTTGCGTCGTCCGATGCGATGTCGTCGGAAAAGCAGACATTGACTGACGTCGGATTTTTACCAATGTCGATCGATTTAACCAATCATGTGCGCAACTGTATGTAGTCAAGGAAGGCGCGTTGGGGGACATGGCCCCCCACAGTACTGCTTTCCACCTCTACTGGAACTTGAGCCGCGACCCACTAAATGCCGGGGGCCCACTCGCTGCCTATGCTCTTTCCCACCACATTCCCCCCTAACAATGACCGAGCTAACGCCTTAATGGGCTTGGCCCCAGCACGGCGAACCAGCTGGAAGGAAGGAACGAAGCGCAATGTGGCCGCAAAGGGGGCAGAACACAGAAGGTGTCGATCTGTCCCCAATCGACGACTCGGCAGGAACAGGCAGTCGTAGCTTCCTTTTTATATTGGTCCCCAACCGCATCCAACCAAAAGCACCAAAGGGGCAATTCGAGTATCTTTTGGGACGTTGACACATTCCACGAATTGACACTTTACTTTTCCATTTCGTTTCCTTTCGACAGCCCTCCCAACGTCTTCCATCATCGACGCGCCTTTCCGACATCCAGTTTCCACTGCGAATCGCATTCTCGCGATCCTTCTCCCACGCGACACTTGCCGTCAACCCCATTCTTTCTCTCTTTCTCTCTCTCTCTTTCGCACACACAAATTCACACAATCGTCATAATGGTAAGCCCCCATTTCTGCAGGTCGGGTGGCCTCGCGGCTGAAGACAACGAGGGACAGCGACCGTATCCTGTCGCAGCATCGTGCTAACCCATCTCTCCCCAGGCTCAAACACCCGAGCAGCGGCGCCGCAACGCCAAGTTTGCCAAGGAGCAAGATGCTCGCCGTGGCAAGTCCGAGGCCGAGCTGAAGCGCCGCAGCAAGGAGGTGCACAAGTCGCCCGTGTCGCCGGTGATTCTGGGTACGTGAGCAGCCCTTCGCCCCCTTCGCCAATGAGGAACGCCCTCGTTCTGTCCGAGCTGATGCTAACATCCCACCCTCCCCTCTAGGTCTTCTCGGTTTCGTCGTCTTTGGAGGGCTGGTCTTTGAGGTCTTCTCGCGTTTCTTCGTGTAGAGACTGCGCTGCGAATACACCTCGTCTCTCGGAATGCCAGCGGTCTCCCGTTGCGCATGGACGCCATTCGCGAGCAACAAACGACATACGAAAGCACACGCCGACTCCACGACACCCTTCGAACTTCTCACTCCTCACACTCATCCCTGAGACCGACAGCGTACAATGCCCCTCCTTGCACAGGCTCATGAATGCCCAAGGTCGCGACCAACACAACCTCGAACAAAAGTCTGCTCACGGGAGCGTTAGCTCGAGACCAAAGCGAAAAAGAAAGACGAACACACAAAATTACGGGGCGAGAGACGACGCGAGCAGTCGACGCTTGTCGACTCCTTGCTTTGTACGAACAGTGGCGGTGGAAGAAAACAATGAGACGACGGCAAGAGGCAGAGATCACGACCAAAGAACAATAGCTGTGGGCGGCTCTTTGTTCTTTTCCCTCGCTTTTCCCTCTCCGTTTTCCTTTTGTATTGTTGGGCTATTTTATCTCTTTTTTTTCTTTTTTTTCTCTCTGTATCTTGGATTTATTTTTCAGCGTCAATATCAATGTTCATTTTCATCTCATCAACTCGAGGAGACGGAAATCAAATCTGTAAGAACTTCGCTATGCTCTGTCAGCAAGGCTGTAGGATGGGGCTCACTGGTTGATATCTCAGCCTTTTGGCACCTCATGTTTTGTCAGTGAAGCCTGGGTTGACAGTCCCAATGCACCACGGAGCCATATTCCTTGGCATCGTGTTACCATGTCCTCTATACGGAGTACTTGAGCAGGACAACCAAGAGAGGAAGCTGTTGACATTTCTTCATCTTTGGGAAGGACGCAAAGAGGTCGATAACCACAAACTCATGGTCAGTCGCCTTGTCTTATCATTTTTTTGTCCACCTCTTACTTGATCCCAGTTCAGCCACCATGGGGAGAGTACGGAACAGTTCAGAAGAACCAGAGTCATGGGACGTAACGTACGCCCTACTCCGTAGAAGTGGCCACAGTCTGTCATATCGGCCACTTGCAAAAAGAAGGAGAAATGCTATTCGTCTCAGCGTTGAGCAAGTTGCGATTCGGAAGGCAGACTGAAAGGCTGATTCAGGGGCATGACTTCCAACAAGCAAAAGACGGGCCTGTCAAATCCCAAAACATCCCCAAGACCCGAAAGACGAAGAAGCAACCGGGTAAAGGTGGGACTCGGGGTGGAGGTGACAAGAGCTTAAGAGTTAAAAATGGAAAAGGCAGAACACAAGGTTGAACGGCGAGGGCGAGATGTGGGACGATCGATGATATACTTCTTTCTCCAATACTGAGCATAGAAACACGGAATGTGATCTTTTCACTTGTGAGCACATGCTCTGTACCGAGTAGAACCACTGCAGTCCGACGTTTGGCCGAGGAGAGACATAATGAGACCAGAGTCCAAGGCGGTAAAAGACAAACGGCAAGGCAACATTGAGGGATGAAGCAAAGGCGACGTGCCCGTGGGATGGCGGGATATGCAGGACAAATAGGACAACTAGGACAATCGGACACATACCGTGTTGGGACGTGTGAGTGGCAGGACAATGCACAATATTCGGAGATGATTTGTCCCTGCTTACTATTTTGGCTTTTGGCGCGTGCCTCCCGTCTGCCGAATACAACCCCTTGGCGAGCCGCCTGTAGTTGATGTCTTGATGTCTATTGATTTCTTGTTGGTCTGCTGCAAATAGGACAATAGAAGGAGCGGGTTGTTCTTTTTTTTTCATTTTCATTTTTTATTATGCGTGCACACGAAATGGGTTAGTCTGTTTTTCCGAATCCTGTTGAGAAAGTCCTGGATGTACAACATACGACGCAGGCATGTCGTATGTGCACGTCGTATGTACTTAGTTTCAATGGGTAGGAATCCTATCTGCACGGCCCCATGACTTTACCGAAGGTTTGCTGCGGAAATAGGAAACTCTCTCCTTTGATTTTTTTTATTAATTTCTTTCATCTTCGTTCTTTATGACAAAGTGTCATGACGACCCTTGCATATGGTTGCTGCCTAAGGATATATCGTTTCCTTGCCCATTTTGGTTTGGACCCCTGACTTATCTGTTTCGTTGTTTATTTCAGACGAATAGTATTTTTAGTTGCTTCGTCAAGACGCTTTGTATCATCCTGGACAGACCACGTCGAGCTACCCATTCCAAAGCCAAAGCAGGGGGAAGACCCCACAAGGCCCAAGGCAGCAGGCCGCCCTGACAATTATCTTTTGAATCTATTTATCTCATTTGATTTTTCAGAATGGAGCTTTGCGTCGTTTACTTTTCCTCTTCCGGACATTTATCGAGCTCTTCTCTTATTCCGCCTGCCAGTGAATTACAGATCCTCAATTCGAATGCACAGACCGAGCGGTACACTTCCTACCAAGAGACGCCAGTTGTGAAAAAGAGTTACGCAACCTGGGTCAATTTAAAAACCTGCACAAAAGTTGGACTACTTATTCCAGAGTTGGTTAGAACCATAGCATCCACTGACGCGAAAGCGAGGCCCAGCCAAACTGAAGCACGACGTTTTTTTTTGCAGAACAAAGCTTTTGTGTTGTTTTGTGATGTCAAGGACCTAACAGGAAAATTTTACAATGGGTGGTGAACAAAGGGACGAGTAAAGCTCCACGTTATGTGACCCCCTTGGTCGAAGCGAAGTGCCAGCAAGATGGAAGGATAGAACGACTGCAAGCCTATGTGGAAGCAAGTAGATTTTCGATATGGAGATTCTAAGATACGAGAATATAGAATAGAGGTACGCAAAGCAAGAACACAACAATGGAGAGGGCGATACAAGTGCGCGTAAAAGTACAACGTCCTCTTTTTTCTAATGTGGATCGCGGGGAAAGTGAAAGAGAGGATTTCTCAGGAGGAGGGTTCGAACCGACAGCAAAACTCTACGTAAAGCATGTAGCCAAAAATAAATCACATCAGAGAGCCCAAGAGAGAAAAAAGAGAGAGAGAGGTAAGTAATCGATGGAGACAAATCGGGGGAGACACTCCAAGGTAACATGATATGGGGGTATAGAGCTTGCCAATCAAAGCTAGAAAGGAGGATATCTCGTTTTTTTTGCTGCCTTTGTCCCTTGGACAACACTCGGCAGTGGTGTGCCTGGCGTGTAATCGTACCAGGAAAACGAAAAGGAAAAGAATAGACTCGAATAAAGAAACCAAATACACCAATGGTGTGTCAGAGGAGGGAGGGAGACCGAAAAAAAAGCCCATGAGAAAGCCCCGAGGAACAGCTAAATAAAGCAACCAAACAAAATGTAAAATGAAACGCCGGTAAAAAATGTCCCCTGTTATCATGTCAACCCAGAAAATAAAAACGAAAATCCCTTGCTAACCCTGCTATGAACAATGCAAGCGTGAAGGGAAAATAAGCATTTCCCCCTCTTCCAAGATAAAAATAAAATAACAAAATGATAAAAATAAAAAATAGTCGTATGGCCCATAGTTTAGTCGTTATCGTCGTTTCCGTGTATCTTTTTTTGGTAGTAGTTTCTCGAAGAAGAATGTCTTATGCGTAGTAGGGATGTGATCGAAGTGGATATCAGACAAGAGGAGAGAGTGTGAGTCGTGTGGAAGGGGAGATAATGTATTAGTGGAAACGGTGAACAATAAGAATTCGGGACGAACGTTGACGGTCAGGCGATGTACTGTTTAAGCCTCGTAGTCGTAGTAAAAGGAGCCGTCGTCGTAGTACTGGTCGCCCTGGGACGCGGTTGCCTGTGTGAAGTCGTCGCTGCTGCGATTGCTCCCGCGGCTGTCACTCGCACCGCTGCTGCTGTAGGAGTAGGCCTGGCTACCGTCATCAGCCATGTAATAGTAGGCCCCCGTAGGTGCCGTGGTACCTGCGTGACCAGCCATGGCGGCGGCGGAAGAGACAGCCAAGCTCGAGGGCACAGTGGAACCGGCACTGCTGCTGCCGCCACTGCTGCCGTGGGCATAGACCGTCGCGGTGTCGTCAAAGTAGTACTCGGACATGGAGCCGCCGCCATGCCGGCTGCCGCTGCTGTGACGGCTGCCGCTACCGCCGCCGAGAGACTCGTGGCCTTTGGCGACCATGAAGCGCATGCTGGGGCCGCCCCAGGGCACACCCGAGAGCTGGTCGTCGACACTCAGGTCATCAGGGCCCGGGACCTGGTAGCTGCTGGCGGCGTGTTCTTGGTTGCGGGACTCACGCTCAGAGCGCTCCTTCTGCTCGCGTGCCTTTTCGCCTGAGGATGTTAGTGCTTGATGCCTCATGCTAAGCGAGAGCAACGACGGACGGACGGCTAAACTTACGAAATTTTCGCTGAGCAATGCGGTTTTGGATGCGGCGGCGCTCTTCCGGATCAGTAACTTCGCTCCAGTCGTCGCTCTTCTTGCTCTTGCCGGATGACGCTCGTCGACTGCTGGACGACGTCGGTTTTGAGGATCGTGTAGCGAACATGTTTGCGGTGCTGGTGGTGGAATCGTCTCGTGCAGATGAAGCCGAGGAAGACGCTGTACTTCGTTCTTTGGCCCGCTCTTTGCCTTTGCTCTTCTTTCGCTTGCCTTTTGCTTGAAGTGACTCCCGTTCGGTGTCGGAGCCAGAGTATTCAAGCTGTTGTTGCTGAGACTGGAATATGGCGCGGGGCGTCGTGGGCTCGTCTGCGTCTTGGTCGTATTCTGGTGTTGTGTTAGATCGTTGTTGGGAGCCTGTATTGCTTGGATGGCGATATGCCTTTGAGTTGTGGTGTGGTATTTGACCAGAGGACATTTAAGAGAGTGGAAGAAGAAATAGAAGAAAGTGGGAGGTAACGGAGGACGACGAGACAAGGAAAGAAAACAAGAAAGAAACGAAGGAGGGAAGAGCAAAATATAAATATATTTAGAGAAAAGAGGGTGAGAGTAACAAAACAAAAATAGACAAAGCCAGTAAGGCGTTGGAAGGTGTGAAGGCCAGTGTGTAGAGAGAGAGTGTGTGTGTAAAGAAATAGAAACGCACAAATAGAGAACAAAAGTTGAGGTAGATAGGTCTTGAGGCAGGGCAGAGGAAAGTGATATATATGTACGCGGCTTAGAATTTAGGTTAGTGGGATCCATGCAAGTGCACTGGCGTGTATCTGCGTCGCAAAGGGGGGTGGGTGTGTGACGCAGGTGAAGAATAGGCAAATCTGAGGGGAACAAATCGTTTGCATGCAAGTGTTTTTTTCTATATGGAAAACCTCCAAAATAATAACAGTAAAACATAGGCAAGGTTGGTGGATATGGCTCTGGACTAGGTTGCTCTTGTGTAGGACTGAACTGGGTAGAAATTGGAAAAGTGAATGGGCGAGTAAAGTGAATAAATAGAGATTCTTCTTCTCTATTGCTTGGGCTGGGTTGTGGGCACGTTCTGACTCTTTCGATTTAGTCTTGCTTTTTTTTTGTCTGAGCCTCTCGATTTGACTCTTCGAGAGCATCTTGACTCTTTTATGTCTCTCTCGGCAACCGCTGTTCGTCATTCTTGTCCACTGCGTCCAAAAATGGTCCCTCAACTAAGGTCGAGGATTCCAGAGTTGTCGTCAGTCGTCTCAGCCCCCCCACGACCGTGGTATAGCTCATTTTCTTTTGTTCTTTTATTCATTCATTTTTTTTTAAAAAAAAGAAGAACAAAAGAAATCGATAAATAGCCATAGAGACAAGATTGGATGCAGCAGAAGGGTCGAGAAAGGCTGAGGCACCGGTCATTGCGTGGAGCACGTTCCCAAAAGAGCTAAGATGATCAAAGTCGATGTACAACAAAGCTTGACTCGTGACGCACCACCATCTCGACCCGTCTTGTTTCCCCTGACTATGACGAGGCCTAGACAAGACAACGGTGATGAGAGTGGAGAGATATGAGGACCATAACGTCCAATGATAGCTTGAAGTTTAGTTTAAAGAAAAAGGACGAGGTGGAGGGGGTGTGCGGCTGTTGGAGGTCGTCGACGACAACAGGCAAGGCTATGGGGATGACGACGACAGATCGAGAAGGCAGCAAGCAATTGACACTCGGCATCGTACCTGAACCTCGCATTTTGGCCGCTCCGACAAAGCGGCTACGGGTAGGGCGGGAGGGAAGGGGGGAAGGAGGGTGTGGAGAGGTGTGACGACAGGGATGTTCGACTAAGGTTAAAGACAAGAGAAGACGCAGAGACCAAATTAACGTAGCGAAGAAATGAGAGACAGAAGTTCGAACCAGTGTGTTGTCGATGATGCTTACCAGTTTAACCAGAGGCAATGCTTTGACGTGGGCGAGAGATGCGGTTGATGTGATCACGTTGAACTAGCAGAAGAGGTAGGCTGGGCCAACAAAATAAGCGTTGCAATTATATCAGACCCGAGAGTTGAGGTGAAGGCCGACAGCGAAGGACGGTAAGAAGTAGGATACGTGTTCTGCTAGGCGGCTGTCAATATCACAGATCGAATAGAACAAAAGCAGGAAGTAAATGAAAGATGGGAATGAGGAAAGAGAGTTAGAATATGTGGGAGGCTAAGCTAAGTTGAAATGTCGTCAGGGGAAAATGGACCAGGGGAGAAAAAGAATAAAAGAATAAAAGAAAGACGAGCTGAGGAGAGGGGGGGGGGGGGGTGGTAAGGCGATGGAGCCTGGCCACGAGGGGGGTGTGCTTATGAAAGCGGCCGTACAATGTACAAGCTTCTTTGCATCTCGTGTACAAGCACACTCGTGTTTGAAAACTGGAAAAGGACCTTGCAAAGACAGAACCCACAAATGGCTATGGAGTGTGGTAGTTACTTCCGAGAATACCTGAACATCACATGAGACTTGAGATGAAAAGCCGGGGTCGATAGCAGTGTCGGAGGGAAGGGAGAAGAAGCAGAAGAAGCAGAGGAAATTTGAGCTGCAGAAGTAGTGATTTCGATGATGACGACACGATGGCACCAAAAAGTTTGCCTAAGGATATTATCAAAGGTGTCGGAATTGCAAAAGGTGCAATGTCAACCGGAGCCCGAGTAGGATGCAATGGAGGACACGGTCATGCACCCGTTACATACAACATACAGTAGGACGGAGTTAGGAGAAGAATGGGGAGTTTGGCGCCGTGAACCGAACAAATAAAGCATCGAACAAACGACCAGGAAGAACGAAGCGAATGCTGAGCGCTGAGCATGACGTTGCGAGCGAAAACATTGGAGACCACGCGAGACGACAAGCAGGGACGAAATCCCCGATGGAGTGAGACGTGAAAGTTCGAACAAAACAAACCAAAAAAGAGCAAAAACAGAAGCGGAACAAGCATAGAAGGTTAAAAGAAAAACACGGTAAAATTAAAGGCAAACATAGAGGACATGGGCCGAATGTAGAGGCGGGAGAATGTATTGCGTGTGCAGCGAAGGCAGCGAAATAAACAAGACAAACAAGGGGTGGTCTGGCGCGCAAGCTTTGCTGGTAAGAAACGAGCCCGACTATTTTGGAGAAAGCAGAGGTTCGCTTTGGAGTGAGCGCAAGTGGAGATCAGATGCAAAAGCTGGCGGATGCCACAGCCACATCGGCTATGTGAACTGACCAGGGGGTGAGGGCAGTGGGACACGTTATGTGGACAGAAAAGGCAGAGAATCAAAACATCAAAACAAGCACGTAGGCATGGCCAAAGATTGTAATTACATACCGGTAGGAAATGCGAAGACGATGAATTTGGAAAAAGAATTTATAGGAAGAGAGAGCAGATCTCACGATGATAAAGGTGGAAGTAGAAAAGGGGGAACCAATGGGGCCAAAAAAGTGTAAGGAGGAAAGAGCCGAGTGAAGACTTATCAGATGCCGGCAGGAACGATGAAGGGCGCCGTTTGACGGCTCTAGATCCTTTTCTTGCTTTAAGTATGTACGACCTTCGTTCCTTCCCGGAGTTGATCCCGAACGGAAGGAGCAATCGAGCGGAGGAATAGGGCAGGTGCAGGAGGGAAGGATTTCAAGTTTGAAAGGCTGCTTGACAATGCAAAATAGCACAAACACTCAAAACACTCAAACGCGTGCGAAGACAAGACAACGAACGGCACGAGGAACGAAAGGAAAGACACTTGAACGGGAACGGAACGCAGCCGCGGTAGCGGTGGCCTGCATGCGTGCAGCTTTGTCTACGGAACTTGTGCGTATTGAATGCCTCTCACGCGAATAGAATATGCGCCCATTGACGAGGAAATGGAAAACCCGAAGCACCGGACGGCGGACGAGGAACAGGAAACAGGTTTTAAACACGCGTTTAGCAAAAGTCAAAAGCCAAGAAGAGAGAACTCCGCTGAAACTGGCATTCCCATACGACGTTAAACAGAACTAAGACAGGCGGAAAGGGACAAAAAAGAAGAGGAAAAAACAAGCGACGAGACTGAAGGGCCTAAAAGAACACACGCCCAGTCAAAGAATATTCATGCCGTTAACGGGATGCAACAAAAGATACCGTCCGAAATCATGGTGTTGGTTCGTCCACGGTGCACACCAAGGAAGACAAATGCCAGCCGAAATGGGCTGGTGGACGGAAAGGGGGGGCTACGTGTTAGTCACATCGGACAAGGGTGTAACACCATACGACGTTTGGAGTAGCCCACAAGAGCGACGGACCAGGGCCATGGATGGATGCTAGTAGGGTAGCTGGGTAGGTGTACAACATACTGCCGCCGCAAAAGCACCGGGACGTGGAGACGACAGAATGGTGGAATCGGCGAGAGTGGTATGGGAAAGCAGAAAGAGGTAAGTTTCAATACGAAGTACGCACTGGCAGTGCAGCAGTAATTACATTGCCTTTTTCGACCAGTGACTACTCATACTGCATCATACTGCGCAGGCAGCAATATTTCCAAGTGCGGCTATGGCTGCTTGCTACACTTATGGACAAAGAAGCACGATTCCTTATACTGTGAGAGACGGCAACACATGAAAGACGGACGGGAAAGAGATATTACCAACGGCACCGAGCTGCAACAGGAACAGCCCGCGCCCTGCCACCTGTCACGCCCAGCGACATTCCCGTCATAAATATGATTGATTCTTCGCTGCAACACCCGAATCGACCCGAGCAAAACCTCCCTAAGACTCGGAGGTCTACAAAAGACACTCACCACGTCCGTTGCATTTCCATGCTCAAGTCCATTGGAGCAATGGAGCACTGGGAGGTCGCACCTGGACCCTTCTCGAAAAGCTCACCGGTGAAGGCTAGTCACGGATTGTCGCGGGTTCAGAGAGGCAGATTCCAGAGGAAAAAAAATGGGCACGAAAAGATGGAGACGACTACTAGACAAACCTCGACATAAAAGGAGTTTTGCTGAGCCCGTTTGAATTGTGACGGCAAAGCGCGTATTACCTACGACATTACGAGATTGGCCGTTTGACATACAGAGTGCGATGGAGTGCAGTGTTTTTGAACTTTTGCACATCATCTGCCATCAACCATCTTGCCCTGTAAGGAGTACGGCTTACTCAATGGAGTTTGGTGCAGGCCGATGAACTCTCATTTGCATGACAGTACGCATATTCGCATTCTCATTTGTTCGGGGCGCGCGAACATAAGCACGCCGTCGTGTTGATAGACCGGTTTTGTGGTGGGTGCCGTTTAGGATTTTGAGTGTCTTGTGTCCGTGGCTGGCCAGTGGGCCAGGCTAGCCAGACTCGCTGCCAGCCCCAAAGGATTCTTCTATGTCCTGTTGACCACCATGGGCAAAGGATTCAACACCGAGTTTGGACAAACAAAACATGAAACCGTTCGGAGGAAAGTAAATGGGAAAGTCCAGACAGCCCGTCCAAGTCCCGTGCTGAGAACTGCTCCTCCTCCCCAACATCCAGAAATCCGTCGCAGAAGCCTGGCCTGTTTGAGAACGCATCGACGTCGATTAGGCATCCATATTCTTTTGGTGGTTGGACTGCCGAGCCTCAGCCAGGGTCCAGGGCCCAGGGCCCAGGGGCCAAGACAAGCGAGGGATGGAGACAACCACTGGCGTTGGGTGAGAAAGTAGAAAGAGAGGCTTTGGTAATGTCGTAGGGCGTAATTACCGAGTAGGATGATTCATAAGAAGCGTATCATCGTGCGAGCAGACTTTTTACACAGGAAGTACTTGGGGGGGAAGCAGCCTTTTTTTCTGGGCAGGCAAATAAGGTTTATTGGAGCCGCCGCCAGGCACTGACTCCCGAGCTTTCGTTCTGTGTCACTTTGTCAAAGTTTCTTGTGTGTGTGCGTGTCTGCCATGGCGTACCAAACCTCATAATTACTTTACACATATCTACAAACGCCTTACCGAATCCGCCGTCCATGACTCGCGGGGGAGATTCGTTCCGGGCGCCGAGCGATCGCAAACGAACAAAATGGCGAAGATGCGAGATGCGAAATGCGCAAATACGATTCATGTTGGAAGGGGCCGAGCCACAGCACAGTAATCAGTATTAAAGTACGAAATACGGTCCGGTGTCTTATCTGGGCGCAGTGGGCAGCGGGCATTAGCGAGATCGGCCTGACATGCACGAGGCCCCATGAAAGCCCCTTGGAAGCCACTGAAAGGCCAAAAGATGACCTTAGATGAGATGGTCAGGAACGATTATAGAATTCGGGGATTTGGGAGAATTCATGATGGCAAATAAGGAAACGAAAACACCGAGAATCGGTGAGCAGCCGCAAAATGGCAATCGAACACGGACAGAACTGAAAAACCCGACCTGGAATAGAAGATGGCCAAAGCCAGAAACCCAAATAGGCTCCACGAGAGCGATGTCGATCCAGCAACGGGTTACGGTTACGTTACGGATGACAGGCAACACACCACAGACGACAAATGACGGGCAGCAGACAGCGGAACACAGAGTTACCAAAATGCCTCGGATCTTTCCATAAATATATCTATTGGAGGCAGTCTTCTGACACTCCGTTTACCGTCAAATGACAATTTTTGCCATAAAGTCGAGATTCTGTTAACATTTAATCAGCAACAAGATGTCAGCAAATAATACGTGCAGAAACATCACAGCTTTGTACGCCATGCTCTCACGTACATACTGTTGGAAGGGCTTAGTCGTGCTGATAAACGACATACCCCCGACATTTGAATTGCAGAGAATGGAGCACTCCCTACGGCATATTAGAAGGCCTCTGGTTGGTTCCGGTACGCGAATGCTCGGCTTTTTCCAGGAAAGAAAGGGGGCGTTCCCTATGTCCCGCGGCCATGCAAGTTGCGTCCCAAGGCTGGCCAGCCTCATAGAAAGTAGGATGGTGTGGAGGGCGTGGTGGGTGCGTTAGGAAGAAATCGCGATGGGGCAAGAAAAAGTAAAGGACGCCGCAGGAAGAAAAAAAAAACAATATAAAAATATATGCGTATGCGTGAAATTCCCGCGGCAGTAATAATCCGTAAAACGTCGCATTTGCACCGAGAACTACACAGAGTGTACAGACTCGTGAAAAGAACCATTCAAAGAACGTGGGGAAAGACAAAGGGTAACCAGAGACGAGAAGGGGTGCCGTGGTTAGCACCTTGTGCAGCTCAGGCTCGTGAAGAAGCTTGCGTCGCGCTCTTTTTCTGAATACGGGACTGTGTTTGTCGGACTGTGGACGCAGAGTTTAAAACTGCAAAAAGTCACAAAGAACAAAGTACAAAGTATGTTTCTTACAAAGCACTCCCCTCCATTTTTAAACGCTTATTTTTAAATCGTTTTATTTTCGTCTTGTCCTTCTTGTCCCCTTGGCGCTGTAACGCCTCTAGTCTTAGGCCCTCGCTTAACGGATATCCACATTGGTCCACGGTGTGGGATATCCCTCAACGATGTAAGCGTTTACCTTTCAAGCAGGTCATGAAGTGGGCGTTTCTCTGAATCACAATGAGTTCTGTTGCGTGCAATGCACGAAATAAAATAAAAAATATATAAATAAAACTTGTTTCATAGGCTCCTGCGTTGGGCATCCAATACGGTTCGTTTTTTTCCGAGTGACGTTGGATTCGTTGTGATGAGATTAGACGCCATCTACAGCACAGCCTCGAGGATTAAAATGAGCATCAACGCAAGGGGTTCCATAGTATACTGAGTATGGTAGATGTTCGATACGTACTCCATGCCCCGTGCAACGACCTCCAGGCAGCTCCTTTAAAAGTTCCGACATGCAATTTGATGACGAACGCGCTCTGAATGCCTTGGGCGAGCCTGTGGCTGATCAGAAACAGAAACGAAGATACAAAGGTACAAGCGGCACGAGCAGTTGCGAAACACACAGGGCGACTTGAAAGGGCCAAACCTTAATCGGACGTTTACTCTTTTAGTGCGATGTTGGCTTGTCAAGATACGAAATACGACACAAGTCGAAACAAAGTCGAACATCTGGGACACGAACGGTTCTGGCCAGAACGTGCCTCTTGGCAACAACATGCGACCTACATAAAATGAGTTTCCCCCAATTCCGTGCCAACAATGACGCCCGAGACAAGACAAAAGTCAAGTTGGCCGAAACGAGGGAAACGAAAGTGACATAAACGGAAAACGAAATGAGACGAGGCAGTGCACTTTGGTCACTGTTGGTAAGAAGTGTACATGTTTGGGAGTTTGGTTTGAGACACAGCATTCAGAACTAAAGGCAAGGACACCCTTTTTGCACGGCTTGAACGAGACGGGATAAGGAAAACAAAGCAGACAGACTCGGAGCAAGAACCCAGATCGGAGCTAGAACAAAAGAAGGGAAAGTTCACACCCCCAAATGTTCCAAACTCCCAAACGGGGGTTCCACCCTCAACCCCTGTCGACGGCGCAAACCGGCAAGGTCGCCGCTTAACCGTGTTAGACCCAATGCTGGCCACTGCCAGGTGACGTCGTTTTGGGGATATGTCGGGGGAGATTGTTGCGAGCCGGGAGCTTTGGAGGGCATTGCTTCGAACATGGATGACGAAAACAAGAAAAGAGGAAATGAAAAGGAAATGACGGGTGGACTACAAAGGAACAACGGGAAGGGTGAATCACGGTGAATCACGGAGAATCAGGGACAAACAGGCACGGCGAACTTCCCAAAGAGGTGAAAGAGACTGACAAGGCTCCATGAGAGGTGTCGCTGATAAAATTTGGGCTGTCACAAGACCATTCAGGACGAAGAGAAGTCGGGCAGCGGAAGGGACAGGAGAGGACGGGCGAATGCGCGGGAGGACAAAGGACAGGAGAGGACGGGCGAATGCGCGGGAGGACAAAGGACAGGAGACGGACGGACAGGAACTGGACTCTGGACCGGTCGACCACACCCACACTCGTAACATTGACAAGGGTTTGCTCGCCGGAGGGTGCGTCCGCGAGGCTGTTAACAGAGGGGTGGGAAAAGCCACCCCAAAATTACCGAAAGTCAAGCAGGACAGACTTTACAGAGACGCGACAGGCGACCGGATGCACCCCAAAATGCCACCACCCACCCTGCACGCTGCGTCCGTCTGGTGCGTCGCGGTAGAGCTGTCGAAAACGTGGAATGGGGTACAGTGAGCTCAGCTTTTGACTTCGGGACACTTCAGCGTGCACAATGCAACATGCAGAACGCAATATGCACCATATTTAATTGTGGGAGACTAAGGACAAGAAGTCCCACCAGATGAGTCACTGCCGGAGATGTTCGACGTAAGATATGTATGCATGTCAATGCCTGCCGCGGGTGTGAGCGGGCTCTTTCTGGTATTCATCCCGTCCGTACATCGTCGTGTCGGCGGAAATGCGGAGTTGATGTGCACGATGGCGTTGCCGGCATGACGATGTTTTGCTACACAAGTCGATCGGGGTCGTGAAACGCGAAATGCCCATACGTCGTTTAGTCAGTTGCGTCATTGGTAATTGCGACCTGCCGGCCAGCACCAGAACATGGGAAGTCACATTGCCTCAGCGCGAGTCCCCCTATCAGGGGGCCTTGGCTCACCGGTCGTTCCTTCTGCACAGTCGGCGAAATCCCTCAAGCCTTGCCAGAGAAAGAAGGAACGACGACAAGAAGACGCAAAGAAAAAGGAAAGAACCCTAGCGTCCCTCGTTCCTTCTGTGTCTCCAGTTCGTTCCCCGACACCCCCACCGCTCAATTGGGGCACGAGTCGTGCCTTCCAGCAGTTGAAAAGGCGGGATGTCGACAGAAACCCTGCACACCAAACAATGTTGCTGCCTAACACGCGAGGCTTTGGCCCCGTTCCTTTCATCCTCGCAACATCACATCCCCACAATACCACAACAGACACGCCCAAAGGGTTGTTCGACATGCCCACACAAACGGCTCGAGAAACAACGTGCAAACCGCAGTGAAGGATCTCACAGTTTCAGGCACTGGCGTTCACATTTGGTTTACGACAAAAACCCGAGACGGAGCTTTAAAGTACACCGCCGGTCGACAGATCCACCCGAGGAACGGACATGACGGGCCAACACGACTATACTAACGAGCTCTGGGAGTCATAACTGTCCCCAGAATGGGACCGTTTTGGTTTGGCGGAGTCCAGCTCCATTTTCAAATTGGGGCTTCCCCAAATGGGCAAAGTACTCCGTACACCGCGCGGAATATACCCAGTCAGAGATGGCGAGCAGAGGAAAGTGAGCAACGAGCTCCATTCCAAAACGTACCAATAGGACCAGCTTGTCGAAATAACGACACGGCCGTTCTAAAAAATAAGCAGCGGCGGCCGGTACTTACATCTTGCCCGTGTCCGACGGACGCGCCTACCGACTTTCTCCCTCTCTCTTTCACACACACTCTTACACACTCTTTTCCGTTTCTAGCTTCCAGCATCCCCCCCTCACTTACTCGACACACCTGGCCCGTTTTCCCAACTTTGCTGGAAGCTACTTTCCTTTTTTTTTTTTTTTTTTTTTTTTTTTTTTTTTTTTGGTTCTGCTCGTCTCCTGTGTGCGTCAGAGTCTAAGACGTACGCATGTACACGCAGACACGTGCCTGATGCTCGTTTCCACAGGCGCGACAAGCTCCCATCGAATCCATGGAAATAACAAAAAAATGATGTGCACATCCGGCCCAAGTGGGAAGCGCAAGGCAGCGACCATTTAGAGTGGCCGTTATGGTGGGCCAGCGCTGACGAAGGCGCCGCGTCGATGCTATCTTGTTCAATGCAACGGGGTGTGGCTTGTATCGTTTACTTCGTTGTCTTCTTCGTCTTCCGTCTCACTTCATGATGGACTAGACATGCTGCGCACGATGCACGATGCAAGCGCACAGCTGTAGTGCAGCCACTGCAGAGGGTGAGGCCATTGTTGCCTCGTCTTGACTGATGTCATCACCACTGTGTTGCAGAACTGTTGGCCGAGCATCTCAAAAAATGGTCTTGGTGCCTTGATGCTTCGTGGAACGGTCGTCATCGGACGCATCACGCATTCTCAGTGTTGCACCACTGCCTGCCGCCATGTTGCCGACGTGGCCTTCATACGTCGTCCATATTCTGAAAATCGCCAACGAATCTTTGTCTCAAGTCAACTATGACTGCGTATCGCCATGGCATCGCCATACTTCGCTATGAGCTTCCCAAGATGACGTTATTTGCGGGTTGGCAAGTTTCAACCTGTATCCGACATGTGCCTAAGCCCTGGCCCCAGTATGGCCTCAGCCTTGCCATATATCCTGTAGTATATGTGCACACCTCCTTCCTCAGACCATGTCCATGGCAAATCATGATATCGCGCGTATCCACGAATGAGAGTCCTCCATTTCTCTCCCCCGGCACCTGCAAAGAGACAAGAGAGGCGAGAGTGGCAAGACAAGATGGAAAAAGTAAGGCCTCATCTGGAAGGAGTGAGCTTAAAAAGTGGCATGCTGTCTCACGTTTATGCCAGACGGAGGATCGTTGTGTAGGGCTGAGCCAGGCAGACATACGATTTCAACAGTCAAATGCCACAGACCAGGCCGGAACGGCCACAAAACGACTGGAAGACGTGCTGGCGTGTCTTACGCTACCATTTTGTGAGCAACCATATCAGAAAAAAATAAATACGGAAAGAAAATCGGACTCATAAAACAAGGCACAAAACAAAACGGAGGGCCGTATCGTGCTTCGGACGGTCCATCCCGAAGCCTTGGCTATGGGACGTGCTTCTGTTGGACAAGGTAGAGATGGAGCTTACGAAAGCCTCAAGCAGCCGCGTCACGCCAGGCAGCAAGGCTGTTCTTTTCACTTCCGAGGTTTCTTGGGCTACTTGGAACAGTTGTGAGGCAACCAGAAATCTGACGCAGTGCCGTCACACTGTCTTCAGAAAAAAACCGGCCAAGAATTAAGAGTTTCCGAGGCGGCGGTTCGTATTCCCTTCGTGTATGCATCCGGGAGGTCACCCCCTCTTTCATTCGCTGTGCACGATTCACTACTCTGTATCGCTTGACACTGGGAGCTGTCGCTGTCGCTGTCGCCGTCTTACCCCTGGATCCAAACGGTACTCGTGCAACTCTTCCACCTCTTCGGAACCTTCTCCGGGCCTGGGCAATAGACCCCAAATCTGCCTTTCCCAAGATAGATGCGCCAATAACGTGGACAACCTCCGTGGTCACTTGGATGGAGGACGAGCTTGTCTCACACAGGCTTAGTTGCCCGTCTGTGTCACTTTGTCTCGTAAAAAAACAATGACAAAAATAGAAGGCTTGTTGTATTTTGGAGGTTCTATTGCACCCAATGACCTTCTGACTATATGAGTTTTGTAATGTACAGGATAATACGACTTGCTTTCTTGTTTTGCTCGAGAAACGTACACGCCACTAACAGATGGGCCAGAGCCCGCTTAGAGGCCTGATGCATGCAGCAAAGCCTCGCGCGCCGCCCGGCGCTCGGCGACGCGGCGCTTGAAGCGGACCTCGGCCCGGCGGCGCTCACCACCGTCAATCTTGCGGCCGCGCTTGTGCTCCCACATGCCTTCCGTCAGCTTCACAGCCGAACCCTCTTGCTGTGGCCGTGGCAGCGCATAGGGGCCCGCGATGGCTCGGGCGCCCACCACCTTGTAGCCGCGCACGAGCACCGGCCGAGCGTTCAAATCGTAGCCAGGGTCGACCGCTACAGGTTCGGCCGCAGCTGGACCATCACCCTCAACTTCACCCTCACCCTCACCCCCACCCTCAGTCGCCTCGGCGGCGGCTGGCGCCTCGGGTGGTACCGGTACATTCGCCACCATCTTTTTCACATTGATGGGGTTCTCCGGGTCGACCAGCTCGTACACCCGCAGCTCCGCCACGCCGTTGCGCACAAACTGGAAATCGCCGCCGATGCCGAACCGGCCCTCGCGGAACAGATTGAGCCATCGCAGCAGGTACCGCCGGTCGCGTGCGGGCTCCACGCCCAACGAGCGCAGCTGCCTCGACGTCAGCGTGAAGAGCGCCTCCCAGGTCGGGAACTTGGATGTGTGCTGCTTCATGTTGCGACCAATAATCTTCAAAAAGCTCGCGACGTCGGGGACAAACGGGATCGGGTCCGGCACATGTTTGGAGGCTGGTTTTGAGGTTGTGGAAGGCGACGAGGAGGGGAGCGAAGAGGACGAAGAGGAGGCGAACTCGAGATGGGAAGACGCGCGTAATGGCGCGCGCGGAGAGGCGGCGAAGAAGAGAGAAGGAGCGGAGGAGAAGGGGTGTGCAAAGTGCCGCGGCTGGCCGGTCGATGCAGATGTGATGCCGACGGCGCAAGCAGCCAACCGAGACGGCGCGGCGGCGAGCACGCGGCCGAGGGGCGCTGGCCGTATTCTTCGTAAGGAGTTCATGTCTGTCGTTCTGTGCGTGCTACTGTTGGCAACAAAGAATGCGCAGAGGCCGTTTTCGTTAGTGCTCTGTGCCTCGTCGAGTTTCAATTTGGAAACCCGTAAACAAAAAAAAAAGTAAAAAACAGTGGCAGATGTAAGTTTGGAGGCTATACTCACGTGAGGGACACCGGTTGCAGCAATTGGGCACGTGCAAGTACAATTGGCACGCAAAAAGAAAGCAAAGACAGGCGGAGTCGTTGGTGCACCGTCCGTCGTTGTGTGGCTGCTCGTTGCGCCGTGCGGTCGTGTGCACCTTTTCGTCGTCGTTCGTGATGCTCAATGGCCTTTCACGCCCCAGAAAAAAAGTGAGCTGTTTGGCGCGAGACGCAGAGCCGCCGATTGGGGAACATTTGGCCGGAAGGAAGATCTTAGTTCCGAAGGCTACTCCAGGGTGCCTTCCTTACCACTGCGTGTCGTTGGCCTGGCCCCATTTATTTTGCCAAGGGTCGCCGAGTGCTAAAAGTGGCAAGTGCAAAGGTGCATAGACTGACTCTCATGTGCTGCATCTGCCGTCGTTAAGACAAAGACAAAGCGAGAAAAGAATAACATTCGTAAAAGTAGCGCGGCTATCTAAACTCCAAAATTCCAACCACAAAATAGCGACTGGCATGGCATCCAACGATATACTATACATGGCCCGTCGCACTCGCAGCCGCACTGCTTACTTGGCCGCCGACGACAGGGTGGATGCTGACTGAGGCATATGATGGTCATTGGGAACCGCATCGGGATCGTCGCCGTGCTCGGCCTCCCGGTTGATGGCCTGGGGAGGACCGGTAGCAGGCTGTGGGTCTTTGGTGCGAGAGTCGTTCCGTCCTGGGACGAAGACGTACATGGGAAACTCAAGCAGCAGGGTGCGTTTGACAACGACGGGCAGTCGCGCATACAGAGCCGGCGGCATCGGGATGAGGATGCTGGTGCGGTGCAGGTACAGGCGGTACTCGTCCCAGATGGCGCCCCCGGCTGCGTATCGCTTGGCGGCGCCCGACCGCTCCGACAACGGCAGACCCGTTACGAACAACAGCACCAGCGTGAGCAAGACCGGGCCGACAACGGTGGCATAGATGGCCGACGTAAAGCCGGGATGCGTACCGTAGGGGGCGCGAAAGTGGGTGTCGGACGTGGCGATGGTAAAGAGGCCAAATTGCAGCAAGATCTCGCCGAAATAATTCGGATGGCGCGACCACGCAAAGAGACCCGTGTGGCAGAACGCAAGCCCGCTGTTGCTGTTGTCGGCCGATTTTCTCTCCCTGAACCGAAACCGCTGGGCGTCGGCCACCGACTCGCACAAAAAGCCAATGCCGAACATGATCGTCCCGGCAATGTCGCGCGCCGTGCCGAAAGGCGGCATCTTTCCCACCTGCTCGGCGCCTTGCACGGTCTGCGAGTTGAGCACGGTCACAGGCAGCGATGCTGTCCAGACCCAAACCATCTGGCCGACCCAGAACTGCAAAAGGGGGAAAAAGCGGTCGCGCAAGTTGTCAAAGCGGCTGTCGTGGCCGGTGCGCAGGATGCGGACGAGCAAAAAGCTGCTCAGGCGGGCGGCCCAGACGGACATCAGAATGGTAATGACGAGCTGCCGCGTTTGCGGGACGGCTGCCACGGTATCGTACGGGGGATCCCGGCTGCCGAGGACGAGCGTGACGACGGCGAGAACCACAAAGTTGCTGCCGCCCGCAAAATCTGTACGAGGTCAGCCTCGCACGCTGTGACAGCGAGCAGCGTATGCCAGAAAGACTCACCCGTCAGTTTATCAGAGTGCAAGCAAAAGGCAACGGCGAAAAACACCAGTTGGTAGCCTACGGTGATGACGGCCGTGAGGCCCAGGTAGAATTTGTCGAAGACGTGGATCGCCATGGTGATGGAAGGCGTTGATGATGTTGGTCCGCTCAGTCATGGAGCTGTCGCTCTACGATGCGCTTTGGGGTAAATATTTGTAGGTGCAAATCGACGCCAACACCGACACGCCCAGCTTCAAATAACGAGTCACGATCTCAGCTGAGAGGGGCGCTTTTCGCATGGGTCAAACCATTGGCCCACGAGACTCTGGGAACGGGCTGGATACCACGAAGGCGCAATTACCATCTGCAAGCCACAAAAGAATCCGAGACCCGACTCGGGCGGTTGCACAGACATGGCGCCGTGGCTGACAACCATACTTTGGCTCGTAGGGTTGCCTCTTATCGAATGCTTTGCTGTGCTTAACGTGCTGGTATTCCGGGCGGGCATCATAGATTTTTACTTGCCTTTGACATAGCTGATTAGCTTGTCCAGTTTCTATGTGATCTTATTTGTATAGCTCTTTATCCTAAGAAACGAATAGATATGAATGCTTTGCTGTGTTTGGCTTTCCTCGCACAACAAAATCAGAGAAATGGAAACGCCAGAATTAACCCGATTTTATTTTGCAAACCCCCTTTTGTCCTTGGACTTTGTATCTTTCTTTTGTTCTCATCCCAAAATAGCTTCACTTGAAAGGAGGTCGTGACGGCCTAGATAGGGTCTCCGAAATGATACCCCATCACCGTGCACAGCCCCTCCATTATCAGAATATCAGGTCCCAAAATTTATGCCAGCATTGTAACAGCTTTCGGGGCGCTTCGTGGTTATACCCAGCGAGACCTTTTTTTTTTAAAAAAAAAAAAAAAATGAAAATCGTTGGTTTTTTATTCCATCCTATGACTTATATCGCTCCTTCCTCCTCCATCGCCCGTTGTGAATAACAGAGCTCACTATCACACTGTTTTATTGGCATCCTGTCACTGTAGGTCTTGCTTCCAAATACTTCTCCTTATCCGCGCTGTATTTTTGATACACAATTTGTTGCAGTCGTCATTCTGTCCTGTTATTCAAAACAAAAGCCAATGCATTCACACATCTTAAAGTGTACGCCAATCGCTGGCCAACGCTGGCGCTGTTGTCAATGGCACCTTCCGTTGGCGCCCCGTCGCACCTTCCCAGCATCGAATCGCGTGGCTGCCGGTCTCTTCTTCAAGCGCATCATGGCACATCATGGCACATCATGGTCTGATTTAGGAAAGACCAACCAAAAGCGAGTTTTGTACGCAGAAAGCTCGATGTCCATCGTGCCTTCCTAGAAAATTCAGCCAGTCAGGCCCACGGCAGGCACGTTCGACCGCTCCAGCGTCCCCGACCCACCATGGCTTCCTGCCCCAGCAATGCTAAGCCGCCAACCTCAAACACAAGCCGTCACGGTCCTCGTCTCAGAAACCCAAAACATCCGTTTCTGGGCCCACCCTCGAACATCCTCCGACACCCTCGACCTACTCCGTCTGCTCAATTGACAGCATCGTTGTTCCTCGTCCCTGTTCTGACGGAAAGCTTATTTTGCCTTTCTTTTCACTCACGCCGTGCAGTGGCCACCAGGTCAAGGTCCAGGCGACGCCCTCAGGGCCATTGCCTTGTCTTTTGTTGACAACATCTCCTGAATCGTTGCGGCCGTCTGGTTCTGCTGACGGCAAAAAAGGTACCTTTACACCCCTTTTTGACATGAAATACAATCAAAAGGTGGCCCGCATCATTCACAACATCATACGGAAGTACGACAAATTGGCAGCCCCAGCACGCAACCGCTCATGCTAGCACT
Source organism: Sporothrix brasiliensis 5110 (assembly GCF_000820605.1). Lineage (NCBI taxonomy): Eukaryota > Fungi > Ascomycota > Sordariomycetes > Ophiostomatales > Ophiostomataceae > Sporothrix > Sporothrix brasiliensis. The sequence goes on from NW_024467134.1 coordinate 1,917,875, forward strand.
CCCCGGCGGCCGTGGCCCTGCCGTGATGCCTCCTTTTCACATTCTTGACGTCCCCTAACAAGGCCGCGTCAGCCCCAGAATAGACTCTGTTTCGTTTTGTCGGCCGGCCGTTCGTGTTGGGTTTCTCTTTTGTGTCCCTCTTGTGAAGTCTCGCCAGGGGCTGTCATGTCGTATTAGTCTTCTGTTCCCACCAGAAAAAAAAGGCCCAGACCGCGACAAGGCCTTCGGGCAATGCTGTCGACTGGGATCCTCGACCCACCCATCTCCGACAGACCCTGATGAAGACCGCAATGCGTCGTTCCATGCACCGACTTTTGCTCAAAGGCACCAGCCAATAACCCTGTGCGACATGCTCTGTCGAATAAAGCACAGGGTTTGTATTTTGTCTGTCGTACTTAGCAGTACGCTACGGGTCCCCGTCCTGTTCTTGGGGATGACCGGGGGTGACCCCGACGACATTTGGTGCAGACAGTGTAAGTCGTTTGAGCCTCCAATCGCTCTCCTGTTTTATTCTTCTTCATTCTTTGTTTCTAGAGGCCAAGCTTTTCTTCTCGTCTTTTTGCTGGTTCCTTCTCACTACCGACTCTCCGTATTCGTCATCTTTCTGTTCCTTCTTTTCTCTGGTCTTGGCTTTTCTCTTCTCGTCCCCCCCTCTTTCTCTCTCTTACCTTTCTCTTTCGTTCTCACGCCTCTCACTTCTCTTACCGTTTGAAGAAACAAATCAGCTGCAGAAGTCTGTCTTGTCGACCATCGTTCTTTTTCGTCGACAACGAGCTGGCTTTCTTTTCTTCGGAAATTTTTTCTTTTCTTCTATTTGTGTACTTTTGTATTGTACCTTTTTTGTATGTTTTCTGTCAGAACGCAGATGGACGTTCTGGAGCCATTCTTTTTTGAACATTGACAATCTCGGACCGACAAACTACCTCGAATCGGAGCATTGCGATTTCGACATCTCGACATCTCGACATTGACGACAGTCGACGACAAGTAGCAATTTCAGTCACATCGTTTGGCGTCTCTTCGTCTTTCTCGCACTCGCAAGGCCGGTCCTGTTGGGTATCCAGTCCTTTTTTGCTTCGACTCGTTCGATACCGTCTTATTTTCTTCTTCGATTATTTTTTATTCAACGCAAATCTATTTCATCATGAAGCCCTCGGCCTTGTTGGTGGTGGCATCGCTCACGTTGGCACAGGTGGGTTCATATCATTCATCAACAAGCAACAGTTCTTGAGTGCAAACTAATAAAATTCAGGCAGCGGCGGTCGACCGGCCAAACGCTGTGAGGCGGGACTTTGTCTCAAGTCTGCTCAGCAGTCTGGGCATTGGCGGCAACAAAGATGCCAACAACGACAGCGGAAACGGCAACGGGAATGGCAACGACAATGGAAATGGCAGAGGCAACAATGGCAACAACGACAGCAACAACAGCAACAATGGCAACGGCAGAAACGGAGGAGACGCCAATGCCAACAACGGCGCCAACAACAACTGCCCAACCGTCAGCACCGTAACTGCACGCCAAACGATTACTGTTGGTGCCCAGCCTGCCGACACCGGCAATGCGACCGTGATTGCTGTGTCTCGGTCACCCGCAGAGCCGTCCGCTCCTGTTGCTCCTGTTGCAGCTGGTGCCGCCGGTGCCGCTGGTGCCGCTGGTGCCGCTGGTGCCGCTGTGTCGCCTACAGCCGCCGTCGCTCTCGGTGCGGCAGCTGTATCCGCTGCACCTGCTACGGTGACGGTGACGGTCTCGGCCGATGCGACGACCGTGACAGAGACTGTCAGTGTGACTGTGACGGCAGCTGCAGCTGGTGCGGCGGCCGCTGCGCCCGCGCCTGTGGCGGTGTCATCGGCTGCCGTGGCCGGTGCTGCGGCTGCCGCGTCGTCTCCTGCCGCTGCCCCCGTGGCTGCGACTGATGCAGCTGCGGCGGGTGGCGTCGCGGCAGGTGGTGCCGTTGATGGTACACCCACGGGCGGTGTCGGTGTCACGGTCATTGCCGTGCCCGCCGCTGCGCGCACCTCCACCAAGGTCGTGCCACCCGCGGCGTCTGCTGTTGCCGCGACGGCTCCGGCCGTTGCGGCCACCTCGAATGTCGCGGGTGCTGCTGCCGCGACCTCTCCGTCCCTCGCTGCGCTCCCGCCTCTGTCGACGTCCACCTCGGCCGCTGCTGTTGGTCTCCCGCCGCTCTCGTCTGCCACCTCGCTTGCTGTCCAACCCGCCGCTGTGTCCACCACCGCCTCCTCTGCCAACACTCTCGTCCCCCTAGGTGGAACCACGGCTGCTGCTGGTCTCCCTGCTTTGACTGCTCTGACCTCAATCAACTCGCTGCAGACGACCGTGGACCTGGGATCTGTGCAGACGACGGCCGCGCCGGTCGCTGCTGCACCGGCTGTAGCCAACAACCCGCAGGAGCTGTCGATCAACCTAAGCGGCCTGTCTCTGAACAGTGTGCTGACCCTCGGTAACCTGGCGGCCCAGACATTAGTGCCTGCTTGAAGTAGGAAGTTCCTAGACCATGCTGGGCCTGTTGGGTTGGTAGGGTTTTTTTGTTGCTGGTTCGCCTCGTACGTCCTCTGGACCCCGTTCTGTCTTTACATTGGCTTCTTTTTTGTCACTCTTCTTCGGGTTTTGCGTCTTTCCTTTTCTGTATCTTTCTCTCGTTTTAAGTCCCTTCTACTTTTCCGCTGTATATAATCCGACAACCTTTTCGAGGGACCGAGAGAAGGACCGAAGAAAGGCGAGAGAGCGTCTGCCCCGGTACCTGCGGGCCAGCAAAATGTATTACTTTGAAAATATAAATGGACAGTGGGGGAAAGAGCAAGACTCTTTATCAAAATAAAAACAAGATGATTCAAATTTGATGCTTCGCCATGCTTCTTAGGGTATCGTTGCTGTCTGTAACTGTACATGCCCACGTCTTGCGTAGCACTGTTGCTCCTATCGCACACTCTGGTCTGTAGGCTATCATGGCCCTTTGCGCTGCTTTTTCGACTGCTGTTGCCGTGCCTGTGGTGGACCGTTGGCCAACCCATCGTCGGCCTTCCGCTTCTTCTGGTCGGTGCCTTTCTGATGTTTCTGTTTTTGCTGTTTTTGTTGCTGCTGCTGTTGTTGCTGCTTCTCCTTCTCCTTCTCCTTCCCTTGCTTGTGCTTGCCGGCCGTCTCTATCGCCTCGCCACCACCTGCTGCCTGAACAACATCGATAACACCCCGGAACCCGCGCCGCCGCAGACCTTCGTTGGCCACAATGCTCCGCGGCAGCGCTGCCATCGCTTCCGTTCCCCGGTCCGGCGGCAGGCCCCATACGGCCAGCAGGTTCACGACGTCGGCCGGCCCGCGCAGCTCAAACGCGCCGCCACCCTTGATGTGGGCCCCGGAACTCACGACAATACCGCGGCCGCGTGTCGCCCGCATCAGGCCCGTCAGGTTGGCCACGAACAGGGCCCGCGCGCGGGCGGCGCTCCCGCTCTTGTCGGCCGAGGACGACGCCGAGGATCCATGATCGCCGGCGCCGCTGCCACCGCCGCTGGTGCCGCCTCGCAGGGCCTGTGAATAGCACACTTCAAAGTGCAGGCCGCGGCGCACGGCGGCCATGCAGGTGCGGGGCTTAAAGTAAAGGGGAAGTAGGTAGTCAGGTCCAGGCTGATGAGGGCGGGCTCGGTCATGTTGAGGCAGGCAGACTGAAACGCCTTTTCATTGGTCGGGCGGACGGCGACGAGGTCGTAGGCGGCGGCAAAGGCGCCGAGGCGGTGGTTGGCGGCGAAGTCAGAGACGACGATGGTGGCGCGGTGGAGGATGCGCGGCCGGGGGGCTGGGGCTGTTGAGGCCGTTAAGCTCGTCGAGGTCGTTGCGGCAGCGGAACCCATCACACCAGTTGCTACCTTGACAACAGATTCCAAAGGATTCGTAATGATGGGCGGCAAAGGCCCACTATAGACGTGATCGAGGGCGACCACGTCGTAGCCGAGCTCGGCGCTCATGGCGAGCGTACTCGCCACATCGGCGGCCGGCGTGTCGGACGTCCACACGAGGCTGAGGTCGTGCAGCATGGTGGGCTGTGTCGGACGTGTCTGTGTTGCTTCTTACTGCTGGTGATGGGCCAGGGCGATGATCTAGATGCTACTGCAAAATTTAGCGATAAGATGCAGCTTATCGTGTCACAGTAAACCGCGCTATGTTTTAGGTGCTTGATACGCCGCACGACGCCCAGTTGTGGGGTATTCGTACGCGTCAGAAGCACGCTAATGCGGCTGCCGGACAGCAGCAGCCACTGGGATGCGCCGTGAGAGTACACTGGAGCACAGCAAGTATTACGTTGGCTGGTGAGTAGCTGAGAAGCCAAGACGTCATATAGTTCGACCAAGCCGCATATGGGAGGCCTGCCGGCATTGTGACGCATTTCGGGCGGAAACTGTCTTGTATAATCATGTAGAACTGTGGAATTGTGATCTTAACTCCCTCAATTTCTCCGGAGTAATATACAGCGAATGCCAACAATACTGACGGAAAAATCCCTACAACAAAATACCCCAATGGTCAACCTGCGCCGTGACATGTAGAAAAGATGGACAAATAAGGCAGAACGAGTGACGGAATAGATGCAGAGAACAATAGAAACAAGGGCAAATGAAGCGCAAATTGCAAAACAAAACCCAAAAAATACAGTGCCAACAACAACCGGCTAATCTCCATCTTGCTGTGTCTGTACTAGCCGTACCGCATGGCGCCGTTCTGCCCCGGCTGTTGCTGCGGCTGCGGCTGCGGTGGTCCTTGCTGTTGGCCTTGGTACTGTCCTTGCGGCGGTGGTTTGTAGCCGCCTTGAGGCTGCATTGGTACCTGGCCGCCGCCGCCGTGTCGCATGGCCAGCACGTCCGGACGTTGGTCGAGCGGCTCCGAGTAGTTGCAGACGTGGCAGGCGATGTCTTCGTAGCCGTGGAACGAGAATGGAATGACGGGCTGTTTTGTCAGCAGGAATGTTCAAGCGAGACGAGGACGCATGGGACTTGGAACATACAACAAAGCAAAGGGTGAACCAGGGATGTGTCTTGATGGGGTGGCCGCTGTAGTTGCCGCAGTTGTGGCAGCGGCAGACGACGCCCTCGTAGCCCTCGATTTCCTTGCGGAACGTGTGCTCGCCGCACGTGAAGACGATACACATGGTGGCGGGTAGGCGAGATAAGAAAAAAAAGGTGACAAGTCTCTCTGGCAGAGGTCGACAGTTTCCGAGAACCGAAGGTTACAGTGGATCGCGAGATGAGTGAGATTTGTGGGATTTGGAGCCGATGCAATGACGTCGCTAGTTTTGCGCGACTGTTGTGCGAAGCGAGTATTGGGAGATGTGTCGAATAACTATTCCGACTGGCGTTGGCAAAGACGAAGAAGACAATTGAGAGATGCTAAAAGTAGAAATTCAATTGAACACAAATTGCCCGACTTTGGCGAGCACGACCGTCTTGGCAGAAGGGGAAGGAGGAGAGAACGAGACGACAGGCAGTCGTCGCTTCCAAATATACTTACAGTGGCGAGACTGGGATCAAGGCCTAGAGCGAGGCCTGGAAGCCGCGATCGCCCTGCCAGAGCAGGAGCTGACTACGTCGCAGATAAAGCTGCAAGTGCACTCAACACAGCTGCACTTTGCGCGTCACCGCAAGACGCTAGCCAGATACGGCTAGGAGTTTGAGACTTCCTTCAGATAGCGCCCTTATTCGCTTAGAGTGATATCGATGGATTCGCTACTCGCTTAATCCGATCTGCAACCCCTCTGTTGCAGCGCTGGTGGCCCACTAACGACAGGATTTTGTGCCTTGCTCCAGTGCCTTTCAATAGCGTCCCCGGCCTTTTTGAGTCACTTCAGGGACGACACAACAATCAACAGTCGTGCTTTTAACAGCCTCGTCCTACCAAGTCTGCTAGACCAGAGAAACGAACCCTTTTCTCTTGTTTTCGTCTTGTCGACCGCTTGCACTCGCTCCTGTCCTTTCTTTTCCTCGGCGCATTCACTGTCACGGCCCCCGTTGTCGGTGCATCGGCCCTCTTTTTCGATTCTCACGACTCTTTCAGCAAAGCGAATTGCCTCATTTTTGACGACCATTTGATCTTCGACGCATTTTTCCCACCTTCCGCCCCCTCCACCCCTTCCGCCCCCGCTGCCGCCAACATGGCCTCCCGCAAATCGCCCGAGACCAAGGAGGAGAAGCTCGCCCTCATCTACGAGAACCTCGCCGAGACCATCAACCCGGAGATCATCGAGGGCATCCTTGACGAGGGCCGCGCCGTCAAGGTCTACTGGGGCACGGCCACCACCGGCAAGCCCCACACGGGCTACTTTGTCCCCGCCATCAAGATTGCCCAGCTGCTGCACGCCGGCTGCGAGGTCACCATTCTGCTCGCCGACATCCACGGCTTTCTCGACAACCTCAAGGCGCCGCTGGAGCTCGTCGAGCACCGCTCCAACTACTACCAGTGGACCATCCGCGCCATGCTCGAGGCCGTCGGCGTCGACACGTCCCTGCTCAAGTTCGTCAAGGGCTCCTCCTACCAGAAATCCCCCGACTACATCATGGACGTCTACCGCCTGTGCTCCGTCACCTCCGAACACGACGCGAAAAAGGCCGGCGCCGAGATCGTCAAGCAGTCCACCAACGCCCCGCTGTCGGGCCTTCTGTACCCCATCCTGCAGATCCTTGACGAGGAGCACCTGGGCGTCGACGTCCAGTTTGGCGGCGTCGACCAGCGCAAGCTCTTCACGGCCGCCAAGGAGTGGCTGCCCAAGCTCGGCTACAAGCAGCGCGCCCACATCATGAACCCCATGATCCCCGGTCTGCACGGCGGCAAGATGAGCTCCAGCGAGGAGGACAGCAAGATTGACCTGCTCGACAGCCCCGAGACCATCACCAAAAAGATCCGCAAGGCCGAGGCCGCGCCCAAGATCGTCGAGGGCAACGGCCTCCTGGCCTTTGTCGAGTACGTGCTGCTGCCGGCCGCCGAGCTCAAGACCGGCGCCCGCACCTTCACCGTCGAACGCACGCGCGACGCGCTCGAGCCCCTCGTGTACAGCGACGTCAAGGCCATGCACGCCGACTACCAGAACGATGTGCTCACGCCGCAGCTGCTGAAGCCCGCCGTGGCCGACGCCATTGCCCATCTGACCGCGCACATCCGCGACTCGTTCGCCGCGTCGCCCGAGTGGCAGAACATTTCCACCCTGGCCTACCCGCCACCCGTGAAGAAAGAGAAGAAGGTCAAGAACAAGGGCACCCACTACCCCGTACGGCCAAAGGGCGATGAGGCCGCCAAGGAAACACCGAAAGACGAGGCACCAAAAGAGGCGTGAAATCAGGAAAATAGAAGAAAATGGAAGAAAAGAGGTAAGAAAAGAGGTGCAAAAAAGGTGTGGATAAATCCAGGATCTGTAAAGAACCATATAGACACGATGCAACGAATAAAGCACATTAGCGGAAAACATGATAAAAACGATATCATGTGTGAATAATGTAATCCAAGAAATACAAGAAAATAAACAACGATAAATAATAAAACGTGCCATTGTGTATGTGGCGGTTTTTCCAAGACGCCGCTGGCCCAAAGTAAACGATGCCAAAAAAAATCAAACAGAATATATATAAACGGTCAAATACCGCGTCGCTATGCAGAAAAAGAAGGAATGCCAAAATGCACCCCTCGCCCTCATACGCCGGCAAATGTCTGTCCGATGATATCGCTGCCACAGACAGCTGCCCGCTCCCGTGCATCCAGCTGGGCCGCCCATGCCCGCAGCTCGTCGAGCGTCAAGTCCGTGTCACCCGCGACCGGTTGGTGGATCTGGGCCACGGGCGGTGCCGTTGCTGACGACGACAGCAGGTATCGTGCGCTCGCCAGAACGGTTCCGTTGTTGATCTTGCCCTTTTCCTTTTCCAGAATACTGAACCGCAGCGTCACCTCTGTCACCGTCACCAAGATGCTGATCACAATGAGAATGATGATGATCCACGTAATCGAGCTCATCTTGGAGTCCGCCACACTGTCCGCCAGAATCTCCGCCAGGTCCAGGAACACGCGGCACCGCTCGTTCAGCACCTGGATACGCGGGTCGATCTCCAGGTACTCGCGGATCGCCACGTACAGCGGGTGCAGCGTCGGCTCGGCGTCCCAGAAGAAATTCGGCACGTCCAGAATGTTGGAGGACAGGTTGATGTCGACGCGGTTCTTGAACAGCCGCCCCAGGATCTTGACAATCTCCGTCCGCGACATGTTGAGCTCGCCCGTCAACGCCAGCGTCTTGGGCACGTCCTGGGCGTTCTGCATAGTCTCGGACATTTTCTCCTCAAAGAAGCACAGCTTCGTGCTCTGCGCAATCGCGTGGCTAATGGTCAGCTTGACCATGTGGTCCGACCGTGGCAGCAACGTGATCATGTCGTTGAACACGCGTGGGCGCTGCACGCTGGCGCTGTATTCAAAGTGGAACTCCTCCGTCTCAAAGTCCGCCTCGTCCAGCGGGCGTGTCACCAGCGACCGCGCCCCCGGCGACGTTGACGTTGACGCGTCGTCCTCCGCAAAGGCCAGGTCCGCCAATATGTCCTTCTCCTGGAGTTCTGTAAAGTTCCAAAACACAACAACACCGTATGAGAACACAAACATCTCTGCAAAATGCTTGGCCTCGGGTGCTAACCGGTTGACCGGCGATGCGATCGTGGGCATGGGGCTCTCGGGTCCGCCGGCCGACGCCGACATGGAGTAGAGCGCTTGCTGCTGCTGCTGCTCCTGATCGGACGGGGATTGTTCGTTTGGCGATTGCTGCTGGGCCTGGCGCTCATAGTGGACGTCACCGTGACCGCCAGTGCCGTTCATTTGCTGGCCGTTATCGTGGTCGCCCCTGTCACCATGGCTGTTGTCGTTGCTGTTGTTCCCGTTGTTATGATCCGCATGTTGTGATACATAGTCATCAAAGTATCCGATATGCTCGTCCCGCCGCTCGCTGCGCTCTATTTCCAGGTCCAGCACCGTTTTGCCCGTGCCAGGCGTCTTTAGCATCGGCCGGCTGCGTACGCGATATCCGTCGTGACCCGGAAGCAGCGGCAAGTGGTACACCGTATAGAGGCAGTCGTCGTAGAGTTTCGTCTTAGCCGCGTGGTGTGTGCGCAAGAACTCCGCCGTGGCCCGCATCTTGAAGGCTTGCGCCGTGCAGTATGCCGTCAGCCGCGCCACCTTCTCGGTGCGCTGGCCCTTGGGCAGGCGCTCGGCGTAGCTCTTGCCGCGAATGCCGCCACGCTTGCGCAGCACATCCAGCTCTTCATCGCGTGGCGGTCGGGCGCCGTCGTACAAACTGCTGCCCGTCGGCGGAACTTCGCCGGTTTCGGCTGCCTCTTCGAGAGCAATGCGCGCCCGCTGCAGCGCCCGGCGTGCCGCCTCGGCGTTCTCGTCGCCAGCGACCGCTGCCGCCCATGTCGCGTCTCTGATCTCGTTGCCGTCCTCGTCCTCGTCGTCTTCGTCGCTCTTGGCCTTTTCGTCTGCCGTTTCCGGCAGCAGCACCAGCTTCTCAGAAATCTTGGTCGTGCGCGAAGGCACACCGGGCAGGCCAGTTCGCGGCAGAGGCGGTCCGCCGGCCGGGCCGAGGCCACTGCCAACACCACCCACACCACCGCTCGCGCTGCCCGGCACCAAGACACCCGAGCTCATACCTGAACTTGCAGCACCAGAACTCCCGCCTGCACCGCCGCCCGTGTTGATACCAAACGAACTGCTGCTGCGTCTTGTGAGTCCACGCCGCCGCGCGACTGAGGCGGCGGCCGAGAGAGCGGACGACGGGAGCATGCGCAGGGCTCCAGGTGGGCCCCGTGGCTGGCCGGAAGGGATTTCCGAATTGTGCTGCAGGACATTGTCGACCGAGATGTGGCGCATAGCTAATCGGCTTCGCTGGCTAGGCGAGGACGAGGACGCGCCGGACGCACCACCAGAAATTGACCCAGAGGCGGAACTTTGTGAAGAAGACGAGGAGGAAGGGGAGGACGATGTGTTGGTGCGTCGGTTGTTGGGAGCGCCTCGATTTGGTGGCCGTTCGCGGGCGTCGGTAACCTAAGACACCGATGTGGTCAGAAAATGGCCAATTGAGTGGCAGCTTTGATCGATGGAAAATGGACATACTAGGACCGATGGCCCACGTTTGGACGACATGGTGTCGGCAGTCTATCCGGCCAGGGTGGAATGAGCCTTGTTGAATCTGAAGGATTCGAGTGTCGAGGTGGAAGCGGAAGCTGAGATGGCAGCGACGATAGACAACGCTGGCGATGAGATGGCAAAGACTGAGGCGACCTGACAAAGGAAGCTGCATACACAATTTGATATCAATACTGCGACCAATGCTTCCCCACGTGGGTTGACGAATCGCGGGAGTTGGTTGCTGTGTGTGGAAAAAAACTGAAAGGCAAAAGAATGACAGAAGGGAAAAGGCCGGGGAAGTCTGGTGATGTGCAGTTGCATTACGAGAGTAATAGCCTCGACTGCTCCTTCCTTGGTGCTGCTAAGACGTTGTCGCTAGCGTTGGAAAAAGTGCTGGCAGGTGCGATGCACTGTATGCAGAAAAAAGCAAGAGAAAACAGAAGGTTCGACCCAGTAAAAATGTCTCGCTCCGGAAAGGACAAGAGGCGGTCGATCCGTCCAATAGCAGCCAGTCGCCACTGTACAGCTGTCCCCACGTGCTGGAACTAGGCGACGTCATCCTTTGCTTGAGCGATGCTTCCCCGCCAAAACTGCTGGTCGTTTTGCCGGCAGAATTATAATGTAAAAATATGAACTTTAAATACGGCGAAGCGAGTACGAAATCGTCCGTGTTTGTGCAGTGTTTACTTTGACTCAATGGCAACTATATGCGTAAATTGGTATCGGACTTGCTTGTGCAAACACGCTGTCTCCTGCTAGCTATGTACGAAACGGTAAAACAGGACGCCAGGGACTATGCCAAAAGTTACAAACGAAATAAGAAACAAGACAAAAAAACAGAGAAGAACAAACAAGGCTGAGGGCGACGCCATTACACCTCCGCATGGTCCAGGTTTGCCAGCGGGACGTAACCCTCGGACTCGCCGTTCGACCACCGCTTGCCAGTGACCAAGTGGTAGCCATCCTCGAGACCGTCGCGCGCGCGCGATGTGATGCCCTCGAGGCGCCAGCGCCAGCCCATGCTGCGCTTGAGCACACCGCGCTCGTCGTAGAGTGACTCGTCCATGTAGGCAGGTCGCTTCCAGAACTTGAGCAGTAGACTGCTGACGACGACGCTGACGCTCGACAGCGCCATGGCTGCGCCGGCCGCGAGCGGGTGCAGGTGCAGGCCGAGCGGCAGGAAGATGCCCATGGCAAACGGCAGACCCACCACGTTGTAGAGACAGGCCCAGGCCAGGTTGAGCTTGATGCGCCCAAAGATGTAACGGGCCAGGTGGAGCGACGTAGGGATGTCCATGAGGTTGTTGGGGCGCATCAGCACGACATCGGCGGCTTCCATGGCGACGTCCGTGCCAGAGGACATGGCAATGCCCACATCGGCCGTGGCAAGCGCGGGCGAGTCGTTGATGCCGTCGCCGACCATGGCCACGACCTCGCCGGCCGCCTGCAACTGTGTAATAATGGCCTGCTTCTGGTCGGGCGACACGCCGGCGTACACATTGTCGGCCGAGATGCCCACCGCCTTGGCCACCGCCACGGCCGTCGACCGCTGGTCGCCCGTCACCATGGCCGTCTTGACGCCCATGCGGTGCAGCACCGAGAAGGCCGCCGCGGCGCCGTCCTTGATCGTGTCCGCCAGGCACAGGTGGCCAGCGAACTGGCCGTCGATGGCGATGAAGATGTTGGTGGTGCCGGCAGATGCAGACTTGGACGACGACTTGGTCGCCGACGCAGCCTGTGTGTTGAACTCTTCCGAGGCATTGATGGCCGACTGGGGCACCGTGACGTCGTTCTCCTGCAAGAACTTAACATTGCCGACAAGAATGCGGTAGCGTGTGCGCTCGGCGGACGTGGCCGGCTCGATCGTGGCGCTGATACCGCGACCGACCAACGCCTTAAAGTCGCCGACGCTGCCGTCAATGGCCCCCTCAGAGTCCAGGCCCAGTTCCGTGCGCGCGGCGCCCAGAACCGCACGGCCGATCGGGTGCTCGCTGCCCATCTCCGAGAGACCAACAATTGTCCACCAGAGGCGCCGGCGCCACTCATTGTCCTTCCACGTGGACGCCAGCGTGACGCTCGCGACGCTCATCTTGCCGTAGGTAATGGTGCCTGTCTTGTCAAGGACGACCTGTGTGATCTTGGTGGACGTCTCGAGCGCTGCACCGCCCTTGACGAGAATGCCGTTCTCCGCGCCAATGCCGGTGCCGACCATGACCGCTGTCGGTGTCGCGAGACCCAGCGCGCACGGGCAGGCAAAAACGATGACCGAGATGCAAAGTTTGACACACACAAAAATCTTGCCGCCGCTCTCCTCCTTCAAGAAGATGTTGGGCGGGTTGGGCAGGACGTGGCTCAGGATCATCCAGACAACAAAGGTCAAGAAACCAAGAACGAGAATAGTAGGCACGAAGTAGCCGGCGAGCGTGTCGGCCACGCGCTGAATGGGGGCGCGCGTGGTCTGCGCATCCTGCACGAGCTTAACAATTTGGCTGAGCTGAGTGTCGCGGCCGGCGCGCGTGACGCGGAAGTCGACCCGCCCGTGGCCGTTGACAGTGCCACCAATCAGGAAACTGCCCTTGCGCTTTTGCACCGGCATCGCCTCGCCGGTAATCATGCTCTCATCAATGTACGTCTCGCCGCGGACCATCACACCATCCGCAGGGATCTTGTCGCCAGGGCGGAGGATGACGACGTCGCCAACCTGGATCAGCTCGGTGGGGATAACCTTCTCTTCGGCAGCGTTGCCATCCACGAGCGGCGTCTTAGGCTCGCCCGAACCGGCGACCGTGTCCCAACTCTCCGCGGCCTTCTCGGCGGCTATGGGATCGGCGTAAATAGTAGCCATAGACGGGGCCAAGGACATGAGGCGCGATAGGGCTCTCGAGGTCTGGCCCTTGGCGCGGTTCTCGAGGAAACGGCCCAAGCTGATAAAGGTGATAAGCATCGTGCTCGTGTCGAAGATGGTGCTCGGTCGACTGTGGGGCTCGATCAAGAAAGAAACAAGCATAGCCACGATACTGAAGGCGAAGGCACAGGTGGTGCCGAGCACGACGAGGACGTCCATGGTGGGCGAGCGGTGCTTCACAGATTTCCAGGCCGACGTGTAGAAGCGCTTGCCGATGCCAAACTGCACCGGGATGGTCAAGGCCAGGCAGACAATGTCACCGAGGAAGAGGCCGGGCAGAATCTGGAAGGCGCCAAAGTCGATGGCGGGCGCACACATGGGGAGGATCATGCCAATAATCAAAACGGGAATGGCAAAGGTGAGGGACACCTTGAGTGCGCGGCGCCACTCGTTGATCTCACGGGTCTTGGCGAGCGACTCGAGCTGCGCGTTGTTGTCGTCATTGTCTGCGACAAGCGCATTGTAGCCAGCCTCTTCCACAGCCTCCACGATTGCACGAAGGCCGGTGACAGCTGACTGGTGGGACACAGTGAGCTGGGACGTGGCGACATTGAGACGCACCGACTGCACACCGGGCAGCCCAGACAGTTTCTCCTCGAGAGCCTGAGCCTCGGCGGCGCTGGGGTCACCATACACCTTCAGTGACGAGCTAGTGTAGCCATGGCTGTTGTCTGAGCTCTCGGCTACAGAGGAGATAATGGAGGCGCCAAAGCCACCGTCTTCAATCTTCTCCACAATCTTTTCTGAGGAAAGCTTGGACGGGTCGTGTGTGAGGACGGCGCGCTCAGCCAGCAGGCTGATGTTGAAGCGAAGGACACCGTCGGCGTTTTTGAAGAGGCCCTCAACAGCCGAGGTGCATGCGCCACAGGTCATGCCCTCGATCGCTACCGTCGTGGTCATGTGCTCTGGGCCTTGGCGGCCACGGCCGGACCGGCTGTTTCCGCCTCGTTGCCGCTCGGGTTTCAGCTCCTTGGTTTCGACCAAGGATGCGCCGAAGCCGCGGTCCTCGATCAGCTCGATAATCTTGTCGGCAGTGAGGACAGTGGGATCGTGCTCGATCACGGCGCGCTCGGACATGAGAGAGATGCTGAAGTTCTTGACGCCCTCGACGTCCTTGAACCCACCTTCAATGGCCGATGTGCAGGCGCCACATGTCATGCCCTCGACAGCCACGGTGGTCTGCTGGGTGTTGGCACCGGCAGTCTCGTCCTCCACATCAAATAGGTCGTCGTCGTCGTCGGAGTCGCGGATGCGAGGAGAAGGAAGGTCGGTTGCAAGGATCTCGGCGTCGAAACCACGGTCTTCGATAATTTCGCGGACTTTCTCTGCAGTGATGCGCGCCGGGTCGTGCATAACGACGGCGCGTTCCATGACGAGACTCACAGACACATTACCGACGCCATCCACGCCCTTGAAGCCCGCTTCAACGGCAGAAGTGCATGCGCCGCATCTGCATGGGAAAAAAAGTCCTAGTTAGCGTCTCGTCCTGTCCCGGACCATAAAAGGTACCGCGCCGTAGGCGCGTAAGGGAGAGCTGGAACGGCGGAGAAAGCCGTCGGCTGGAGCTGTAACTCACGTCATGCCACCGACTTTGAGGGTGGTTGTAGCCATGTGTGGTGTTGGGACGCCCAGCGCTGCTTGCCCGGCGTCCGGATCCCTCGGCGGGACCTTTATGTACGTTGGCGCCATTGTGACTGTGTGTGAAAGTGATGTCGTCGACAAACAAGTAGCGCGGAGAAAACAAGGGCGCCGGCGATGGTGGCACCGGTGAAGGGAACGATGTTGTCTTCGTCGTCTACTAGGAGCGGGCCGGCAGTTCCAGAGACATCGGGGCGTTTGGAGATCGACGGAGAAGAAGAGACGAAAGCAGCATTAGGAGGGCAGCAGGAAGACGAGAAGAAGCAGAACAAGAGAAAGCCTAGGGGCGCAGCGGCACGACGGGCGACGAAGCTTATTCTTATTGCTGCGGGAAGTCCAGCTCCTGCACGCGAGGGGGTGAGGTCGCAGAGTGTGCCGCAGGGCGGCGTGCGGGTGGAATGTGTGGTATTATTGATTACCGATAATTGGTTCTCTGTACGCCGTATTACGGTGTAGGTCCTGTTGTCTGTGGGCGTCGGAAAAACAACGAAAACTGTGTTTCACAAGTGGACTTCCGGAGACACAATGCTCAGGCTGGCGCTGCGTTTCCTGTGGTCCTCTTGTGTTTCGAGGGTTGGTTCGACGTGGGTCGTCTTAGGCTGTCTGGGACGGGCCAGGTCTGGCTGGGGTTGCTTTGATGTGTCGTCAAGTGGCAGCCCGTGCCGTAGCGTTTCGTTGAGAGGAAAGGTAGGGGTGCTGGGAGGGGCGTGTTTTGCGTGGTGTTCGGGAGCGCTGGGGACTCCAGGATGCTTTCAAATCGTGTTCGATGCTGGTTCTGTTCTTTTCTTGGACACTCTTCAGCCAACCGCTGCGTCAGCTTATTGTTCGGCGCAGACTGCAGGCTACAGACGGCAAGACAGCAGACCGTGGTAGTGAGATTTCGGGAAGGACAAACGGTTGGGGACTGAGAGCGTGAGAGCCGAAGGAGGCGCAGAAGAAAGAAGACGATACAAGAAATGTGGCGCTGCTAGCGACTGGAAATCCTGACTTACGAGATCAAATGTCGATGCGTGCAGCGATACCGACGACTGTGGCCACGACGACAGTGACGACTCCTGATTTCCGGTTCGCTGGGAAGCGCCTGTGAAACCCTGCGGGAGAGAGTTTTGGCTGGAGTTTGCTGGGGGTTAAGTTGTGTCTCTTAGTTTTTTCTTTGCGATGCGTGGCCTGTGCGGACTTGGAGCAGGGGTCAGAGGCGGGTACGAGATGCCAGCAGATCGAGTACTGGGGATACTGTGAGCCTCTGAGAGGCGTAATCGAGGCCAAACGATGCTGAAAACCGGCTGAAAGCGACGAGAATCATAAGCGGGCAAAAGGGAGGAAAATAAAGTCAAGATATGACAAGACGATGATCTTTTTGGGAAATTTGCAGCAGGCTGGCGGTAGATACTGCTTTCTAATCCACTAGGCGTCCGTACGCTGCTTAAGTCGTGTTACTTTGCTGGAATGGTTGGCGATCTGGCTGCCGAAGTCAACGAAGGCGTTCGTTATTAATGTCGGCCTGTTTTGGTTTGTGATTTCTTTGACTCCTCTCGGGAAATTCTGGACGGCAATATTGATTGCAAATTAATTTATAGCATACAGCACTTGCCATTTGCACGTCTTTCTTCTCGTCGGCATCTGGAAAGCGCCACTCAACTTTTGCGTCGGTCGTCGCTTCCGCACTTGCCGAACCTTGGCCTCTTGCCTTCCCATTTCCCTACCAAAACTCCGGAATATACGGAGCACTAATTCCCAGGCTCCAACTTTTGTTCCAGCGTATTGTTCTCTCGCTGTGGGATTCCTTTACTGTTCGGAGTTTGTTCTGCCCTTGTTTTCCGTACTGCCCGTGACTGGCGATGTTATGGCAAAAGACTCCAGCGGATAGCAAAGATAATCAGTAGAAGGCGATAACGATGGTAATATATCCCTACGATCAGTGGTATCCTAAGGAAGGAGCAACAGACAGGGCAGGAACAGAGAAGGGGAAAGCTTGACATCTTTTCGCGTGGGGAAAGAACGGCGCGTAGACAGTGGACACGCACTTAGCAAAAATAAAATAAAATAAAATAAAAGTACGAGAACATGGAAACGAGCCGACAAACCGCCAGAGATCACCGCAGAGTCTCAACTCCACCCCATACGAAGATCCAAGGACGCTGGGACGATTGAAAGAAGCAAGCCAAGGCAAGAGAAGCCACGTGAAGCCATGTTGACGATCTCAGCATGAGAGATAAACACAAGCAGAGCATCACAGCTGAGGTTCGCTAGCCGTGCAGTGACTTGTACTTCGCCCCAACTTGCCTCTTTTTGTCTTCGTCCCCGCCCGTCTGCCTCCCTGCCGCTCGACGCACGGAATGCTTGGTCTTCGACTGGCCCGACCACAAATTGGAAGAGGCCAAAAAAGCCACCTGTACCCCGTACATTGCGAACCATGGGACTCGGGACGAAAAGGGAAAGAGCAGCGGGATAGAAAGCAACACGATGCACAACGTGACGGACACGCAGGGCTAATTTCGAGACATGGATGGGCTACGAATGTTGGCGAATGCATGGCTGTAGTGGCTTGAGACACTCGCACCTGTGTATGTCGTACATATCGTTCATATGCGCCATTTCAATAGTCTTCGAGGGCAGACCACCCTGCCTCCACCTCCAACATCCAAGTGGATGGATGAGACACGAAAGAGCCATAAGAGACAACACTGGAACCGGTATTGTCCAGAGGCATTGAGAATTAGTCATGTTCTCGCCGTAATGGAATCCATCTTGAAAGGGGAAATGGAGACCGTCGGAGCAAAGTCGCAGCGAAATATCAGCAGGTCATGGGCTTCTTCCTTGACACAATATTTGCGGCCCCATTTTTTCTGTCTCTATGAGGGACGCTGGGACGCTCGTTGCGTAGCGCTCTCAAACTCGCTATAGGGACCATCGTGCCATTTCTAGGGGCGCCCCTGAATCCGTTCAGGGCGCTCAAACCAACCTGACACAGATCGTCAAACTGAGAGATCTCCAGGTACAGAATAAATCAACGGAAAACAGGCATATGGTAGCAGGAGTCTCAACCTGAAGGGCCCAGAGTTACACGATAATAAAAAAGAAAAAAAAAAACTAAGGAACGAAACGGCTTCATGAACTGTTGCCCCCATAGCAACTCGGCCTTGTAGTTGTGGGCCCGTCCACGTTATGCTTAGTCATCATGAGCCACAGTTCCTTCAGCCTCACCACCCCGCAGACATCCAAAGGCTAGGCACAATATCACGAAGCTCTCAAGCTAGACATCGCGACCACGGATTGCCCCACCGAAGAAAGCTGCAAATCCAAGTCACAGCACGCTACGGTTTATCATTTAGATCATCGTGCACACAGATAGCACACGAGATTATTCGTAGCCGCTAGACCAGCACCATGGCGCAGCTCAAGGCGATGGACGCCTTGGAGGTAAGCTATCCCCCCCTCCGCGATTTGTTGGCCTCTTCACCCTAGGTTGCCCCATTCCATGTTCGGCTTCTTGAAGAGCATTCTCTAACTGCCTCTCTCCAGCCATTTGTCGCCCTTTCCAAGTCTGCCAGCTCCCCCCGCCAGGCCGCCGACCTGGTCGTCCGAGCCACCTCTCACCCCAGCACCTACTTCTTTGCCGAGCTGCTGCAGACTCCTCAGATCCAGGCCCTCGCGACCGCCGATCCCGAGTATGCCGCCTACTTGGCTGTCCTCCAGATCTTCAGCTACGGCACCTATGCCGACTACGAGCGGGGAACCGCGCCCTCCGCGTCGTCGTCACAACCTTCACATCCTCAGTCAATATCACAATCACAAGCCGCATCAGCAGCAGTAGCACCACCGCTCCCACCACTCACCGACGCCCAGGCCACAAAACTCCGCGAACTGTCTCTCATTTCCCTTGCCACCGACCGCTCCAGTCTGGGATACGACCACCTCGTCCGCGAACTGCGCCTCGACGATGCCCGCCAGCTTGAGACGCTCGTCATGGCCGCCGTCTACGCCGGCCTCGTCACCGGCACGCTCGACCCGGCCCACCAGGTTGTGCGCATCAGCGCCGTCGCACCCATGCGTGACCCTGCCCCCGATGCCATCCCGAGACTGCACGCCGCCCTGAGCAGTTGGTCACAGCGCTGCGAGTCGACGCTGGCCGCACTCGACGAGCAGATTGCCGGCATCCGGCGGACAGCGGCGGCGCGTGCAGAGGAAGGCCAAAAGTCGGACAGCCAGTTTAAGCGGGCCGTCGAAACCGAGAAGCGGGCAATGCTCAACAAAGATGGCGGTTCTGGGGATGCAGATGATGGCGGCGGCAATGGCGGCGGCCACGGCAAGCGGCCGATGACGCTCAATGTCTCGAGTGGCGGAAAGGGGATTGGCAACCCGCGGTTCAACAAGCGGGGCAGCAACCTGATGGCTACCTCCATTGTTCCGCCAAGCTCGCACGCTGTGCCGGGTCCTGGCTCGGCTCTTGTTGCCGAAGACAACGATGGGGCTATGGATTTGGACGACGACGAGGGCGACGGAAACAAGCGGAACCGGAATGCTTAGGGAATGCTTCGAGGTTTCCGGGAAGCACTAGCAAAGCGACTCAATGGAAGGTAGGGAAGAGGGCATCATGTCCCAACGCATTCAGATAACGACGAGCATTGATTGTACTATAGGCCAGAGGAGCCTCTGGTAGTTACGAATACGTTTACTAGTATGAAATGGTAGGAAATGTATGACATATCAATCGGGCCCATGTAATTCCTTGACACGGAAAAAGAAGTAATGAATGAACAAGAGTCATTCATATCCATCGGATAAAACTACATAAAAGCTACATAAATGTATGGTACGGGACATATGCTCCCTTCCTGCATGGCCCTTAACCATTAAACCTGCTCGCTAGTGTTGCCTTCTGACACCTCCCACACAAAACAGCCCAGCATCGGGGATGTTCGCCGTGAAATGGCAGGTGAAAATAACAACTGGTATCCTAGACGCAAACACATTGAAAAGCAATATAAAAACAGAAAGTCGCGGAAAATAAAAATCAGAAGGGGATTAAATTCGTCAGTTGCTCCGCGGAACGCCTTCGTGATATTCGTAACAAAATTCCAAAATAAAACGCCGAGAGTCGAGCATTCGAAAACTCAAAGTTCAAGATTTCCACCCTTCCCGTCCCGTAGACAAGACACGCCATTCTTGTCGTGGTGCATTGTCTCACAGACGCCGGCCAGGCACCAAGATGAACAACACCAGCAGCGCTGCATCGACCAGCACTGTCACAGCGAGGACTACAAGCGCCCGCTTGGCCAGCAGGCGCCGCACAAACGGTTCACGCACACGCGAGAAGTGGAAGGGTGTGTACTCGCTGAACCCAAGCAACGCCAGCACTGGGTCCAGTGAGTACTGGAATGAGGCCAAAAAGTAGACGCCAAAGGTGAAAGGCAGGATGAGGAACAGGCGTGTCCTCCGAGACTCGTCGAGGAAAATGAGCACAAAAGCCGTCCAGAAAGCACCGAACATGGAGATCATGCCAATAATCAGGCGCAGAATGAGCGTCGGCGGGATCAGGTTGCCAAGGGCCTTCATCCGCAAGAACCCTGGAAAGGCATCACGTTCCATGGCCTGGAAGACGTAGTCCTTAGCAACGTCAAAGACCTCGGGGTCGTCGCGGCCGTACTCCTCGATGGCGGTCGTGATGTCCGTCGTGATGTTACCCGGCAGGATAATCTCGCGCTCGGCGCCCGGCAACAAGAACGTGTACAGAATCTTCTCGGCCGATGCGCGGATATCCTGGCGTGCCACGGCATGTGCCGGCGAGTTGGAGTCTGTAATGTCGCGCGGTGTGCTCGCCGGATTCGGGCTTTGGCCGGGCCCGCTGACCGGCGAGTCCTGAGGATGCAAATCTTCGCGCAGGAACGCCGACATCTGTGCATCCTGGTCCCTCTCCTTGTCCGACTGATATTTGGACGGACCTGCCACAGGGTGCGTCATGTCGCCCAGGTTTTCCAGGATGGCGGACGAGCGCTTGGATGCCGACTTCTCGCCATCGGGTGTGACGACCAGGACGGACCGGCGCAGTTCACGGACGTAGTGACGGCAAAGCGTCATGTGCTGAGCAACATCCAGCCTGGCAAAACCTGCGTTAGCTATACAGGCCCACGGGACACCAGATACCCACAGGGATGGGCCACGGGGACATACCAAAAGTCAAGATAATCGACTGAGCGCTGTTGGTCACGCATGTAGATGTAAAACGAGTAGAGGTCGACTGGGGGCAGCGTCCGTCGGCTCAGCACCTCGAACAGCGAGGGAAGCCGGTTCCGGTTGAGATCCGGCTGCGGCGACGGCGTGTGGCCTCCAGGAAAGTCGGCCATGGTAGTGGCTAATGCGTCGATTTTTAAGAGTTGACAAGTGACGTTTTCGATCCGTTTGTGTCGCCGGATGAGGCTGAAAGAGTGCGAGTCTCGTCGGGTTGACGGGTAAAGGCTGATCGTCTCAAAGTCGCTTCGTCCGTCTGCAGCCTTTACTGTCGTTTTCTCGGTCGTAAATTGAAAGAAAAGTGACTAGTAGACCAAATCCAGTCACCGAAAGAGTCGTCGATTGTTGTGTTCTCAATTAGATTGTCGCCGAGGTTCGTGACGAGAATTAAGTGTTGACAAGTGACGGGAAACAGACGACAAAAAAGTGGGCGACACGAAGACAGGGCAAAGGGCAGTTAAAGCTCATGACCAGTGACAGCCAGATACGTCCGTCGTGCGAAGTACAGTCCGTACGCAACCGGCCGTGCACAGTGTCTGGTGCTGCTCGAAAGCCAAAGACAACACGAGACGACGAGATCCAGAAATACGCAATCTGTGGGCTGCGAGGAGGCGCGGAGAACAGCTGGTCCGGACGCGAAGGGCGATCGTGGGTGGCAGAGACCGTGGAGAAGGCGAGGAACAGTGGCTTCGAAAGAAGATCAGAAACAGGCGACTGCGAAAATCCTGGCTCAGAACACTGCTTCAAATCCTGCAGGTTGTGAGGGAGGACGTTGTGAGGTTCAAAAACGAGGGTGAGGAACGAATGTGCTTGGAAGGGGGATTCTCACTTGGAAACACGACGCAGCAAGGGCCACCAAAGTGGGAAGGAGCAACGGACAGACCACTGCATTCCTGGCGTCTTTTGTGATCGGCTCGCGCCCAGGGCTTCAGGTCACTACCGCATACTGTTTAGCGTGTCGCGGTACTTTAATTTAGGGGCGTGTTACCAGGCCAGTTTCGTATCTTCCCATGCTTCATGCCAGGGGCGCGCATAAAAATTAAATGCTAAAATAAACACGAAAAAAGATTAAAATGGGGACAAGAGATATTTCTAGCGGAGTTTTTGTATCACGTGGAAATGATCACGATGATTTTCACGTGATGTGATGACTTATCCGCGTCAAGACACGCTAGAGAATGCATGGACTAGTGTAGTTCGCTTCTACCTCTGATTGGTCACAGTACCCTTTTTTATGCCAATTTTGAAGTGCACACAACAATTTTTTTCCTTCTACCAGGCCCTACTTTTAGCCCTCTCGCTTTTTCTCCGTTGGCTGTCTTTTTTCTTTGCTCCCCCCTCCCTCCCATTCTCGACTTGCCATCACCACTCCTTACCGACGACCAACGAAACCTTTTTTTTCGAGGTATGCACGCCGACGACGAATCTTTCCCTTGACGCACTCCATTCCACGAAGTACAATCGTTGTCGCCTCCTTTCTACGTCAAGCGCTCAGTCTCTAACATCTCTTCTTTTCGCCTACAGCAACCATCCCAAAATGTCGTCGAAGACCAAGGCCTCCGGCAAGACCGGCCGCTCGGCCATTGCCGACGTCGTTTCCCGCGAGTACACCATCCACATGCACAAGAGAGTACGTTTTTGAGGCGCCCAAACGCACCGGACACGGCCAGACGCAGAAATTCAGGAAAGAGGCGGATCAAGGACGGATGGAGGTTGAAGCATCGGACCAGGCGAGATGACGAGGCACGAGCTGGTCGGCTAGGCATTCTCGCGTACGATGGTACGAGCGGTCGATGCTGTGAGGGCAACCTGGAGATTGAATGTCCTGGAGACTGGATGCTGGGCCGCGTCTGTGTCGCTCTATATATACCAACGTGTGAAGGACATGTGCTAACGTCGATGGCAATTCTAGCTGCACGGTGTCAGCTTCAAGAAGCGGGCTCCCCGCGCCGTCAAGGAGATCAAGAAGTTCGCTCAGCAGGCAATGGTACGGAACCTCCTTTCCCCTACGCCGACTCTCTCGACGACACATAGCTCGACTCAAATCGCCGTCTCGGACCGTTGGAAGCTGAAATGCTGACATGACATGTTTTAGGGCACCTCGGATGTCCGCCTGGACCCCCAGCTGAACAAGAAGGTGTGGGAGGCCGGTGTCAAGGGCGTTGCCTACAGACTCCGCGTCCGCATCTCACGGAGAAGAAACGACGAGGAGGACGCCAAGGAGAAGCTGTACAGCTTCGTCCAGGCCGTCAACGTCAAGAACCCCAAGGGCCTGCACACCGTTGTGGTTGAGGAGTAAAATGGCGGTTCTCGTGATGGATAACATATAAAAGCGAAAAATACCGACAAGGAGGTTCTGGCGACGTTGTTGCTGGATTGTTGGAGTTTGTCTATGTAAAAGGATTTGCATGGGTAGGGAAACCTCGGACATGGGTACTGTTTGATTTTTGGGCGACTCGATTTTTACCAACCAAAACACAAAAGGAAATCAAAAAATCGACAACAAACAGCCACATCAGCCAGAGGCGATCGAACAAAAACAAGCAAAACCAAAAAAGTGGAAAACTATTATCTCCAAGTTCATGTCGTTGCCTGGTGTTGAGGGAGTCCATCTCATTTCAACTTTTTGAATCCCACACGTCTACGACAAGCGCATCCATCCTGATGGGTGCAGAAAAGTGTTCTTTGCATACTACACAATACCAATTCTCGAAGTGTGATGAAATGGAGTAAAATTGATGCTTGCTCGGTCCTTGTTACCAGGACCCCCGATGTACCCGGTCGCTGTGCTAGAAAATAAAGGGAATAAATGAAACGGGGAAATAATACACAACCAGCCAGCCTCTGGCTCTCGTCCATATCCAACGGCATCTTCGTGTTGTCCTTTGACATGTCGCCCGTCGCCATTTATAGCTGCTCGCATGGCCACAGCCCATAGCCCCTTTGCACGCCTAATCGTCCCCCTCACACCGTCATTCGTCCTTTCTCTTCGACTTCAATTCCATGCTCTGCAAGCCCAATGCTCGTTGGGGCCAGAGTCCTGTCCGTCTACTCGTCGTCGACATCACGGTGACGGCCCAACACCTTGCGCTTGAACTCCTCGGCATCGGTGTCCCACAGCTCGGCAGCTTCGCCATTGAGGGGAGAGGCGCTGCAACACAGTTAGTACAAGATGTCTTAAGGATGTCTGCATATCCACGAGGATGATGTGCACGGTGAAAAAGGGTACGTACTTGTTCGGCTCGCCGAGCAGGCTCTGCAGACTTAGCAGTACAGTCTGGGTGTTGTAGGCAGGCGTCCACTTGTCCTTCAGGATGTCGAGGCAAATTCGTCCGGAGAAATCAACATTGGGGTGGTATATGGGCGTCTTGAAAAGCACTGTCGGCGGTGCGTAGGGATAGTTGGCAGGGAAGGCAAAGGAAAGTTTGAACGTGAGGCCCGCGTACGGGGTATCGTCGGGGCCCTCAATGGTCGCCCGCCACGACATAAGGTTGCCGTCGGCCGATGGAAACGCGGAAACACCAGGAGCTGGCGAAGTCATGAGCATCATCAGTTCGGTTTGCAATCTGAGAAGTTCAGGTTAGCAGTCGAATAGAGGAGGTATACAGAAAAAAATAGAAGCAAGAAAGGCAGCCCTTACCTCTTCGTCACGCTCTGTGAATCGGGACCCTTCTTTACACCGCCAAGGGCAGTAGCCTGCATGTCTGATGCACTCTGTGCGTCGGCCATGATGTATGGGTGTTATGAAGACAGTGAGAACAAAACAAGAAGATGTTGTCGACAAGAGTCACAGAAGCAACCGAGGGCTTTCGGCGGGAAACGGTCGTGTGAGAGGGTTTGCGATGGGACGTCGTCGTTATAAAAGTCGTGGCAGCGAGGTGGACAACGGGGGAGATGCGAGGTGGAAGAGGTAGACGAGACGAGACAATAGAAAGATGAAGAGAAAAAGAAGAGAGAAAAGCGAAGGTATGAAGAAAGAATAAGCTTCTTTTGTTTCAACGTTAACCAGCTCGGCAATATGCGTCCAAAGCAGGCAAGAGGTAGGAAAAGGAAATGAGGAGATAGGAAAAAGCAAGGGCGATCCAATGGGCAGCAACTTCCAAGTTAGACTCTGAGACAAACTGTCGGAGTCCCAGGAATGGTTTGGCCAGGAGGGAAGGTGCTGTTCGGCCGCCAATGGCGCGTGTTACTGGCTAGGGTGAGAAAAAATACCTACGCTGGTTGTCAGGGAGAGTGTGAGAGGTAAAGGGTCGTGCCTGCCACGTTGGTGAGGAATGAAGGACGGAAGCGGCTTCCCAAGAGGGTCTATTCTTACACTTTGGCCGGCGTCCACGGAGGTTCTTGCTGTTCGTCGTTGTTTACATTCTGGTACCTTTGATGGCAGGACCGCACCCAGCAGCCAGAAGTTGACCCCAAGAGTGGGCCCCTCCCTGCACCCAGCAACCAGCGAAAAGGACCCGCTTTTAGGTAGCGATAATGACGACCCAGCGCTGGAATGCAACTATTTCAGAGGGGAAACAACGAGGTAGCGCTTCTCCGCCTATGGAACCCCACTCACAGCGCTCTTCTTCAGACAAGGTCAGCGCTTGGTCGTTAAAATCATCGCCACTACTTAAGCGGCCAGACGCGACCCCAAGACGCGACCGCCACGTCGAAAGTCGCGTCTCGAAAGAGCCTCACGCGAGCAACCACCAGTGGATTGTGGACAAACCAAGATACACAGAACTGGTGAAGGGCGTGCTGCAGTTCCAACATGGTAAGTATCGGCGTTCATTCGTTCTTTATTTACTTCCATCCAGAGCCAGTTAAAGCCCACAAAAAATATCACGGGAAAACGATTGAGAGCAAAGACGGCAACATAGACGGAAGAATAGGAGCAGAAGCTTCACGGCCTGCGGCGTATTCCCTGGCACCGCAAAGCTAATCATGCAACAGTCCCAGCTTGCTCCTCTTCCTGACAACCTGCCCTTCCGGTTCGTCTCGAACACCATCGGCAGGGGCGCGTTTGCTTCGTGAGTTTGCTTCGACACTTTCCCGTCCGACAGGACCACACGATGCTCTGGTATATGGCGCTGACGTCTCCTAGCATAAAGAAAGCCGCCCCGCTCGATGTCGACCACCCCGTCTTTGCCGTCAAGCTCATCCACAAACAGTATGCCGTTAAGCATGGTCGCATATCGCCAAAACAGATCGCCACCGAATGCTCGCTTCACTCACATATCGGCCAGCATCCCAATGTGATAGAGTGGTTTGCGACGGGCGAGGATGAAGTGTGGCGGTGGATCGCCATGGAGTTTGCCGAGGGTGGCGATCTCTTTGACAAGATCGAGGCGGACGTGGGCGTGCCGGAGGACATTGCCCATGTCTATTTCAAGCAGCTTGTCAGTGGCACGAGCTTCCTGCACTCCAAGGGCGTGGCCCATCGGGACCTGAAGCCCGAAAACATCCTGCTCTCGTCCTCGGGCAACCTGAAGCTGGCCGACTTTGGCATGGCCACAATGTACGAGTACAAGGGCAGCCGCAAGCTGAGCTCGACGGTCTGCGGGAGTCCTCCCTACATTGCTCCAGAAGTGCTTGCGTGCAACCGGCCACCGTCAAGTACGGCGCCTGCACCCACTCCGAAGAAGAACAGCTACAGTCCGGATTTAGTAGACATCTGGTCTTGCGGCGTCATCCTCTTTGTGCTCCTTGTCGGCAACACACCGTGGGATGAGCCCGTGCTCACGAGTTGGGAGTTTTACGAATACGCCACCAAGAACGGACACAGCACCGATCCGCTGTGGGGGCGAGTGCCGCCGGCCACCCTGTCCCTGCTGCGCGGGATGATGAGCATCGACACAAAGCAGCGCTTCAGTTTTGCTCAGATTCGCCAGCATCCGTGGTTCACGCGGGCCAACCGCCTACTCACGGCTGACGACCGTGTGTCCGACCCTCTCGAGCTCGCCACCCAAATGCTCGACAATTTAAGAATCGACTTGAAAAATCCGGCCACGGCAAGGCGACGTGGTGGCGGCGACGCTATGGATCTGGACGGGTCCAACCAACATTCTGACTCTACGGGCTCTGTGGGCTCGCTTGCCTCCACACAGCCCGACGTGCCGCTCCTTGATACTGCATACGACTGGGAACGCCCGGGTCTTCGGGCGGTGCAGCGCTTTGCCACGTCGTCCACGCAACCCACGTCTCTCGCGGATATCTCACGGACCGACCGGATCGACGGCCATGCTGCCAGCGGTCCGCGCGGCGCAGCTGGTTTTGGTTACGGTCTGCGCGAGGCGCTGGCGGAGGAGCCTGCCATGAGCCAGTTCTCACAATTGCGTGGCGTACCCGTGACTCTGAC
The DNA here is from genome assembly GCF_000820605.1 of Sporothrix brasiliensis 5110. Lineage (NCBI taxonomy): Eukaryota > Fungi > Ascomycota > Sordariomycetes > Ophiostomatales > Ophiostomataceae > Sporothrix > Sporothrix brasiliensis. The sequence goes on from NW_024467134.1 coordinate 1,945,136, forward strand.
ACAGCACGCACGACGATTTGAGGACATTGTGCCGTCATACTCGCTCACGCGCTTCTTCTCGCACGTGCCACCGCTGCATTTGGTGCAAATGCTGTGCGCGGCTTTGCACCAGCTCAACGTCCCCAGCCCACCTGCAGCATCGGTCATGCAGGCCAGCAGCAGCTACCAGGACAACGAATGTATCGCCCGGTTGAAGGTTCGGGCCGCTGACGGGCGCAAACAGACCTTGCACGGTGAGATCCTGGTTGACCGGTGCCGCTTGCGTCCTGGAGACGACGAGTCGGGCGCGGCGCGGCTGCTCGACGTCCGGTTTGTAAAGGTCAAAGGCGATCCACTGGAGTGGCGCCGTTTCTTCAAGAAGATGGCGCAGCTCTGTAATGAAGCCGTCTACTCGCCCGACGAGGAAGACGCTAACGGCATGTAGTATATGCGGCAGCATAATTCGTCGAAGCCAGTCGACCTGCATAGCGTTGACAGCAATGGCTGTGATCCATTATAATACTCATGTATCTTTTTTTTTTTTTTTTTTTTTTTTGTGATTTTAGCCACCACATAGAGAGCAAATTTAATGATGTTATGACTCAGGTCTTCGTTTGTATGAATAATGTTTTCTAAAACGATTTTCATTTTCGAAAATGAACAAGATATGCGCACAGACACTGTTTTCATAAAATTGAATTTGATATATGGAGGGGTATATGTCATGGATACAAAAAAAGTCTAGTAACAAATATGTCTAAAAGGTAGTGCTGGGAAAGGAAAAATAAATGCAGGGATCAAGAGACGCCAGTGAAGATGCTTTGATGTCGTCACTGCCACATGTGAAGCGAGAGTGAGGGAATGTGAAAAGTTAGTAAACATGAGTTTATATGAAAAGGATTCTAACAGAAGGCCTGAAATTCTGCCTAAGTCCATGAATAGGTGTGGTCGGAAGGCGCGCTGTGGTGGTGCTGGCGATGTTCCCACCGGTCATGCAAGCAGCGCTCCCAGTCCGTGTTGGAATTGGTTGGGTTACACAGACGAGCATTGTAAAGGATGGGAGAGGCCAGCGAGTAGCCGCTATAGTCCACAACGGACGTCTCGTCTGGAGCTGCATTCCACTCTGGCGGCTGCCGGAAACGCTCGAGGTCCGCTTCTACCTGGCAGAGAAACAAATTCTCGCGCCCCGCCCACTGGTCAATGGTGTCGGCAATGCGCCGGAAGCCGTCCGTATGGCCGCCAGACTCGCGTGCACTCCAGCCGCAGCATATAAACAAGTAGCAGTGGATCAGCTCGTGTAGAAACGCCGAGATGAGCAGACGGCGGCTGTATTCGCGGCTCCTCAAGATTGGTGTCGACAGCAGAACGAACGTCTCGAAACCGCCAATGTGGGCACGGCGGAGGGAGGTGTGGCCAATGATCTTGTTGTCGTATTGCGGGTTGGAGCTGGCGTCGGACCAGTCCCACTGGACACGCTGGGTTAGGCGGCCGTTGAAGAAAATCTCGTTGGCGGATGAGAAGATGCTCTCCAGGGCGCTGTTGTCAAGATCAAATTCTGCATCCACCGACTTGGGATGAATCAGGCCGAGCAAGATGCGCTCGTGGCGCGACGACGGAAACCGGCGGTTGAAGCTGGCGAGGTGGGCGCCGACACTGACGGCTGCTTCGGCATCGGTTAGAAGTGTCTCCGACGGCTTGCTGGCACCGCGGTCCTGACTGGAGCAGCTAATAGACTGGACCATGTGCGGATCGAGTTGTTGTCGTTCCAGTTGATAGTGGTCACGCGATCCGGTGTTCTGAGCATCTGATCGAGCCGCCCATCCTTCGCTCACAGAGTGTGAGTGTGCATAAATATGTGGTGCCGTATCATCTGGTGTCTGTCTCCGACTGGCTGCTCGCCGCACCACCACCTCGTACGGCGAGGGAGACCGCACGACATTTATTTGGCCGGATGTTGTGTCATACAAGTGGTTTTTATCCCGCCAGTCTTCATACCGTGGCAACTTCGCGACAGGTACCGGGACAGATTCTTGGGCGTAATATGGCTGAGGAGAGGCAAACGCTTTCAGGTCCGAGCCGTTCTTCCAGATAGTTGTTGGCCGGGGCAGGGGAGAATATCTATCCAGGCCAGGCGATGAACCACCCCTAGTGGGCAACGGGGACTGCGACGAAAGCGACCGCGCCTCGTTGGGGCCTTCCTCGTGTAGGATGAAGAAGACATGTGTCTCTGCTGGTGTGTCTTCTCGGGGCTCAATCGACTGGTAGGGGATATCGCATTCTGGGACGTGCTGGTGGTAGGATGCCGGCAATTGATGACGGCTGCCGTCAGTGTCGTCGCCGTCGTCGTCAAAGGCCCGCAATGGCTGATTGACTGTTTCAATTGCCTCGTCATCCACATAGTAATATGGCCGCTTCTGCCCCTCTCCATGGTTCGGACCAAAAGTCTGCTCTCTCCCGCCGCGAACCCAAAAGGCCATGGCTCAGCGCGCCTCGAGTGAACGAGGGCTTACTATGACAGGCTTGGATTGTGGTAGGAGGAGCAGAAGGTGAAGGCGCGTGATGAAGGGGTAGTTGTGCCTGTTGCATGGATGGACAGAGAAGTAATCGACGTGCCTCGTATGAGAAAAGCTGAAAATGTAAGAGGTGAGAACGATATAAATCATACACACTCGAAAGTGTACAGCAGGTAAGCACCTGGCAGCCAGGGCGGCATGGTCAACGGGCTCTATGATCTTCGAGCGCTGTCGTCTGAACCAAGCAAAAGCCCAAAATTGGACACCTCTCTAGCCAGAATAGCCCATGGTGCAGATGAGTGGACGCCGTCCGCCACCAATAGACTTCACGGTCAAGCAAGGGCGGTCGGCTGGAAGACTGGACTGAGGACACTGCGTTTGATGGCCAGCCTCAACAGCAGAGGTGGAGACGTTGACGCTGCATCCAGACAGGCGGACCCGGTTTATCGGAGATGCAGCTGGCGGATGGAGGCGCTGGTGGACTTTGCCTGTCAATGTGGCAAGGTCCAAGCTGTTCCTGGTCGGCTCCGGGGCTCTCTTTGTGTCAAATGGACTTGTGTATTGGGCTGTGGCCGGGTCGGCGACGGGAAGTGAGTCGCTTTGGATTTTCGTGAGTTTTGTTGAGTCCACAGAAGCTCGACCACATCACACAGCGGAGGGGTCGCCGACGCAGGAGGACGAATGGCAGAGGGTGGGGCCTGGCCCTGCCTATTTTGAGAATATCACAGAGCCATACTTTTCATTCCGCATTTCCTTTTATAGTGGCAGGAGGTGCCGGAGAAAGCGCCCGTAATAGACCAATTTAAGTCGTAGGATTTTTATACGTGTTCGAGGCCGGTCCTTTCCTTATTGACAACAGCTGACAATGTGAAGCGGGCAAGAACGTATGTAAACAAATCGTTTGCTCTTTCCGACTGATTTCTCGCCCACAGAAGGAAGGTGCAAATACCACATGCTGGGGAAGCGGTGTGGTGTTCATCTTCTGTTGCATCGCACTTTCCGTTTTTGATACACATGAAGCACTTGCCAGGGGCCTGCAGAACATGGCGCAAAAGCTACTTGAGTCTTCGTTAAACAATAGAGGTAGCACTGCATCTACTCACTTCATCCATCTATCGTTTTCTTTCGATTTGCTTTCTTTTCTTGCTACCAACACGCGGATGTCATATGCTGCCCAGGTCAAGGCCACCCCTGCGTATTGCGGAGCACTCTCAGCCGGCACGGACATGATGCCGGCAGCAAAAAGGAAGAAGAAAATAAAGTTAACAGATGAAGCGGTGAATCGATTGCGTGTCTTCCGAAACGAGAGAAATAGGTAGAAATCCCCCCGAGTTTCGAGACATGAAGACGAGGCAAACAAGAGAGATGACGAGGCCATTGGTGGTATTGGCTTACAACTTACAATGACGACCCGCGCGCCTCATGCGCCAGCACGCACAAGCGGTGAGCTTGTCATGCGCCGGGGCTGAGCTGCTCGCTCTGATTGAGAGGAATACAGTACGTCGTACTCGTCGCGAATCTTGTCTTTCTATTTCGGGGACCTGTTTCGACTTTCCTACTGAATGCATTGGTGTTTGCCGCGTCTGGTAGTGCTGTCGTGCACCGCGACGATTGGGCACAAACGGACGCCCAAGAGACCCAACGCCCGTCGATTGGGCGCCCTGGACTTTGCCCTGGCGCCGAGTGCGTACAAGGGTTTCCGACCGCATGTCGCCTGATCCTGCCCGTTGTTCGGATTCCTTTCCCAGGGCATTGGATCAAAATTTCCTTTGGCCAAGACACTATTATACGATGCTATAATGCGAAGGCGGCATAACCTTGAAACCGAGTCGATGGTGAGCGAGATGGTAATGTGCATGCCATCTAGCACCAGCAACTTGCAAGCTAGTTGTCGGAGTCGCTATCTTCACCAAAGTAGCGGGCAGACTTGAACAGCTGCCGCATCTTTGCTCTGTACGCCTTCCCTGCTTCTTCGGTCGCCCTCTCGGCCGCAGTCTTTGTATCTTTGACAAAGTCCGCCGACCGCGTTCCCTTTCCACGCGTAAAGCTGGTAAGTCCGAGCTTCTCGCCCGTCCAGAACAGCAGCCCATTGTTCCTAAAGCTGTTGTCGCGCTTGCAGCCACCGAAGCCGCCAACCCTATACACGGGCAGCAGTTTGCGAGCAATATCGCCTGATTCCGTCGTATTGTGAGCACGGCGCGGCGGCATTCGAGGTACTTCTGTCTCGTTCTTCTCGACCACTTCACCCTCGTCTTCCTCGTAGTCGTCTTGCCCAAGCGCATACCGCCGGACTTCCGTAAACCCGTCTCGCTCGAACCACCGAATAAAGCCAGCACCGTCGGACACAGCCAGGCGTGTACCGTGGCTCGCGACCGAAAAAATCTTAGCAGAGGAGGACGTCTGGCGATTGACCATATGCTTGTCAGACTGCGACTGGCCCTCGTCGACCGGATACAGTTCGAGAGAGCCCTTGGACTTGTACTCGCCACAGGCCACGACTGTTCGCCCGCCGGTTCCAAAACCAGACCCTGCGGCCTGGCTGTTGTTATTCCTCAGATAGCTATAATCCTTGATGGAGGGAAAGGGATAAGCTAGGGAGGCCAGTCCACACAGGCTGGCGCCCGAGTGGATCGCGCTCTTGACCACGGAGAGGTTTCGCCGGTCATAGTGCAGGATGCTGGAGATGCGGCCCGCTGCAAAAATGTCCTTCGAGATGGTGCCTTCGGAGCCGTGTTCCGGGACGTGGACAATGGACAAGGGGCCGGGTTGTGGAAAGGGCCCGGTATTTGACTCGTCGATGATATCGTCTACATGCCGGAACTCGCCCGCAGCGTCATGTGTGTGGACGCGAACGTCGTAGAGGTGGATTCCGGCCCGTGTCCCCACGCTCAACGGCACAGACGTGTCTGCCGATGACAGTGCAGTGATGGTCTGAGGGAAGACCTTGACACTGACAACAACTAGTGCTTTCAAATCGACCACGACAAGACCTATCGCCCAAGTTAGTCTTTAGTCTTCACATTTTCAAGGGAGGAAGTCGGAGACGGGCAACAGACGATTCCGCACGGCAAAGTATGCCAGGCAGCGCGGGCTGTCCACGGCCACGCATTCTGTCACATTAAATATGGGCTTGTCGTTTTCCAGATTCGGAATCCCTGCAAACAAAAGACCCGGCACGCTTTGGCTCAGAATGGCACCACGCCGTTTCATTGTGCCGTTGACGTCCCAGAGGCAGACCGACCCGTCCTCGAGCGGGGCCACTGCCAGCAGTGGCGGTATGCCTTCTAGTCGATCGTTGGCACCGCCCTCCTCATCGCCCTCCTTTTCCAACTGTTCACTGCCATTGGCGTTCTTTTCCGCGTCCTGTGGTCTGAACAGTGCCACGCCGCACACTTCGAGCACATCGGCATTGTCCAGCAGCCGGTGGCCATCGCGACGCCGTGGCAGCTCAAACCAGTCCGTTGCAATGTTTGTGCTCCGCTGGATGTGCTCGTTGTACCACGACACGGGCTCGCCGTTGTCGAAGACGGCGTTCCATGCCGCCCGAATCTCGATACGGCGTGCCTTACTGGACTGCGCATTCTGGGCGTGCGCCGGGTGGCGCCACTTCTTGCGGCGCAACGTCGACGCCAGACGGCTCGCACCAAAACAGCGCGCGCGCCAGAGGCCGTCATCGCGGCAGATGAGCCGCAGATGCCGAGATGTGCTCTGGACGGCCGCGATATCGTCATCATCGAGATCTATGCCGGCTGCGTCAGAATTTGGCAAGGTAACAGGTGCTGTTTTGACAGTGAGGGAGTCTGCTGAAACTCACAGCAGAGAATATGGAGAGTCAGCTCGGCGGGAAGCTGCTCCAGCTTGGAGGAGGCCATGATGGTGGCCCTGTAATTACTCCTCACGGAGCGATCCGATAACGAGGTAACGCAATACGATGCTGTGGATAAAGGGCTAGGTGGCTCCTGTGAGAGAGCCCTCAATGGGGACGAGGAGGGTCGGGCCTATACTCGCATTCATGCTTGTATTGTATGCGGCACAAAAACATTGGTGTGGATTGGAGTGTTGGAGTATCGTAATACTCCGTGAGCGACGCGGAAGAAGTGCCCTGGAGTTCCAGCATGTTCCATCCCGTTGGGGAAGGGCGGGGGGCATCGTGTATTATTCACGGAAGGTTAAGCCTGTAAGTGCGAATTTGTTTGTGCACTGTATTACACTGTGTATATTTACATCTCCTTTTCGACTTCAGTAAGTCATGTATATGATCCTGTCTATGATAAAGTAGAGTATAGCTTTGCTTCTATGTTTGTTTAGTTTGTCATTTTATTGGTTATTTATTTATTTAAAAAAAAGAATAGAAAATAGAACGAAGAAAATTAACTCTGGCCTTCCCGTGGTTGTTTTAAAACCTATCAAATGTAAAAACGTTCACATCATATTTTCATTATAAAACAAGAGAAAAAAGAACATATACATCTTAACTCTGAAGCTCGAGAACATATTCACGGGTTATGTAGCTATTCTAGCAGCGCGTCTCATCTATTGATGAACTCGAACGATTCCTAAACCCCCAGTATACCGTTTCCCCCTCGCGATATACTCGTGTATGTCGTCGTCACTGTCATTCGATATCTCGACACCACAAAGCCCCAAATCCCTGCCATGTATATATGCAATAAGACACGATGTGCTCTTTCCATGCTTATCTCTTTCTCTGATTATCTCTTTGTCACAGAAGGTCCGGTCTTGCCGCTTGGGTATTCTGACCAAAAACGGCAGGAACGACATGCAACATCCTTTTCATCGCTCCTTCCCCAAGCGAATGCTGGACACGTATATGTCCACACAACGCCACGCGCTTTATTTTTTGTGTGTTTTCCCACGCCTTTTTGGTTCCGATGATTGTTTACCGACTTTTTGTCTCTCCAGTTTGCGTCGCAAGGAGAGCCATCTCCAACGTTTCTGATGGCCGCGAAAGAGTAGCCTCTACCGATTCAGCATGGCTGCAACAGATAACAGCCGCAACGGCCTTCGTGCCTCCTCTTTCAACTCGACCTTTTTACCTACCAAAATCTGTGCGTTGCCAGCTTTGGCACCTCTCAATACTGACCGCAAAAGCTCGCTTCCCAAAGGCTGCCGCTTTCGAGACCTCGGTGAGGCCCATCGCAGCATCACAGGTCGCAGTATCTCGGCATCTCACGGTGCCGATGGCTTGATCGGAAGTGCATCTTGCAGCACGAACAACACGGGCACGGACTTTACTTTTCTTGACGCTGATACTGTTGCACGCCATGAGGACAACAGCGCCCGGCAAGATTTTCTCCCTTCGCCGCTCTCTCCTAGTTCAATGGACCTTCTCAAAGATCTCGGAAACCCGGAAGAATTGCTTGACAAGATCTTTGACCGAAAGGGTACGCGAAGCTGCTCGCCAGCCATCGTCACTACACCTGCGTCCAAAACCGAGAATTGCTCGCCTCTTGTGCGGCACGTATCGGAAGAGAACTTCTCACTTTTGGGTGCCGGCAGAAACTCACAGGGACCTGACCGCTCATCCGACTCCCACAGGGCAATGACAGTGTATTCGACCGACACGACTGTCGGGCGTCTGTACACACAATACCAGAGACACATTCTCAATCCATTCCATGCAAACGACAGCTCGCCTGTCCCAGTCATCCCGCATATTGTGCGTGCCCGGTACGGCGCGGTCAATCGTCTTGGATTTGGTCCCAATGACCGCAGCAGTTCACCGTGTGGCGACCTTACAGATCGGCCGGTGCAGAGTGTCAATGTTCAACGCGCACTAGATGGGAGACAAAAGACATCATCAGGAGGCACGTCAGCAGATAGCCCAAAGCGCGACAGTCCCTTCTTGACCGTTCCAACCAGAGAAAGTCTACTGTATCCAAAGCCCCTCCGTGTGCAATCAATGCGTGTGGAAGGAAAACGCACAAGCCTGCATAGTGGTACGGCAGTCTCTGCCGCAGGAATGACAACGGATTCGGAAGAGGACCCTTTCCGCTATGACAAAGACACCTACAACATCTTCCTCCATCCATCCAAGGAGCGGGATGTCAGTGCAGCTCTCAACCATATCAGTGGCCTTAGCTCGCACAGCCGGGCCACTCTCTACACTCAAGATGACGACCATCCTGCTCGCCAATTGCCGCTTCGACCGCCTCCGATCCCCAAATACCTCGGTGAAGACCCCTTTCTCACAGGCCCTACCCGGGCACGCTCTCTGACCCCTGAGAGTGCCGACGGATTCTACGATACCTCTATCATCCAGCCGAATTGGGCTGTCGAGCGCAGCGCATATGAAGTGAAGGTTGTGCTTCAGGATGTGAGCCTCAATCCCAGCGTCAGTGGTGGCCACCGCTTGAAGTTTGGCCAAGGAAGTACTATGACATCCGAGAAGCCTCTGCCCCCATGCGCACAAAATCCATTCCAAGCCGGTAGCCTCTACCGGCGGGAGAAAGAAAACATGCCTTCGAGCGAGCGGGATGATTGGGAGACCGTGGCCACGACGGCACCTGGTTTTGGAAGCATGAGACTGCACCCTCCTCCGGATCGAGAACTAGGGGCCTACAATTCGAAGGGAGCCAAATTCACTGGAAGCAGTGTGGCCGACGTCTCCGATGACAGTAGATTTAACGACGTACCTTTCGACGAATATGCATCCACGGATCGCATTGTACAGCATCCAAGTGGGCATGAAGACTCAGAAGAGAGCCTGCAGATTCATAACATAAGCGGCATCAATGTTCCCGTCATGGTACCAAAGCATCGAGTCCACCGGGTCAATGGCTATCCTCAGAATCCATCGCGCGCGTACCCAAACTCGCAACGCTCTGGAAGCGACGCGGCCGCTGCACTTGCCAGAAAGGTTTCAAGCCCTTTTCGGCAGCTCAACGGAAGACGCACACGTCGGTTCTCCCCCATGTCTCTCCAACCGCCACCATTCAAGTTAGAAAAGGGAAGAAAGAGGTTTGAATTTCGTCATCACTCCCAGAGCTCGGACCGCGATCCTCTTTTTGCAAAGGGCGGAGTATACGAATTTCAGGGGTTGTCCAGTGACACTGGAAATACGCGCAGCGACACAAACCACATCACGGCCTCTGAATTGGGTGATGTGATTGATGACAGCCACTCCCTGCGTGATTCGAGCTCGTCTCAAAGCTCCACCGGCACTGTCCATAGCTTTCCGTTCCCGCTCATCCCGCTGCCTGAAGCTGCGCGTCTTCAGGCTGTCGAAAGAGAAACTGGTACCGGAAGCTCAGCTACCGACACCTTCAGGGCGCGCAATACAGCAAGCAAGAAGCGCACACGTCATTCCCATCGCATCCGTGTCCCGGAACGCGCTTATCCACGGGCACCGACTCGGTTTGCCTCCGTCTTTGCCTCAAGCTCCACTCGGTCCTCCAAGCAGAGCAACAGCCTGAAGAAACGGCGCACGCTGCCCAAGGACCTGACGATGCAGTCCGCCATGAGTTCCACGACAGCAGGCGGAACGTGGGCTACAATTCTTCCTTTCGGAAGCACAGGCACTCGCCATGGCGGCCCAACCCACATGCTCAAATCTGCTGCAACAAGGCTGCGACTGGACGACCTTGCCCACCGCTTCCAGGAGCGGCTGAGACCGAGCTTTACAGTTGGTAGCAGTCTTATCAGCCACAGCAGCCAGCCTCGACTGTACCCTTGGGATTACAATGCACGCCGTCGGCAGCGGACACGGGGAACCGATCCTGAGCTTCAAGCCATTGCACTCCAGGAAGCCGGGTCTCAACGGGATCTGGAGCGCAATGGCGTACCTCTGGATCCCGAGGCCTTTATCACCCATGAAGGACGGCAGCGGCGCCAGACTTGGTTCTATTGCATGCTGGCGGTCAGCATCTTCCCTTTTATTTCCGTCATGGTGTATTTGGGTAAGTTTGACAGCGGGCTCTCATGGTACTCGAAGGGTGAGGTCGACCGTCTCAACGCCCGGCAGCGCCGAGTCATCCTCGTCGTGATGGTCCTCCAATTTGTGCTTTGGCCAATGATTCTAGGATTGGTGATTTGGCGGACACAGCAGCTGCCTAGGCTCAGCTAGGTCGTGTGATGTGTTTACTTGGGCTTTTTACAAGACCTGAACACGCCAAAGCCGATTCGTGGTGGCATTGTCTCGGCGAGACTGCATTTCCTTTTGTGCCTTCCTAGAAACGCGATCGGATTATTAGGCATCGGAGGCAGGCCGTTTGAGGTCAGTCAGGGACGAGGCAGTTGGGAGAGGCAATCTTGACTCATCGTACACATTTTGTGGTTCACGGGACAGCAAGACGAAATTTGAAACTATTTTGTGAACGGACGCGGGAGAGGGGAATGTTAATGAACATGGAAATTTTTTGTTAGGTTTCCCATTGCAAATGACTAGTAAATAAAATGAGCAAATTATGACAACAAAACCCAATCGCCTTTGCAAGAAAAACAAGGCAGAAACCCAAAGTATATCCTTTTGACAATAGAATGAAACAAACGACGGAAGCGCAATGTGCAAATTGTAATCCACGCTCAGATCAGCCATCTCAAAGCACACTCACGGTCCCTTAATTCACTGTACTGCTTCGTTGTACAGGGACAGGCTGTTGCCGTCGACAAACGTAGAACTCCCAAACATTGCCAAAAACGAAAAGAAAAGAAATTGAGAAATTTAGAAAAAAAAGGGGCCCAACTCCCAACCTTAAGAGCTGGATCCCTCACCACTGCTACCGCCGCCCAGCCCACTCACCAGCGTCGGTGCAATCCGGCGCTTCTTGGTCGGCTCCTCTTTGCCGTCACCTTCGCTGCTGGAGGCGACAATGGCGGAAGCATCGCGCTTTGTGCCCGAAGCCGAAGCAGACGAGGGAGGCACCGCCGACACAGCCGGCGGCACGCCCACGACGCTGCCCGCCACGCTCCCGGCAACACTGCCGGCAATGCTGCTCGTTGCACTGTTGGCTCGGTTGCGCGGCGTCTCGGGCGGGGTGGCGGCGGCACCACCACCACCATTGGCGCCGCCACCACCGCTGGACACAACCGGCGCCTTGAGGCTGGCAAGGCCGGCAATGATGGTGCTGTTGCTGGGCGAGGCAGCGGCCAGGCTGGGCATTGTGCCCACGACGAGGGGCGGGTTGTTGATGACGGATCCAGGCCCACCGGTGCCGGTATTTGTGGTGGAGGCCGACGGTATGGGGACGACGGTGCCGGGCTGAGTGATGACAGACGAGGTGGAGTTGGACCGTGCCGGAGACGACGGGCGGCCGCTGCTGACAAAGGAGGCTGTAGGTGGTGGCGAGGGCGCCGAGAACGAGCTGGCCGAGTTGCGGTGCTGGTGCGTATAGGGTGACGGCGGTGCAAACACGGCGGTCGGTGTAGGAATGGGAGTGGTTTGAGCCGAGGCGGAGGAGCGGTCGTCGGCCCCGAATCCCGCCCGCTTTTGGTTCGAGAGGACCGTCAGGTCGCCCGTGTACTGCGCGCCCAGCTCACCCGGCGAAAACGAAAGCGTCGAGCAGAAACCGTCTGACGAAGAGATAAGCAACGTCAGGCCGTCGCTCGACCAAGTCAGGTCGGTAAACGTGGCACAGTGCAGGTTGCTGACCACACATATGGGCGATTGCTGTTGTGTGTCGTACAGAAGCACAGAGTCTTGCGTGGCAACGGCGTAAATCATGCGATGGCCTAGAGCAAAGACAGATTTGGGCCCCGGCGTCGTTGCCGTCGTGGTCGTGGTCGTGGATGTGGTGGTTGCCGAGCTCGATGTGCCCGGAGCAGCAGCGGAGGCGGTCGACTCCGTGCCTTGACCATCGTTTGCGGTTGACCTTGGTGGTGGCGGCGGATCCATGACCGAAGGAGTGCCAGCTGCAGAGGCAGGCTTGGTGATGGGATCGGGGAGGGACGGGATGGGCTCCTCGGACGAGGACGTGTCGATGGTAATGTGCTTGGTTGGCGGTGCCGTGGACTGGCGAAGGGTGTAGATGACGGGCGAGCAGCGGACAGCCACAGAGGGCTTCTTGTGTCCCGGAAGGTGGGCGATGGGGGCCTTGTTGATGCCGCCGCGTGAGTAGATGTAGACGGTGTTGGTGACTTCGTAAGTGGGCTTGGTGGCGCCCTCGGCCTGGTGCTGTGTCTGGTACTGGCCGGCCGGCGTGAGGAGGAGGCTGCCGTCGGGCGTAAAGGTCAGGCGGCGGAAGAAGGACGTCAGCGTTTCGTTGGCGTAGAGGCTCGCATTCCGCATGGCGATGCTCGACGCCGTCGTATGCGGCTTGGGCGAGGCTTCCATGGGCATGACGGCTGGCAGCGGCATCGACGGGGCCGGCGATACGGACCGTCGTGAGGAGAATGACGAGCGGCGGCTGTGGCTTACCACGCTGGGCGGGTTCATGGGCAGGGCAAACGACGTCGGCGTGCCCGGCGCCGAGGGGACAGGCGAGCTGATGGACGTCGGGCCAGCGCCAATGCCGACGGCGTCAATGGCCGCGAGCTGCGAGCGATGAGACGTGGTGATGTCCGAGGGCGCGGGGCTGTGGGATGCGAGGTGGCGCGGCGGCAGGTCGGCTTTGCTGTGGTTGGCCACCTTGGTCGTCTTGTCGTCGAGCCCATTGAGAATGTACTGGCCGTCCTTGTTCTTCAGCGAGTAGATGTGCACGGAGCGGTCGGACGACTGCGTGGCGATGTATTCATTGAGAGGATCCCAGGCGACGCCCTGGACGTAGTGGCTGTGCTCGGCGACCTGGCGGACCAGCGAGCCTGTGGCGGCGTTGTAGATGCGGGCAATGTTGTCCATGCTGCCGATGATAAAGTACATGCCGTCGGGCGACCACGCCAGGTCGTAGATTTCGGCGCCGGAGGAGCGGCACATATGCTTTGTCCGCCAGCTCTCCTTGTCCTCGATGCCGTCGTTGCCAAAGGTCGGGTGATGTGTCTCCGAGGGCACCCAGAGGATGACGTTGCCGTCGTCGCCAGCAGAGGCCAGCAGCTCGCCTGTGATGTTAGTGATGCTAATATGACAAAAAGAGAAGATGGCTGAAAGCTCACCTCTTGGGCTCCATCGGACCACATTGACGGCCTGTGTGTGCTTCACTAGGGTCGACAGATAGTCGACTTTTCTGCTCTCGCCATCGTTTTCAACCTTCCAGAGCTGCATGGACGTTATTAGCTTCCGCAATCTCAGATACAAAGGCGGATCAAGTGCCCTCGCCATCGACTCCTGAGCTTACCCGGACGTTGTTGTCGCCGCCGGCCGTCGCCAAACGGCCCTTGCCGTGCGGCTCAAAGTGTGCAGAGTAGATGGGGGCATTCTGGTCATGCCAATTGATGATCAAGGGTATGCTCTTCATGGTGACATGTGCTTCAGGGCCGAAGAAAGAGGCCCGTTGTCGACCCAGGTGCTGCTCGAAAAGGAGGACGTCGGAGAAAGAATTCGTTGCGGTCGCGGACGTTTGCTATCGATCGAGGGCGATCAGAACCGAACAGAAGAGGCTTCGAAGCTCGAGACGAACGAAGGTCGTCGTCGAAGGAGGCTGGAAGGCTGAAGGATTGGCTGGGGGACGAATTTTGCAGCAGACGATGAGAGGAGCTTTATGGCTGACTCCGGCGTGAGGGAAGCAAAACACTATCACGAACTTTGAGATTCGATCGTGGGAGGAGCAAGCCAGGGAAGGCGATGGGCGGCTGGTGGTGTGTTGCAGAGGAAGGCACGTCGTCGTTGTCGTTCGTGACAAAAGGGCAGGAGCATATGGTGGAGGCGGACGGAGGTGCAAAGCCACGGCTTGGCCGCTTCCAGATTGGGGTGTCGCGTCTTGTCGTGTAAAGTGCGACGTATGTGGGACCGCGATTGGCTCAATGGCTGCGGGCAGCTGCGAGACGCCAGAACACGCTAGTGGAGCTTGCTCCCGGGTACAGTGCCATCAAACGGAATTTGCACTGTAGAGCAGCACTGGTAGAAGGCACCAATGCTCACGGAAACGCCGTCGAACGTGTCGTGCCCCTACCGGAATCCGGGAACGGTCCTTTTGTCCACGGAGGTTTACACAAGAGACCGGGGAACCAGTAGACGCTTTGTATGTGCATGCTTTACAGATCGCCTGTCTTGAGCGCGGTTCCTCAAACCGGGGCTGCACGGCCGTTTCAAGACTGTGTGTCTGTCACTTCTCTCACTGTGGGTCTGGCGACTAACAAAACGGGCGGCAGTCCGACATACAGCATACTTTTGGCAGGAATCTGTAACGACCACTGAGGAAGGCGCAACGGACGTGCATCACAGCTGCACGTGCACAGGGGTCGACATGCGCGAATTGCGATAACTGGCACGAATAGGAGCTCGAGCAAGAGCATTGCCATTGTAAGTCGTAGATGCGCCCCCGTTTATGCACTGCGAGAACGAGCAGCGTTCCAAACTGTCCCTCAGAGGCACCTGAGCATGCCCCCCATCTTTGGTCGTTTCATACTGTCGGCGAGAGCGGTTTGTCAAAATGTCACACTGTCCCTCGCTCTCTCGATCGTTCCCTTCTTTTCTCGGATGGTAGTCTTGACATCGAACTTCAAATATCAAATCTTGGCCTCTGCTATGACGCCCGCTATCCTCTCTTCTTACGGTCCTCATCTCTGTACATGGCCCCGGAACCATGCTGCTGGCAACCCGCATATTGCTCAATACAGATCTAAATCTTCCAACGAAAAAACACCGACTGGTCATGTGTGTTGCCATGCCGGTCCTGCGAGGCACGGCTGGGGAGGGGGCGTTTGCTACAATTGGCCAAGCTGTACCGGCGGAGCTGTGGCCCAGCAGCGGGCAGGAATTACGGCATATTTACTGCTCCTATGCGGGAAACTTACGGCCTTGCTCACCTTCTCATTCCGTCTCGTTATGCCAACAAAATGACCGAGGTGCGAGATGTCAGTGTTCCTAGTCCAACTAACGGGATGTGGTCGCGATACACCTTGACGATCTTGTCGGTTGCAAGTGTTTTCTTGGCTGGCTTGTAAGTCCACCTGCCTCGGGCCTCCCCGCCTGGAGTCACCTCCCCTCCCACCCGCGCCCGTCCCGGGATAAAAGCACCACACCGTCAAACCAAGCTGTGCTCTGGCTGGACGACACCACTTATCGGCGGTGTGACTTTTGACACCCGAAATGAGGTGCATCATAAATGTCAAACAACTAGAGGGCTCGAAAGATCCAACGGTATTAAAAAGAAAAGGCGACGAAAGAAGCGTATAGGTGAGTCGGACGGATTGTGCCCCGCGAGCATTAATCTCAAAGTTGTGAATTATGGGCAGTGAGTCACAGCCGACCAAGCACGCGATTTTTTCTCAACATGATGAATTTTGGGTATGCAGGCGGTAGAAGTACCCCGTACTACGACGGCGCATCATACAACCCATGGGGAAAGGAAATCTGAACATGAAATCAAATCCCTTGCGTCCATTTTATTCAATTTGTCGAAGGCAATGTTTTGAAATGTTGGTAATTGATAACCGCAACAAAAATCGGTGTCTGGTGTTGGATAAGAAAAAAAGAAGTCGAGTTCTCCGTGGAAGTCAAAAAAATAAAAATAAAAATAAAAATAAAAAAAAGACTATGGAACCGGGGTAGCTTCATGGATAATTAAAATGCGTGAATGGTAAAGCGTCTCTCCGTGCTTACGGCCAGGCGACCACTACGATGAGAGACACGGGACGAAATATTTACAGAGACATGGATGGGGGAGGGGTGGATGGCTGTAGAATGAAGAAAGAGGAAGGTCGATAAAAATGGCAGAAGCGTGGAGCAAAAGGCGATAAACAAAAAGGAATGAAACAAATGCATGAGAAAGGGTGGGGACCAGTAGCAACTGATGTGACCAACCCACAAGCAAGGTCAGGTTGGTCACAGAGCCGTGCATTAGACCCTGCCGGGGCCTGTTCGCCGTGGTACCTTGGGGCCTTCGTTGGTGACTTCCCCGTCGTAATATTCGTAAAAGCAGCGGCGTGATTTGAAGCTTTTTTGGCGCAGCTGTCAGGTCCGGTCCGGGACCTCTATTCGTGTTCATGTGGAACGTGAGGTGGAGCCACAGGCGAGTACAAATCTTCAGACAAGATACCCTTTGATTGATGATAGAGAAGAGCCAGATTCGACAATAGAAAAAAAGCCAGTGGTCTGCGCTTTCTGGGGCGGTTTCTTTTATTGGTATTTCGTACTACAGTTTTTCCTCATTCATGGCCTCTGGCAATTGGCATTGCATAGATTTTCGAACCGGCGCAGCGGTATCAACATCGCGTTTTATAAATATTGGCACAAATAGCCAAATTGCAGAATTGCCCTGTTTTCGTAGGCCAAGTAGATGCACAACTTGCAGACAGCATACCTCGACCGGACCGGGCTGCAGCCGTGCGGCGGGTAACTCGACAATAAAACTTACAAACCGAGACAGGTCGCATGTCGGCCTCGCCCTCCTCCTGGAACCTGCATCTCTCGCTTTGCATGTCGGCTGACCAGCCTTTTACACCGACTTTGTAGTCGAACCTAGCCTGGGCCTTGGAATCTACCTTTCCCACCATTACTTCACTCCTCTTCGTCCACGCCTCCCTCTTCAGGTTGCAGGCCGTTGTATTTGCCGGACAAATTCGGAATTGTCTCCGATGCCCTTCTTGTCATCTGCACTTCGCCTTCAGCTTTTGACGTTTTCCCTCACCTATGCTGGAGGCCACATGTTTTAATGCTGCGTGGCTGCCTGGCCTGCCACACTTGCGTTTCCTTACTGGTCTCGTCATCAAAGCCGACCTGCCTCAGGATATGAGACAAGTCTCATACCGTCAGATGCTTTGGCCCAAAAAAAAATTGGCAGAATACCACTAAAGATTATAGAAAACGAAAATGACAAGAAGAGCCATACCAAGTTCCAAGCACAGTCATTGCCGTTACCATATGACTCGGCGTCTCAGCCATGAGAGCACTGCCCGGAACGAGGCTTCGTCTGGGAAATACAGAGGATGCAGCACGGAAAACCTCACCTGGCAAAATCAGCTTTCTTGCACTTAGAGTGGTATTTTCAAAATCTTTCCGGTCTCTGTCCATCTGTCACAGGCTGACGGACTGGCTCGTGCCTTAAAAATCCATTGGGCAACCCACTGCACCCACTAACAGCGGCCGGGGTGGGGGTGCTCTTGCCGTGAAAGGCAAGTTGTTAACAGACTGGCCAACCGCAGTCCGCTCCTTCCGCCGGTCCCCACTGCAATATCAACATGTAATTCGTACGCAAACACGGGCCAAGAATGAGGCAGGAACGGCGGTAACAGCGGGCCATGGAAAGGGCAGGGGCTATTGGTCCCTTGTTTTTTGTCTCTGCTTTACCTGCCTTTGCACCTGCCTTCCGCGAGCCTTGCCCTTGTTTCTCTTCCTGGCAACTGCTTCAACGTCCTATTCGTGCCAGGGAAGGAGCATATGTGTATTTCGTATGTGCTGCTACATTACCGTGCTACATTCAACGCCGTAGATCTCCTACTACCTCGCAGTGCAAATGCGACTGACCAGGCTCGAGCTCTTGTCTCTGCGTGTGTCTACATGTCCACTCTGCATCTCACGCCTTTATCCCGCTCGCCGCGGTTTTTTCAAAGGACTTCCGTTTCCTTTTCTCCTTTTCCATATCTGTAGCCTTTTTATCGCCGCTTCCTTGCCTGAAAAGCACTCTGTGTGTAACTTTTGCGGGAGTTGCAATCGCACTTGCCTGCTCCGTATTTTATTCCGTGGCTTTCTTCCTTCCCAATTCAGACTCGTCTCTTCTCTTCGTAGATTGCCGCCAGTGCCCTGCTTGGCAGGTAGCTGACACTGGCCGGACGGGCTTGCCCCTCGTTCGCGCCTTCCTGCGTCGCCGATGAGTCAAACACTATCTCCGATCGGCAAAGCGGTGTGGCCAGATACCCTACTGAGGCAACATGTTCTTGCACGCGGCTGGCGAAAGCGACCCGGAGGCTAGGATCTTTGTCCTGCGGTCCTCTGTGCCCACAATTCGCCATGCTCGTCATTTTCTGGCGACGAGAGTTCTATATCACCACCTGGAATTTCTCGATTTGGAGACATAAACGTCTAACAGTTGAGACGTGCACTTGACTTCTGCTCTTTGAACAGTCGCCTCAATTTCGCCTCGTTCGTGCGGCGTCCTTTGCGCCTTCCGCTGTTGACCTTTCCGCGCCTCGTTCCTTCCTACTCATCGTGTCTCTCCTGCTTGCCTTTGCTACAGGATCTTGCACCTGCCGCCCCGATAGACGCCCTGCTCCTGCCAATTTGAAGGATTGCAGCCACCAGCCTCTTTCCCAGACCATCACGCCGCCCAGGACTTTCTTTCCTGCATTCTGCATCTACGTAGTCCTTCTGTTTTTTCTTTTAAGTTCTGTTTTTTTTTTTCTTTTTCATTCTCATTGTGCATCTTGACTCACGTCGTCAGCATCGTCACTTTGCCTTCCTTTCTGACTCCTTGGACCTGTATTCTTGACGCATCCACACGCATCCACCCACCCACGCTTTCGTTCACAGCCTCGATTTACCCATGAAAGGACCCATCGAGGTAGCTACCAGCTTGGGTTAGGTACCTGCGCATCCATGCTGCTATCACATTATCGGATTACGACATTCACGCATACGAAGCCAAAATACAAATACAAAGCCAGGGTCCCGGGCTAGCTTGCGCTGCCTCGCCCTTTTGTTGTCTTCTTTGTTTTTGAGCAGCCTGTCTGTGTAGAATTTCTCATATCCCAGCTCGTCGTGTTTTGCAGCTGTTGTTTGCTTCTGCCTCATTCTGGCGTCACTCCCTGGGGTCGTTTTGTTCGTCGACCTCAGTTTGCCAACCCCCTCGCCATCCGCTCTGCATATTCTCCACTCCGCTCACGCCCGGCCTTCTGGTCTGTCTGACTGCCTGTTCCATTTAGCACTCTGTTTTTGTCTGCCTCCACTCTACGTGAATCCAGCTGGTTAATTCCTTTATTGTGCTGTGCTTTCCCGTTGTAGCCAGCCAAGGCTTTTCTCATATTCTGCATACATCTCTCCTGTTTTCATTTGTTTCATTTTTCTTCCTGTCCTTTACTCTTTTCCCGTTCTTTTTTTTTTTTTTTTTTTTTTTTTTGGCTTTTGATTGTGTTTCCCCGTGCCGCTGCGTCTTCTCCAGTTTGGTGTAAAAGCAGCAGCATTGGACCAGTCGAAAGACCTCATCCTCTTTTCTCTCCCTCTCCCCCTGAGAAGGATCATTGGCGAGAAAAAGAAAGAACAGAAGCAGCTCACAGCCAAAGAAAGAGAAAACGCTGCCGAGAGACTTTCCAAGTACGGACTACGGAATCCCGACAGCGTGAAAGCGCTGCAAGGCTCGGCAATTTTCCCATTTCTCCAACGCGCGTTTCTCGCCAATCATGCACGATGAATCCATGATTCTTGGAGTTGGTGCCGCATTGGCCGCCATCACCCTCTTGACCTACCCCTCCGTGTCTGGTCTCATTAACCAGATCCGTAAGCGTGAGCAGCGAAGCGATGACGTCTACAGCGACCCGGACGGCAAGGCTACGGCCGAGTCGGACGCCGCTTTCTCCGACACGCTGCCCAAGGCGGCTGTGCTGCTCTCCGCCCTCCTCGGCGCCGGACCGTCACTCGCCGCGTCCGTTCTAGCCACGCTCAACAACGGCCGTGACAAGCTGTTTGTTGAGAACTGGCTCGTGACGGCTGCATGGGTATGTTCCTTTCCCTCGTCCGCGTCTCTCTCATGTCGCTCTGTCGTCTAACAACAATGCCTAGCTCCTCATTTTGTTCCAGGCGATCGCCATTGTGGCCATCCGTCGCTCGTCCGAGGCCTACCACTTTGGTCTTTTCACCTTCGCGAGTGGTCTCACACTGGCTTACATCACTATTACCCTTGACACCAAGGTCGTCGAAGACCTGCTCGAGAACAACCGCCTAGTCTTTGGGCTGCGTGTCACTGAGCTTGTAGGTGTTGCCGCCGTCACCGCGGCCAGCGTTCTGCTGCCTCGGCGGCCCGAGGTCTACTACCAGAATGAACTCGTCGACCGAATGTACACCACGACTGCGTACAGCCGCTTCACCTTCTCGTGGCCCTCGGAGCTTATGAAGCTCTCGGTCACCAAGAAGAGCTTGGATCTCATCGACATGCCTCGCCCGAACCATCTGACCCGTGCTGTCAACATGTCCGCCAACTGGCGCGCTGCCAACTACCCGGACCGTCGCCTTTGGCTCTCCATTATCCGTGCCCACGTCGGCCCCTTTGCTCTACAGTGGCTGCTGACCTTCGGCACGGCCATCCTCAACTTTGCACCGCAGTGGGTCGTCCTGCGTCTGCTGCGCATCCTGGAGGGTCGTGTTCTGGGCCAACCCTTGAGCGTCGATGCTTGGATCTGGGTTCTGTGGCTCGGCATTGCCATCGTTGCCCAGTCGCTTCTCGAATCTTACGTCTTCTGGCTGTCTTGGGCAGAGCTCAGCATCCCTGTCCGCGCCCAGCTCTCTGCTCTGATCTTTGAAAAGTCTATGCGCCGCAAGGATGTTAAGCAGGGCCGCAGGAAGAACAAGGACGCCGCCGTTGGCCCGACCGATCCCGCCATTGCGGCGCCTGGAGCCGAGACAACCGCCGCTGATGCCCCCGAGGTGCCCGAACCGACCGACGCTGCCAAGGAGGACGAAGAAGACGACCTTGAGTCTGCGAAGAAGACTAAACAGGGCACTGTCAACCTGATCGGAGTTGATGGCAAGCGTGTCTCGGACTTTTGCTCTTACCAGAACCTCTTCCCCGGTAGTCTGTTCAAGCTTATTGTTTCGCTCACGTTCCTTGTCAATCTTCTGGGCTGGATTCCTCTCGCCGCCGGTTTCACGTCGATGCTCATCATCATGCCCTTCAACATCTACTTCTCGAGACTCTATGCGGACGCCCAGGACAAGTTGATGAAGCTGCGCGATGAGAAGCTGGAGGTCGTCACCGAGGCCCTGCAGGGCATTCGCCAGATCAAGTTCTCTGCCCTCGAACCGCAGTGGGAGGACAAGATCGGCGAGGTGCGCAATCGCGAGCTCAAGAGGGTCTGGGACGTCTTCTGCTACGATGCCATTCTGATTGCCTGCTGGGTCACGAGCCCTATTGCCCTATCCGCCATCTCGCTTGCCGTCTATGCCTACATCTACGGCGAGCTCAGCCCGTCTGTCGCCTTTGTCAGCCTGGGTGTTTTCCGGGCCCTGGAAGTTACTCTGTCTGTTATCCCTGAACTGACGACCGACCTGCTTGATGCCTGGGTCTCTATCAAGCGTATTGAGGAGTACCTTTGCAGCCCCGATCTTGTGAAGGTTTCCAAGGACGGCGATGAGATTTCGTTTGACAAGGCTTCCATTGCTTGGCCATCTGACGAGGATATTGACGAGAGCGAACGCTTCGTCCTGCGTGACGTCAACCTTACTTTCCCCCAGGGCGAACTCTCGGTCATCTCTGGCAAGACTGGTACCGGCAAGAGCATGTTGCTTTCCGCCATTCTTGGCGAGGTCGATCTCCTTGCCGGCAGCATCACCGTCCCTGACGGCCTGTCCATTGACGACCGCCATGATTCCAAGGCCACCAAAGGTGACTGGATCCTGCCCAAGTCGATTGCGTACATTGCCCAAATTCCCTGGATCGAGAATGCTACGATTCGCGAGAACATCATTTTCGGCCTGCCTACTGACGAGGAGCGCTACCAGAAGACCATCGAGGTATGCGCTCTTACGAAAGATCTCGAGATGTTGTCAGACGGAGAGGACACCGAAATCGGCGCCAACGGCATCAACCTGAGTGGTGGCCAGAAGTGGCGAATCACCCTCGCCCGTGCCATCTACTCGCGTGCCGGTATTCTTGTCATGGACGACATTTTCAGTGCTGTCGATGCCCACGTCGGTCGCCACATCTTTGAGAAGTGCATTAACGGCGAGCTCTGTGCTGGCCGCACCCGTATTCTGGTCACCCATCACGTTTCTCTGTGTGCACCCCAGACCAAGTTTCTCGTTGAGCTTGGCGAGGGCCGCGTGCTTCACTCGGGCCTGCTTTCGGAACTTGCCGAGGATGGCACCCTCGATCGCATCAAGAGCCATGAGCAGCGCGCCGCGGAAATCAACGACGATGAAACCGCCGAGGCCACGGCTGTGAACTCGGACGATTCCACTGATAACGGCGACGACAACGACAACGAGAGTGGCCCTAGCGATGGTGGTGCTCTCAAGAAGACTGCTTCTCGCGCCTCCCAAGCCGCAGCCGCAGATGCTGCTCCCAAGAAGACGGCCAGAAAGTTTGTCGAGGACGAGAAACGCGAAGAAGGTGCCGTTCGCAAGCACGTGTACCTTGCGTATCTCAAGGCAAGCGGCGGTTGGCCCTTCTGGACTAGCGTCTTAGTTGTGTTCTTTATCGTGCAGATTCTCAATGTTTCTCGCTCCTGGTGGCTGCGCATCTGGACTGGTCTGTACGATGAGAAGAGTGAAGCGACCTCGTTCAATTATTCCACTCTTGGCCACCACGCCCTCGGCCAGAACCAGCAGTACTCTTACACCGGCGGCCTTCACCACCAGACGACCATGGGCTCTGTGAACGGTTTTTCAAGTGCGTTCAGCTCATCCAACAAGGTCGGCACGTACACGACTGAATCTATGAGCTACTATATGGGAATCTACGTCCTCCTTGCCATGTCCACGGCCATCATCAGCTCGGCACGATACTTTTACGTCTACCATGGTTCGATTCGGGCTAGCCGGACTCTGTTCGAGAGACTCAACTTTGTCATTCTTCGGGCCCCGCTCCGCTGGCTCGACACTGTGCCCGTCGGTCGTATTCTGAACCGTTTCACCGCCGACTTCAACATTATTGATAACCAGCTGGCCAACTCCATCAGCTTTGGTGGTAATTCGTTTGTCCAGCTGATTGGTGTCGTCTTGTCTGGTTTCTTTGTCTCGCCTTTCATTGTGCTGATGTCGTTTGTCCTCTTGGTCATCTGCGTCTACTTCGCCTCCATCTATGTCACCGCTGCCCGCCCTGCGAAGCGTCTTGAGAGCACGGCTAAGTCGCCCGTGTTTGAGCAGTTCGGCACGGCCCTGTCAGGTGTCGTGACCATTCGTGGCTACGACAAGGTGCAAGTCTATATTCAGCGCATGTACCGCAAGCTGGATGACTGGTCGACCACGACCTGGCACCTGTGGCTGTTCAACCGCTGGGTTGGCTGGCGCATGAGCCTGGTGGGCTCCTTCTTCTCCGTCGTCGTTGCCTCGGTTCTTTTCTCTTCACCGACGATTGACTCGGCCCTGGCTGGTTTCGCACTGGCCTTTGCTCTGGATTTCTCCTCGTGCGTCATGTGGACAGTGCGTCTATACGCTAACGTCGAGCTCCAAATGAATGCGGCCGAGCGCATTATTGAGTACACGGAGCTGCCTACCGAGGATCTTGGTGGTCAACAACCACCTGCGGCCTGGCCGACGGAAGGCCGCATTGAGGTCGACAACCTGGTTGTCAGCTACGCTCCCGATTTGCCGCCTGTCCTGAAGGGTCTTACGTTTGGTGTTGAGCGCAACCAGCGCGTTGGTGTTGTCGGCCGCACCGGTGCCGGCAAGTCGTCACTGACTCTGGCGCTGTTCCGTTTCCTCGAGGCTCGCTCGGGTAGCATTCACATTGACGGCATCGACATCTCCAAGATCAGGCTCCACGATCTCCGTTCGCGCTTGGCTATCATTCCTCAGGACCCCGTTTTGTTCTCTGGCACTATTCGCAGCAACCTGGACCCCTTCAACACACACACTGACGAAGAGTTGCGCGACTGTTTGGATCGCGTACACTTGACAGCGTCCCGCGCGTCGTCGGCTGCCACTTCGGGTCGCAACTCGCCTACACCTGCCGAGCCCGCCTCGTCCTCCAGCACTGTGTCGGAGCCCAAGAACGTCAACATCTTCAACGACCTGTCCTCGCAGATCTCTGAAGGTGGCCTCAATCTGTCGCAGGGCCAGCGCCAGTTGCTCTGCCTGGCCCGTGCCATTGTCCGGAGACCGCGTGTCATGGTGCTGGACGAGGCGACGTCGGCCGTCGACATGCACACGGATGGTCTAATCCAACGCAGCATTCGCGAAGAGTTCACGGACTCGACCTTGCTTGTGATTGCGCACCGTCTGAGCACCATTGCCGACTTTGACCGCATTCTTGTGCTCAGCGATGGTGCGGTGGCCGAGTACGGCACGCCGCGCGAGCTGTGGGAGAAGGGTGCCGAGGTGGGCATCTTCCGCGGCATGTGCGAGGAGAGTGGTGAGCGCGACAAGCTGGAGAAGGTTGTGTTCGGCACGGCCTCCTCTTCTTGAGCACTTGGCGTCTTTTCTCGAAGTGGCATATAACATCCGCTGTTTTTGTAATTTCTTCTTATACGTTTTGCACGCCTCGAGTTGTTCAGATTGTCTTATTTTTTCATATATCGCGTTGTTTCCTACCAACTACTTCTGCCCATTTTTGTTTCGAGATTTGGATTTGTTCAAAAATGCTTGTTTTATTCTCAGTTTAACCCAAAAAGAAGACACTCTTGTTTGGCAGTGTCGCAATTTTGCATTTCGTTCTTATTTCTCTTCTTTGGTTTCTCGACTTATATGTCCCTGTCGAAGTGCTGATTTTTTGAATAAATTGTCAAGACTTCATTCAAAAAGTCAAAAAAAAAGGAGAAAGAAAGAAAGCCAGGTGTCTTTCACACCGAGGCAAATGCCAATTTTTATTTTTATTATTACTGTTATTTTTAAGTCAGATACAAATATATCTCATTTGTCTTTCTGCATAAGCTATAGACAATACGTAAACGTTTCCAAATTTTGTATACATAAAGTCACCCGGGCTCGCTTTTCTCAATCCATGGTATTCATTTTGTCGCAAAACAGGCCATCTCTCATCTGATCATCATGCAGCATGGTTTCATCTCGTTTGTTCATCATGGGAGACGCAGCTCGGCCCGGTCACCAACCTCGGCCACACGTTCAAGACCGTTCCAGAGGTAGCGCACATGCAGTACCTTTTTGCCGCGAGCCGCCCGGCGCTGTGTGGGCGTTGTCGT
This sequence comes from Sporothrix brasiliensis 5110, assembly GCF_000820605.1. Taxonomy (NCBI): domain Eukaryota; kingdom Fungi; phylum Ascomycota; class Sordariomycetes; order Ophiostomatales; family Ophiostomataceae; genus Sporothrix; species Sporothrix brasiliensis. The sequence goes on from NW_024467134.1 coordinate 1,970,686, forward strand.
TTGCCCGTCGTTGTGCTTCTTGGAGCGGTAGTTGGGCGCCGGGTCCCAGAAACCAAGCAGACGGCCCTTTTGCAGGCCGGCCGGAATGTAGAGATAGTCGCTGTCGGTGGCATCGTTGCCGCTGCCGCCCGTCACAATTAGGGCAGACACTGCCGCGGTGACATCCGCCACCTCGTAATCGGGCGCCCAGCCGTTGCGCGAGGCCATAGCAGTCACGGGCGGACAGGCAGCATGAATGCCGTGGCCCAGACCGCTCGTCGCGCTATCGTGGCGTGCGTGCCCAGTGTCCGGGTCATCCGGGTCGTCGGCGAGGGCTATGCCGTACTTGGCGCTGATAATGACGAGCTCGTTGTGGTGGTGGTCGTTGTCACTAGCAGTGCTGCTGTGAATCCCCGAGCGCTGACGCATCTGCTGCTCCAGTACGCGCTGTGCGTCGACAGCCGAAGCCAGGATCATGGTCAGCTCGTCGGCCTCGGCGCGGTGGTGCGTAATGGCCTGTTCTTCTTCCTCGTCAAAGTCAAAGTCGGCATCGTGGGCATCGTCCGCCGTCTCGTGCTCGTAACCGGCTGTGGCAGCGTCCTCACCAGTCAGACTGCGTCTCTTGGCGCGCGCTTTGGACCGCGACGACTTCCACTGCTTGGTGGCGGCGCGCCAGTAGATGCGTGCGACCTCGCGGACGGCCATGACGGCCACGGGTGCAATGGCGGCCCATACGAAGAGTTTGGCGGCTGCGTGGGTCACCGAGGCGGACGAGGAAGCGGCAATCGAAGCCGGGTTCGGCAGCAGCAACAAAGGCAGCTTGAAGCGCTGGCCCAGGCGCGACCAATACAGGGAGATGTGGACATGGCCACTGCCAGCGCTCAGGGCGACCTCAAGGCCGAGCTTAGGCGGAGTCGTGCTGGCGGGGGTGCTGCTGCGGAAGCTTGTTGTGGCGTTGCTGGTCCAGCCGTTGCGGAGGCCCCACCAACGGACAGGCGCCAAAGCACGGACGGCGAGGTAGCCATCGGAGAAGTAGCAGTCGGCGGCGCACAGTTCAGCCTCGACGCGGACGGCTCGCTGCGGCGACTGGCGCTGCCGGCGACTGCGACGGGAGTTGGAGGCAGCGGTAGACGGGGGTGTCCGTCCGAGAGGGGTGAGGAAGACGGTACGGCCGTAGCGCAGGTAAGCAGCCGCGGAGCCGTAGCCTGTCGTGGCGGCTGAGACAGTCCATGTGCCGTGCGGGGAAACGGGGTTGCGACGGTCGGACGAGTATGCCGTCACATTGCCTAGGGTATCCATGTCGATGTCGACGCCCTTGAGACCGCGGTCGGCGGGACACGTCAGGGGCCGTCCGGCGTGCAGGCCCAGTTGATGGGGGCTCATGCTGTAACCGACCTCTACCATGGGTGGGATAAAGGGGGCGAAGACAGAAGAGACAGAATCCAGCGAGGATGAGGACGAGGACGACCACCACGCGTTTCCGCTGTCGGCGCACACGAAGATGTTACCGTTGCCGCTGCCCACGCGGCGGGAGAGACCAAGGCCAAAGCGTGGCAGCGACGGCGACGACGCCAGCAGACGATTCGAAAACAAGGACGATTCGCCGGTCTGCACCATAGCCTCTACATGGATAGGCTCGTTGCTGGGATGGCCGAAAATGCGGCGCTCAAGCTTATGGGCGGCCGCGGGCAGTTGAACAGTCTGGGCAATGCGGGCCGTGACGGCCGCACGGGGCAGCACCTCGGTCTCGACGTCAACCACAACGGACGGCGGCGGGGGGCCTGGTGCACTGCCGGGAGGATTGGCGAGCGCACTGCCAGACCAGAACTCCTGGCGGTAGCCGAGCACGACACAGCCAGTGGCTCGAGTATGCGCTAGCTGTGCGATGCGGGCCGGGCCGAGCACCTCGGGCAAAAGCGGCTGGAACCGGTCGCCAAGTGGAAGGACGGCACCAGCAGCGGCTGCCGCTGTAGATAGAGAGTACGTGGAGGCGGACAGGCTCACAATGGGGATGCCGCAGCGAATGGGCCACAGGGGCTGGTCGGCGGCGGCGGCAGCAGAAGAAGTAGACGAGTGGCGGCGGGTATAGTAGTAGGTGCGGCCATCGCGACTCTTAAAAGAATTTTGTGCCGCAGGCCCGGGGCCTATGCCATAGTGCTCGTGCAACAGGCGGCGCGCCTTCTGAAGGCGGCACTGCAGCTGGAAGAGGCTGGCTTCGGTATACTGGCGAAGGGCGGGCAGGCCGACGCGGACGGATTGTGTGAGGGAGTAGTCGAGAGAAGCGACGTTCGGTGCGGCTGGGAGGAGCTGGCCTGCCCGATGATGGGCACCCGAAACAGTATAACGGGCGCCCAGATCGGTTGTCGTCTGGAAGTCGTATTTACGCACAAATGCCGGGGCCTGTGGTGAAGGGTAGGCGGCTGTTGGTGCTGTTGGCGCCGTTGTGGCCTTGTCGGAGCTGCGTGTCATTTTGCTTTTGCCGCTCTTGCCGTCATCCACCTCACTCTCGCTGTCGTCATCGTCGTCGTCGTCAAGGCCGTCGCCCGCGCGGTTGTCTTCCAGGTCATCAAGGTAGAGGTCGTACTCGAGCCGGCGAATTGGGTCGATCAGCGTCTCAAACGCGTTCTGGATCTCCAAAAAATAGGCGGCTGCAAAAGGCCGCAGCGCCGTGGGCATCAAGTTCGCTTTGTCGGGGTCGCTGCTGGCACTGCCGTTGCTGACGGTGCTGTTGAGCAGGCGGAACAGGCGGAAGTAGGCAGCACGAATCTGGGCGCCGTTGGGCGGCGGGAACTGCTCCCTCGAGAGGCAGAAGAGGTCGTAGTAGCTGCGGTGCACGCGGGACGCCGGGATGCGAGCAGGAGGAGGAGCGGCTGCGGCGGCGATGGAGGACCGTGGACCACGCTGTGCAGGAGGCAGGACAGGCACAGGCAGCCGCAATGTGTCTTGCAGCTCCTCGACGATCTCCGCGTCACGGGGCGGCGACTTCTGGCTGCTGCTGCTGCCGCCGCCGCCACTAATGACGGTCACGTCGGCTGATGAGTGTGCACGGCTTCTCTTCTTCTGTTTGGTGGGCGTCTGCTCAGGCGTGTCGTTGTCGTCTGTCAGATCATTGCCGTCGCTGCTGGCGTCGGAACGGCCACCTCCAATCGTAGCCGCATCGTCCTCGTCTTCATTCTCTTCCAAGACCGTGCTGTATGCACCCCCGAGGTACTCTTCCTCGGCCTGCCAAGGCGACCCCTGCAAGCCGTTGCCCGTGGACGAAGCGGTGGGGGTCATGCTGCCGAGTTCAGCAAAGGGGTCCAGCCCACCGACGCCGCCCACGCTGGCTGCAGCAGCGGCGGCGGCGGCCGCCTCGTACCCGTCGTATGCGTCGTACCCGTCATACCCATACACGGACGGCGCCCGTGCCGTGCCCACAGACAAAATGGACTGCGCGTCAAAGATGGACGAGGCGGTGTCGTCAAAGCCAAAGTCGAGCACGCTGCGTGTCGATGCGAACTGGTCGGTCAGCGAGAAGCGGGACTCGCTGGCACGGCCGGCGAGATTGCCATAGATGCCACCCGTGCCGGTGGACGGACCTGGGTCGGTGGCGGGCGGCTGCAGAGTGGCCGTAGACGAGGAAGACGTGGACGACGACGACGCGCCCGACTTTCTTGACGGCCGGTCAGACGGCATTGACGGTGCGAGTGACTCTCGCGAGCGGTTGCTGCTGCTGCCGGCAATACGGTGGAGCGACGTAGACGAACGGTTGGACGGTGCACCGCTGTGGCGGGCACTGCGGTGGCGGGAGGACGACATCGCCGAGGACGAGGAAACGTTGGATGCCGTGTCGGACGACGAGGGGTTGTTTGTTGACGAGGAGCCTCCAGAGCTCCTGAGGTGGGCCGTCGACGACGAGCGCGAGGAGCGGCGCCGGGTGTCGGACATGGCGGGGAAGGGAAGGCGCGACGGTCGTCACGCGCGACTAGTGCTTGCAGAACGAGGACGCTCTGGGAAGGAGGAAACGTAGTTGCAGCCGCAAAAAGCAAGAGGTAGGAGCGACTGCAGCCAGTACGACTTAACACGGAAAGAGCAAGGAACGAAAATAAACAAACGCAGGATAATTGAAAGAGGAAGGAAGAGGACAATGTCAGTGCAGGGGAAAGAGCAAACGACGAGAGGCCCTGCCTGGTCGCCCTCTTTGCAAACAGCGCCCCAAAGCAACACAACATATTACTCCGAACACAGGACATGGTTGGGCCGAAGTGTGTTTGCGTGCCGTGCCGCCGCAAGTGGGCAGTCCCTGGCGTGGCGTCCCTCTTTTTTCGTCTCACCGCCTCGTTGTCTCCATTATTGGCCTGCCTTGGCCGGCAGTAGGCGGTGGGCTGTGGTTCTCCAACTCGACGCAGAAGCCAAACAAACAGCTGCGACCGTTAAGGCAGGGATTAGGCTTATGAAAGTAGAGAAAAGAGCACCGCTCCTCACAAATGACGACGATGGCATTGAACAGGGGGCTCGTTTGGGTCCGTTTGGCTGCAATTGCAACAACACGTCATGCTCTATTTGCCTTTGTTTATTTACAGAAGGGTAGGATATACCCAATGAGAAGAAGGATGGCCGTCGCTGTTGCTCGAGTGCCGTGTTTCTACAAAACTTGAGATTGTTCAAGTCTATCGTCTAATCGTCTATCGTCTGTCGTCTGTCGTCGTCTATAACGTCCAGCTACAACATCCCGCTTACAGCTTCAGCACCTGCTCCTTGGTGTAGCCCAGCTCTTGCAGCGCGCCCGACAGCTCGCCCTGGTCTGACGGCGACTTCTTGTTGCCCGACACCGCATTCATCAAGCCGGGCGGGCCGCACACAAACAGCTTGAAGTCGCCGGCCTTGGGCTCCGGCAGCACCTGCTTCAGCAGCTCCTTGGTGATGTAGCCCTTGCCGCCCTGCCAGTCGGCCGTCGGCTTTTCCAGCACGTAGAACGTGCGGAACCGCTGCGGGTACGTGTTCTCCAGGTGGCGCAGCTCCTTGTGCAGCAGAATGTCCTCCTCGGCAATGTTGCCGTACACGAGCGTGATCTTGGTCTTGTCCTCGTCGGCGTTCCGCAGCACCGCCTTGATCAGCTGGTACATGGGCGTGATGCCCGTGCCGCCCGCCACGAGCCCAATCTGCTCGTGCTTGTTGGGCGCCCACTTGTACTTGACAATCGGCCCCTTGAAGTCCAGCGTGTCGCCCGGCGCCAGGCTGTGGATGTGCGGCGACATCTTGCCGCCCTCGTACCGCTTCACGAGCAGGTCCAGGTGGCCCTGCGCGTCGGCGTCGCTGACGGCCGTGTAGGGGCGGATGATGGCCTTCTCGGCGCCCTCGGGCTTGAACTTTGTCAGCAGGGCGCTGGCAGCGTGCATGCCCGCGATCTGGTCCGGCTCGGGCAGCTTGAAGCGCACGAGCTTGGTGTTGTGGTTGACCACGTCGACGCTCTCGACCGTCAGCGGCACGAAGCCCTGGTCGCCGCCCCGGAAGGCCTCCTTGGCCGCCTGCTTGGCCGCACCGACGACATCGGCCGCCTTGTCCGTAGCCGCCTCGGCCTTCTTCGCGGGCGTCGTGCCGGTTGTCGTCGACAGGATGTAGTACGCCCCGGCGCCAATGGCCAGCGCTGCGCCCGCAAGCACGACCGTGTTGTTGCTGCCGCCGCCGGGCGTCGTTGCGTAGCGACGGGTCGTCTACAGAGGGTGGAAAATCGCGTGGTTAGTAAACGGAAAAGACAGACGGCCGGATGAGCTTTCCAGAAGGTCTCGCTGCACGCATGCACAGCTGCAAGCCTCAATTGACCACTGTCTCCTTCTTGTGGCTTGCCCGTTGCCTTGTGTAGGAGGTCGGCAGCTGGATACAGACTCTGCGTCGCAGCACTTGTCTGACGTCAGATTCCTTTTCGAGGGGATCTGTGCTTTTCACCGTTGTTAGCTTTGCCTTACCTGCTTGAGCGGTGACGAGGCCACCTGGAAGGTGCGGGTAGCCGCGCGAGCAAACATTGTGTCTGGGTAGGAGGAGAGAAAGGAACGAGCAAAGGGGTTGGTGATGTCGATTATGCGTGGAGAGAGGCAGGGCGAGGAAGGGAAAAAGAAAAAGAAATAGGAAAAGGGAAGCTCAAGGCAAGCCGGAAAAAACGGAGAAGTGGGACGGAACGGCCGCAGGCCATTGCGCCTAGGAAGTAGTTCTTGCTTGCTTCGAGCGTCCACTAAAGCGCCCCCAAAACGTTCGGATCCGCGACCATCAGCGCTACCAAACGCTCACAAAACCCGCGGTCTTTACGGTCTTTACTTCGTACAAACACTTGAATTGGAAGCATTGTGGCTTGTCCGCTGTACTTTCCGAGACCAATGCTTTATTTACATTGTGGTATTGAATCCTCACTAGAACTACGACATACATGTGCCAGTTGTGGCTGGGGTACTTCTGTAGTTTTACCATGAAAGTTGACATTCTCTTCATTAACTCCGGCGCCAGGAATCTCCATTGCCCCTAAGCCATGCCCTACGGCCGTTAACACTATTATCCAAGCTTCAGACATGCTAAAATGATGACCCAGAAAACGAGGCCCGGCCGGCTGTCGGCTGCTGACATTATGAAGCAAAATAATACGGCCGAAAGTGGACGAACAGTTGCGGCAAATAAGGACACCAAAAACAAACGGAGACTTGGAGAGCTTTGCACAACGGCCGCACGTATGGCGTTATCAACCGACACACGTGACACTTTCTTTGGTCGGACAATCGGCTTGGGATCTGGAATATGTAAAAGGACATCCAAAAACACAGCGTAAAAATATCACAATATAAAATCAGTCTTTGTGTGAAAAGAAGCCCCGTTGTTTTGCCCCTGTTCTCCTCCAGTGCCAGTGTCCCGAACGTATCATGGAATGACATGCAATAAGACGTAACAGTGACGCAATAAAACAAATCGATAAAACCGGCGAAACAGAGAAAAACGCCGACATGGAACGACTGCCCTCGGAACAAGTTGCAAAGCAGTCGTCATAACAAGAGACAAGGACACAGAAACAAAAACGCGGCAGGTGTCCGGACAACAACATCTACTCAAATGTAGGCGGGCCGGTCCACCCCCTCCCTAAATACAAAACACCCCAACTGCCGCGCAGGATATCAGCAGAAAAAAAATGACATGACAGTAGAACGTGGGTGGCCAAACACACAATGATGCTAGTATACAAAATATATGGGAGGACAATAGATCGCGAAGTTATAAATAGCACGCAATGGGGGCGCGAGACCTCGTGTAAAAAGGCATGAAGAAGACAAAGAGTATATATAGGCATGTGCTCCGGGGCTACTCTTCACTGCCGGCCGCCGCCGTGTTTGCTAATTTCGTCGCCGTCTCGGCCGTTTCTTCAGCGGTATCGTCTGGCAGCGATCCGAGCGTCGAAGGGACATGTCCATCGCCGCTTTTTTTGGTAGGCACGTCTTGGCTGCCGCGCCGCATCATGCCCACATCCTGGTGGTTGAGCAGCGTGGGGGTGTTCGCCTGCGACCCACCGCGCTGGCCGTGGTAATGGATGACCTGCGGCGGCGTCTGGCCGGCCTGGGTGCCTAGAAGGTGCTGTGGGTAGGGGTCGAGGTCTTTGCTGGACGTCGAAAATGTCGATACGATCGGCTGATGGTATCCGTTTGTGACATTGCTCGGCGTCGGGGTGTGGCCGCCACTAAAACCGGGGCCCTGCCCGTGGTGGTGCTCGGCCTGTGTCGGCGTGCCCCCGTCGTTGGGGCTGGCCGCGCCGCCTCCATCGGCCGTCACGACCACCTGGCCTGTCAAGCTAGTCATGCCGCCCTCAATGTCCCGCAGGAGGCGCACGTATTCTTCGGGAACAAGGCCGCTCTCCTGCGTCTTGGGGTCCATGGCCACTAGCCAACCCTGTCCGTGCCGGTACGACACCCAGATGATCTGGCCCTCGACGAGCGGCAGCTCGTTTTCGTTTTCGCGGGCAAAGTCGAAGAGCGCGACGGCTTTGCCGTGCATCTCTTCGTCGGGCGAGGTAATTGTAAATTGGTAGTCGCGGGAGTAGCGCGACTGGTCGTCTTCCCGGTAGTCGGGCGACGAGATGGGGCTCGAGGCGTCGGAGGTCGGCCGGTACGCGCCGTAGTTGTTGGGTGGTCGTAGTTGGTAGGCGTTTGTGGAATGCCGTGCTTGGTCCGGGGGGTATGTAACAAATTCGCCGCCCGGCCCATTGGCTTCGTCGCCTTCTTGGTTCACATAGTACCGCTCACTTCCATCGCCGCTTGTGCCCACATAGTAGCCCCGTTCGCGGTCGTAGTTGTCCGGATTCAGGACAGCCGAGTCGTGGTCGCCACCAGCGGCCCCCAGGCCGTGACCGTGAGACGCACCGTCCACGCCAGGGCCAACGCCATTACCGGAACTCTCGGCGTACTCATCACGCGAAGCCCGGGATCGGCTGTGCCCGTGCCCATATGCACCCGACGTGGACTTGTGCTTCCGATGTCGTGAGCTGACCACAGGGCTCTGCAGGTCTTCGTCCTCGCTCCACGGCGGTCCGTCGGCCAGGAGAATTGGGGGAATGTCTGTTGCGCGTCGGAACGAGTCGCTGGTCCATGAGCCCGTCTCCCAGCCAGACCCGCCTTTGGAGTCCCAGAACACAGGCGGATCGGAGAGGCGCCGTTGCGACTGTGCGTCTATTGACGGCGTCAACAGAACGGACGGCGGCCGCGACGGTTCTGGCGGTGGGCCATAGTGCAACGGGTTGGAGGAGGCATATGCGAAATCTCGGACCAGTGTGTATGGGAGACTGGACGGGTAGATGGGGAAGACGTGGGATGCTGGGCGTGACCGTGGGGGAATCGAGCCTGTAGAGTATTGCGACAGGCGGTTCTTCGAAGCGTGCGACATTGGCCGTGACAGGTTGGTTCGGCGCGCCGGCGGAGGCGGAGATGTGACAAGTGGTGGCAGCGCAGGATGGTTTGGATTATGGAACGGTGGGGAAGACGGGTTGTTGGGGGGGTTGACGCTCGTGGGTGCGGCTGCCGGCGGCGACGTTGCTGGGGAGGACGAGGACGGCGTTTCTGATACAATCGCTGCCATCATCAAAAATCAAAAGAAGTCGACAAGTCCAACAGTGTGGGACAGGTGGACGAAGCGCAAAAGGCGTGCGCCAGTATGCGATTCGTCGTTCTATTAGAGGAGCGCGCGTAGTGGGAAAGGGGGAGAGAGGGGGTGAGGGGCCTGGCGCTATCTTTTTTTTTAGAACGCGATTATGGGCAGGTACCGCATGCAAGTGCCATATGCTGCAAGCGGGCGTAGAGCAAATTCGCTAAAACAGACACGAGGGCTTTCCGGCTCGCTAGTTTATCCTGTTTGACTGGCAAGGGGCGAAATGGTAAAAGACACCGAGGGGGAAAGGCGAAAGGGCGAAAAGCGTGGAGATGTACGTCGCAGATGAAGATGCAGAGCCAGAGACAAATGGAGGGGCGCTCGTTGTTGGCGTGCGTGGTGGATGTGGACCCTTCTCTCGAATAGCGCCCCAGTCACTGCTTCGGGGTTTCGATCGTTAACCTAACCAAGGCTAGCTGGCGACCCTTGATGCAGGGCAGGAACAAGAATTGCCACCGCAAGGAGAGGATACCTTCTCTCGTGTCTTTTTTTGTCGGAGACGAAGGTGATGATTGGAATACGGCTTGGGTCGAAAGCAGCTGGCATAGACTCGCTAGCGACTAGAGCGTCTACCTGTCTCCCTTCGGCCCCGTTGGTCGTGTTTGTAGTCGGACGACTCGGCTGCGTCCGCTGTCCCAAGTACGGAGATGCGAGAGTGAACCGAGAAGATGTCCAAGTAGAGGATGTCTCAGAGCGGAATGTAGGGAGGGTCGAGATAAACGAGGCGGTCGGGGCCGCGATGGACAGTAGATCGTGGAAGGCCAGAAAGCGACTCTAAAGAGGGAGGATGCATTCGTTGTGGATGATGGGAATGATTCAGATGTGCGCATGTGGTCTAAGAATAGACCAAATCAAGGGACCCGCGGACGCGTGGTGTTTCGTGAGTTGGAGACAATATACCGATTGCGCCCAGCCACGACGCGATGCAAAACTGGGGCGAAGGGCAATGTGCAATTTGTTCCCGGCCTGAGCGACGCAAGCGTTCGTGTAATTGTAGTAAAACAATAAAGCTTCGTAGGGGAGAGGGCGACGACAGTGATGCCGCGATCGACGTCCACGTCGAGTCGAGGCCGGATTCGAGTTCGGTGACTTGTCGATGATTGTCGAGGATAGAAACAGTAGCGAGTATCGCAGCGGTGGAAAAATAGGGCCAAACACGGCGGCGGACGAAGGCGGCGCAACCAAAGCCCTTTGGCGGCAAAACGGAAGAAGTGGTAGAAAGAGAGTCGCGAGAGGAGCAGCCGTGAGTGTTGAAACCGCTGGATGTGTGCGCTGAGAAAACCGAGACAAGATGGGGCAGAGAAAAGAGGTAAACAAGCGAGGACGCACGCAGAGAAAACGGCAGTAAGGAGAGAGGAGAAAGGGGCTAAGATGAAGGGAGGTTCTCGCCGACCGACAAGTTACGACGTCGTTGACAAGAGCAAGAGCGAAGGAGGAAAGGACGGAAGATGTGGGCGAGGATTGTTTGGAAAGAACGACCAGGGAAAAAGAGCAGGAACAAACGGGACACCAGCCACGACCGTACAATGAAGACGGGCTGTTTTTGGCGGTAGTAGCTTCTGTTCTTAGTAGCTGCTCGTTGTCTGGGGTGCTAAGATACCTGGGTGCTAAGCGCGCGGGGCCAGGCCGACTAGGAGAGAATGGCAGATGCGAAGTGGGAAGGTGCAGTGGCGGCTGAGAGTCGGCGCCAGTGAAGGATGGAAGGAAAGACGGAGCAACAGAGCGCACCAGAGCGCACCAGAGCGCAAAAAACACAACATCGTCACAGCGCTCCAGAGCCCAGGCGTCAACAGGAAATGGCGAGCAACAGGAGGCAAGCTGGCAGGATCCAGACGACAGCGTATCCCAAACAAGCCAAAAATGGTAACAACAGCAAAGACCAGCGCCGCTGAAGAACGGATGCGAGCGTCACAGGCAAACCACCACAGCTGCCTCCACTGACATATATTAGGCTGTCTCATGGGCGGTGCGGTGGATACTTTGCTATTGTCGAGGGTCTGCGCACAGATGCTAGCGCCTCACAGTGAGATAGGGCGTACTGGGATTTTAATATGACACGGAGTGCCAGGCGGGGATCGTCTGTGCCAGGGTCTACTGCTCTGCGGATGTCTTGACCACTTGGGCAGCTGTTTGTTTACCATGCGGCGAAATCAGCTGTTGTCGTCTGTTGTCCTTTTGTTTCTAGACAAAAGATGAAGCAACAGCAACAGACGAAGAAGCGTAACTGGAGAGCGCCAAATCTGATGACGATTGCATTGCTCTCAACAGTAGACACCATTGCCATCGTTGAAGACTTGATACACTGCTTTGAAATTACATCGACGTCCCTCCTGAGCCGCTATGGGTACGAAAAAGGTGTTGCCTGTCAGGCTTCGACATTGGTCGTGGTCGCGGTATCACGATATCGTTGCCTCGTAGGACGAAACAGGCGCTCAAGAGGACAATGCAACTTGCAAGTATCCCAACTTCCGCTCAAGTACAGCGCTCGTACTCAACGTGCCGTCTTGGAGGCTGTCCCAGCGGCCAGGAAGGCGGCCACAAAGACGGCCAGGCAGACCATCTCCCAGGACATATCGACAGGGATGCGGAATAAAAACAACAATAACACCACCACCTTTGAGCAATCGTGCCAACAGGTCATGGTTTGTGGCGTATGTGTCCGGACACAGAGATAATAGTAGGGAAAATAATATTCCAGTGTCGGCCAGCGGTGAGCTGAGCTCAACCTTGCTCGGGTGACTGACGGTTGCCAACGTACGGTAGGATACAAACTTCAGGCCACAACGCAGTCATTTCATCCGCATGTTCGGCAAGGGACGAGTGTTCGCTGACTTCCATTCTGTTTTGCAGGTCCTCTATTTTGTCTATTGTCTTTTCGTTTTCCTTGTTTCGTTATGCCGCTCGCTGTAATTCTCTCTCGTGCTTCCCCTCTCGCTCTTTGTTCTCCTCGGTTCTCCTCTGCTCCTGTTCTATTTCGGGAACGAATGTGACCTGAGCCCATGTCGTGCTCTCCAGTTCCACCTGTCCTGTGTGTGGCTGGCTGGTTCGTTGCGTTCTCGACGCAGACACTGAGAGCCATCTGCAGCCAGTGTGCAGGCTGTCGGCGTGAATCTGCGGGCATCTGCGGGTATCTGCACACTTTCCTGCAGGGCGGCCTTTTAGGTGTTTCAGAAGCAACGAGGCGCTTGTTGCGTCGTGGAGGGTGGACGCTGTCCGACATTTACAAAGTAGCAGAAGGTGCGACTGTGCACTGTGCGCAAAGTGCCAGATCGTTTCTTGACAACAAATGGGGACCTCCATTGTGGATCCACTCTATATTTCCCTGTGATTGGCCGAAACTAAAGCTGCAAGCACGAAAACCTGGACGGCCGTTTTCAAACAAAATCCACAGAATTTGTCCCTTGTCACAAAGCAAAACCAAACACCGCCTCACCACCTCACCACCTCGCATTGAGACCTGAGCTCCCGGCACATCCCCGCGGTGCCGACATGCTTTTGCTTCTCCCTCTGCCTATGCACACTGTCTACGCCTCGCAGATGCGGCAGCGCTCGGTGGTGTTTGGCCTGTCGGATGTTGCTCTGACGTGAGAGCAGTTCTGCGTGTTCTCGAGAGACGAAGACAAGGGACACACCGCAAAACGAACAGACCAAATCGAAGCGCGCCCTGTGCACGCGTGAACGTCAACGGCCAACGATCGAGCGACCAGCTTTCCAAAAGGTAAGATGAGATGAGCTCCGCTCTGCGACCTCGCTCTACTGTTGCTGCTTTGTCCTGCCTACATGATGATATTATACATATTGGAGCTGTCTGATTTTCTTGATGACTTTTTCATTAATTACGCAACTTATATCTGATCTTAGCAGAGGCATCAGCAGCAGCAGCAGCAGCAGCAGCAGCAGCAGCAGCAGCAACAGCGGAAGCAAAAGGGGATCTGTGAGGTGACACGCGACGTGTCTGTGTGCGTCTGAACCCATTGCTAACTCGCTGCCTTGACAGGTTCCGACCATCTCGACTGATTCCAACGCCACCAAACCGACCCATTGACCGCATCGAGTGACAAGCCATGGCGGCAACCAACGGAACAGACGTGGCCGTGCCTGCGCCTTCGTCCGAGGCTCCTGCAGTAGAGGACAAGGCTGGCTTCAGGCTCAAGTTCTGCACTGTGTGCGCGAGCAACCAGAACCGGTGCGTAACCTTTCTTTCACCAGACCATCGTGTCTGGTACACTCGTTACCTGCACGCCTACGTAGAGTGACTGATGCTGCGGGATATGTCTGTAATGCGAAGAGGAGGAAGGGACCATAGACGAGAGCTGCTTGCATGTTGTGCACATGTTGTGTGATGCGGTTTATTTCCTTTCTTCTTGCTTTTCCTTCTTTTGCCAGTCATCTTATTGGACCCGACGACCTAATACTCGGCCTTTGCGCCCTCCACCTGTAGATCTATGGAGGCCCATCTCCGTCTCGCCGAGGCCGGGTTCCCCGTCATCTCGTTCGGCACGGGTTCCCTTGTGCGCCTGCCCGGCCCGACCATCACCCAGCCCAACGTCTACCAGTTCAACAAAACCTCCTACGACAGCATCTTCCGCGAACTCGAGTCTAAAGACGTACGCCTCTACCGCGCCAACGGCGTCCTCAACATGATCAACCGCAACCGCGGTATCAAGTGGGGGCCAGAGCGTTGGCAGGACTGGCAGGTCGGCCTGCCGCGCACCGAGCACACGTCGGACATGGGCAGTGTCGGGTCCGAGGGCGGCGTCGTCGACGTCGTCATCACCTGCGAGGAGCGCTGCTGGGACGCCGTGGTCGACGATCTGCTCAACCGCGGCTCGCCGCTCAACCGCCCGGTGCATGTGATCAACGTCGACATTCGCGACAACCACGAAGAGGCCGCGCTGGGCGGTCGCGGCATCCTCGACCTGGCGACGGCGCTCAACCGCGCGGCGGCCGAGGAGCGCGACAAAGTTGGGGCGGCTGTCTTTGACACGGGCGGGGCGGCCAGCCGGTCGAGCTTTGACGAGCGCGTGCCTGACATTCTGGGCGAGTGGCAGGAACGCTGGCCTAATCTGCCGAGCACCTGGACGCTGGCATGGTTCTGAGGGCAAGTCGGTTCTTTTCTCCCTAATGAGAAAGACCGGCTGGCAAAGAACACACCACAGAGGTCACATTCCCTGTTGTAGGAATGGCATCGCTGTCTATATTCGCCTGGCATCAAACGCTGCATCACGGTCATGCACCCATCATACTGGTGTTGGCACCTTATATGATGGCATATGCCCCACGTGCCGCAATCGAATATGCACCTATGCAGTATATACCCCGGAATCTTGGGTTTTTTTTTGGTCGACTGTGAAACAATGAGCGGAAACGGGCGATCGATCTGGGGAATGAGAGTCGAAAAGCGAGAGCACAAAAGCATCGGCAGGCCAATGGAAAGGAGGGCACAGGGGTGCTTTCGTGGAAGGCTTTTTACTAATCGGCTACCCCATATTACGCAAAGAGCAGATGCCGTGTCAAAAGTGAGCTGATTCGCTGATGCCACCAGGCCACGGCCAAGGTCAAGGCCAAGAGTCGCCGGCTGAGAATCGTTCGGCCAGAAGTCAGTATGCTGTATCTCGATTCGAAGATAAACGGGCAGGGTACACAAATACGCAAAATATCAAGCATAATACAATAGACATAAATATTCCGCGTCCACCAGTTGGCTTCTCTCTTGTAATAATTGTGTGCCTTGTACTCCATACATCCATATTACCCTTGTACGGTGCGTGCCGGGCGCCGTTTGTTCGCGGTGCACATCAAACACGTCAACGCATGATCGGATATGCGACGGTGGGACGCAGTAATGCTAGGAAGGGAAAGCTAGAAAAGGTGCGGGCCTCTGATGGCAACTGGGAAAAGCAATGACTGCCGTCGATATCAAAATTTTCTACTGTGATTACACGTTTCCCAAGTTGGTATCTCCAATCATCACTGTGATTTATCCAGCGAGGACAACTAGGCCTAGTCAAACCATCCCAAGTCTTTTGAAAACCGCGGATGAAACCGCTCTTCGAAAATCAGATAATGGGCCTTGAGCAATGGGCAAGAAAGGGGGAACCCAGTATTTGACGAAGAAGGCCGGTGGAATGTTTCTTTGAGGCGGACGTGAAGCCTGAACCCGGCAACTATTATAGTACATCATGCAAAAGGCTGTGCAAAGTCAACTTACTGGGCGACCACGCGACAACAGTTCCACTGTCGGATGAACGCAGACCACAGGCCGCCTCGGTCTTTTGTCAGCCTTCGAAGCACAGGATACGTTTTCCCATTGTTGCTGACAATGATACATGCCACCGCCTCTTGGATCATCACCCCATCTGATCTGCAATGACGCCCTGTCGTACCACAAAAGGCGGCCACGTGATACCTTGCTAGTCCTACCCAAGTCACCGGCATTGCGAGCATCGCCTGATTTGCACAGCATACGGAGTATTGCTCCGTACTGCGTAACTCGTTGGCCATGTGCACAGCCTTGCAAGCTTCCCTTTCAAGTCGAACATCTGCGCTTCGCAGGGAGACCCATCTTCTGTGTACAGGGAATCACCGGGTCGTGCCCCCGGACACGGGAGACTCCGTGCCATTTCATTTCCAATTCGACGGGGAGCACAACAAACAAAATGGCCTAGACGAAAATATCAACAACCCTGTCAACATGGACGAGAAATGCGTGGTGGGAGATTTGACAATATGCGTGGGAATAGCCTGCTCCTTCCCTCCCCTGTATTTCACACACATTGAGTGTTTTGGTGGCGGCCTCCACAGCCAATCTCCCGGCGGCAAGCGCTGCGCACGCTATTAGCGGGGCCGACAAATTAGGAAAGAGCTCATCCTCCCGCGAAACGGTCAGTCCCCGGCCCAGGTTCTTGCAAAAGCTCGACAAGACGATAAGGGAGTGAGATGGAGCATCTGTTCGTCTTCGCAGCAAACGATAACTGCAACGCCAAGTGCAAGACAATAAGACATTCTCGGACGTTTGCCGACTCGAGTGCTGGGGCGTCTATCACGACCACTCTCTCATAAACTGCAACGGCCGGCGGCTCGTCCCTGGCGTGTGCTTTGTATGTCAACCTCCGACTTTGGGTCGATCAACGTTTTTCGTTTTTGCTTTTTGCTCTCGTCGGTGTTTATTTAACCTTTTTATTCGTGATGCTCGGCGGGCCGGAAGGCGGTGTGGGTGTGTAGTTGATATTTTTAAAATTAGGCTTGCGTCGCTACTGCCATCTGGAAATTGCATGTCTCTATTGCCTCTTTTCAATGCTCTTTCCCTTCGTTGGCGGAGAACGCCGGCCCTGGAATATAGGCGGACCGTTAGGGGGTGGGCCGACCACCACTACTGAGCGTCGTAGCTCCAATTGCGCAGCATGCGCGGTAATGCTGCTTGTCGGTAGAGAAAGCACGCGCCTCCGTCAGAGTAAAACGGGGAAGGAGGGAGGCCGTCGTGACCAAAGGGATGGGGAAGCAAGATGGCCAGTCTGGCAGGAGCAATTGATAACGCGTCACGAGCAGCAACAAGATCCAAAAACAGATCTGCATTTTTCGTGCCCAGGCCCTGGAGAAACTGCCATGCTTCTTTTGCTTCTTGGGTCGCCTCTTGCCCAGGTCCCATCACTCCATCCGGCCATGAGCTGGCTGATGTTTTATGCATCTCTGATTATTGCCGTGGACGATGAGCTCCTTCTATTTTAACTGGCCGGGCGTTCCCGACGAACGCCAGTCGTGCCTGCATTTTCTCTGCTCATGCTCGCCTCCAGCAATACCCCTAGAAATTGTGACAGCGCCTTCTGCAGCCTCCTTAGCGCGCGCCACCCTTAATTGCTGTCTGCTCTCAATAATATACCGGCCTGTTTGATTGTGATTGGATCCAGCCGAATTCCTGTTCCTGGCGCATCGAGGTGACACTCAGCGCCACGATTGGACTGGCTCGTCGCTGTCTGTAGCAAATCACGGACGCCAGTCCCAAAAGAGGCTAACGTCAGTCTAGACCGCGTCGCCTGTCGATGTGGGCGATGCACGGAAAGGGGAAGGGGCCAGGGGCGGAAAACAAGGGGAATAGGAGGGTGGGAAGGGGGAGGCTGGCAGTGCACCGAAAACAGCGACAAACGACAGGGGCCAAGACAAGAATCGCTTCCGGAATTAACGTCAGTATTTTTTACCGCCATTGCATTGCAGATTCGATGGCGATAAGTTCGTGGAAAGACGTGTAGATCCAGCTGTCTGCCGGCCCGCGACATGTGCCCATATGTCTGTCTTCATCGATGGCGCCAATGTCTTTGTTGCACCTTCCGCCTGTCACAAAAGCTAACAAGAACCTCCTTCCGCTTTCTTTGAACTTTCTCTCCTTTTGTTACCGGCTTCCTTTTCCGTCGATTCGTAGTTTCCCATTCTACTCAATAACTCTGTATGTCGTACAACACACATTAGCATGCATACTGAATGCCCACGACGGTTGGCCGTCCGCTGCCCGATCGCACCTTCTCGAAGCCGGAGAATCCGCACGCGCACAAGATCGCTCCTGCTCTTGGATTCGCTGCTATTGCGTCGTTCTTCCCATTCTGCCTCTATTTCATCTTTTCTGTCTCAACCGCTTTGTGCCCTTGCCCCCCTAGATTCTTGTTGGCTGGTTCGTTCCCACACGCCCCCTTCCGAGAATATCTTTCTGCCGGCCCTTACCAGTGTGACGTTTCAGCATCGCCCGTCGTCTGTGTCGCGGATTTTCTTCCAAAGTCTCTCTGGGCCCTTTCTTGTTAGCCCCTCTGAGCCCATGCCCTGGCCCTCGTCCTTGCCTCGTGCCATGATGCTGTCCTTTCCGTAACATGTGCATGGCCATCCGCACCTTCTTTGCTTAACTTGACCCTGTTGGGTCACTGCTTTGATGTCTGGGCTGCTCCTTCCCTACTCCGTATCCCTTCTCGACATTCTTATGCTCCTACTACTTCTTCCAACCCCTATTGTGGCACGATCGGCCGTGTACTTGCACCAAGCTGGCTCTTGCCGTTTTTTCTCTGTCGCTCTCTCTCTTTCCCCCTCTCACCACGAGACGCTCCTGCTGTTTCCTCCATTTTATGTGACCCCCCTTTTGCTGTTGTTCGTCCCCCTTTCGCAAGTACTCCACCCTCCTAGCGCCCATTCTATTTACTCCATTCTACTCCGTACCTGCCCCATTACTTTGGGTCTCGGTCGCTCTCGCTCATTTTGGTGTCTTCGTCTCCCTCCATTCCGTGCGCCAGAACCCCTTTTTGCCCTTTCTGTTCATTTCATCTCCTGTCGCCATCCGACGCCGAAAACGACTTGCAAAACACCGCAAGGAAGCAAACGACGAACCATACGACTGGGCAGAGGCCATTTTCTTTTGAATCGAGGAACGACGACGGAACGCGCAGAAGTCGAAGTCCTTTTCCGACGACGAGGCAGCGACTGACGACAGACGAGGACGAGAGGCAGAATCCCGCCGCAGAATCGAAAATAACAACAAATTCGCTAGAGACGAATTCAAAGGCGACGACCAGTGCTCCTTTTTCCTTTTCCCTTGGATAGCTGCCGATTTCGACTGGCGTCGACACGAGCCGACTCCATCTCGAAACAGACCGACCTCGACCGAACGTGAGAAGCCACCCATTTCATTTTTCGAAGTCACGATTGCGGCCTGGAGAGGACATCAACGCGCCAACGCACGAGACTGATCGGGGGAGGACTACGGGCGCGACGACACTCACGACAAACTCAAACTCAGCGACTGGACGGCTTGTCGTCCTGCCACGTCCGCGCACATCTAAAGCATGAATGGCCGAAATGCACCACTATCACCCGTATCTATAGGCGATAGTGACTGGCCAAACGGTTATCCAATGGACAAGGACGACCCCTACGGCAACAATCGTGGCCAACTCATTTCACCACCCAACTCTGGTGGCTCCCTCCCAAGCCCTATGAACTCCGGTTTTCCCACGGGCCCGCGCAATGGCAACGGCGGGCCCTCACCACCACCCTCCATCGGCCGCTCCAGCGCCGGCCCCAGCATGTACGCCCGCAGCGAAAGCGGCCGCAGCCAGCGCGAAGAGGCCACGGACGCTGTGCTCGGCGAGCACTACATTGCCCTCAAGCGCTTTCTCGCCCAGACGTCGCGCGACGGCAAGGCCGCACCGCCCGCCAACAAAGCACGCGACAAGCTGCAACGCCTGACGTCTGTGCAGTTCCTCGAGCTCAGCACCGATGTCTACGACGAACTCATGCGCCGGCAAGCGGTCAGCCGCCGCCAAAACAATGGCGGCCCGCAGGGCCCCGGTGGCCCGCCCAGCTATCTCTTGCCCGAAGACTCGTTCCACCCAAAACGCAATCAGGCCCGCCAAAAGCTTGCGTCGCTTGGCCCACCACGCTTCCGCGACCTTGCGACCGACGTGTTCTGCGAGCTGGAGCGACGAATCCCGCGCTTTACCGGCGGCGACATCCCGCGCATGGGCAGCCCGGCCGGATCGATGCGACCATCAAGTCGCGCCCAGACTCCAGTCAACGGCGGCATGAATGGCTTCCCGCCACGCAATCAGAGTCGGCGGCGACCGTCCGAAGCTGGTTCCGTTCGCTCGATGCGCAGCGGCGTTGGCGTGAATGGTCTGGGACTGGGTCCCGGCGGCCTTGGGAACAGCTCCGTACCGCCATCGCCCGGCCTGCCACCCAACAACTATGACCGACCAATGCAAAAGCAATCACAAAGCAACACGATTGTGCCAAATAAGAGCACTATGGTTGAGGAAGACGATGACCCCATGATGAACCCTATGGGCGGTGGCAACCTGAACGGCGACGACTACGGTGTGCAGAGGCAAATGAACAGCGGCGCCGAGAACGCATTACAGACGGAGGTAAGTTTTTTTTTTTTTTTTTTTTTTCCGAGGCATTCTTTATTGTCGATTGACACTGACGTTTATTTTGCAGAAAAACAAGCAATTGATTATTGAGTACGAAGCACAAATAAAAGATTTACGAAACCAGATGGCGGCCATGGAGTCGGACATGAAGAAGAACAAGGTGGAGATGGATGCGATACTCGACGCTGAGCGCACACGCGCGTCTGCCAGCAATGTCGAGAAGCAGGAGTGGTCGAACGCGCGGCGTGATCTCGAGAACCAGCTGGCAGACTCGGCCAGTCTCGCAGAATCGCTACAGCAGGACATGGACCGGATGCGCAACGACCACGCAGCTGAGGAGCGCCAGCTGCGCGCCCAGATTGACGATTTGCGGCAATCCCTCGCAGAGAGTGCACGCAACAACAGCAACGGCAACTCGAGCCGGGGTGGCAACGACGACTTGCTGCGCGAAAACGAGGACCTGCGACAGCAACTGCGCGAGCAGCAGCAAGTCACCGAGGAAGTGCGCGGCGAAGCCGAGCGGTTCCTGAACGAGATGCGCATGCTTTCCCAAAAGAGCGGCACGACATGGGAGAAGCACGCCGACCTGGAGAAGACAATTGCATCGCTCGAGGCGGAGGTGCGTGATTGGCGCAACCGGTACGCACGGGCCAAGACACAGCTGCGAACGCTGCGCGGCTCGTCCACCGGCCTGGGCATGCAGCAGGAGGACGCTGGTCGGTACATGCGCGAGAAGGGCTTCACGACCGACGGCGGCCTTATCAAGGACGTGCACGTCACAAAATTCCAGATGGCGATTGATGAACTGCTACGGCGGGCTCGCCTCGAGGAGCCCGAGCGGACGATCGACTCCATGAAGGCCGTTGTTGTGGCGGTGCGCCGCATCACCAAGGACTTGGACGACGCGCCAGCGCCGCTGGGCCAAGACGAGGATGCGACGCAGCAACAGCAGGCGAAGCTGAAGACGCGCGTGTCGGGCACAGCCAACAACCTGATCACGGCGGCGAAGAACTTTGCCATGTCCGCTGGCTTGTCGCCCGTGTCGCTGCTCGATGCGGCGGCATCACACCTGGTGGCGGCCGTGGTCGAGCTCCTGCGGGTGGTCAAAGTCCGCACAACGCCGGCGGGCGAGCTGGAGGACGACGACAACAATATGTCAACCACCATGTCCATGTCAATGATGGACGACGACAACGGCTCTCTGACGCCCGTCGAGTCCAACGCCAGCTACTTCTCACCGCGCAGCAACGGCGGCCAAACAACGGCCACGACGCTGTCGTCGACGACAACGCAAAACTCGCTACCTCCGCCGCCACCCTTCCAGGGTCTGGGTGGCGTGCGCGACAGCGCAGACTCGTCTGCATACAGCCCGGTAAGCTCGCCGCGGCAGTCGGTTGACCGGTTCGGCAGCTATGCCAACGGCGGCCGGCGCTCCATGTCGCGTGGCGCGCCGAATGGTATAATGGGCGGTGCCAGCGGGATGAACGGGATGAACGGGATGAACGGGATGAACGGCAACTACCTCGGCATCAACAAGAACCTTCCCTCGGCGCCTGGCGGCAACGATAACGACCTCGTTGGCAGTGGCTTTGGCGGCAGCGGATCGGGCCGCGCCGGCCAGCGCACCGAGGATCTCAAGGCGCTGCTTGACGACCAGACAGCGGTGATGGTGCAGATCATCCAGGACATGGTCGGGTCGATCCGCAGCGAGGCGGGTGTGCAGCAGATTACGCAGCAGATCAACGAGATTGCCGATATCGTCGGGAAAGTGATTGCCGAGACAGAAGCCAGCGGCAACGGCGGGCCTTCGCTCGACAAGCTGGTGAGCTGCCGGCAGCGGCTGGTGGAAGCGGGCGACCGGGGCGAGTCGATGCGGGCAACGGAGGCGAGCGGCGGGCGCAAGATGGACATGCGGTCGTGGACGACGTCGCTGCCTCCGGTGGCGTTTGAGATTGCGCGCGAGACCAAGGAGCTGGTCAAGCGGATTGACCGTCTTGTGCTCGGCGAAGGCAACGACGACTTTTCGTAAAGGACACGAGAACAGCGCACCTATCCCCCATTGCCAGAAGATGACCACCATCGTGTTACGACCTCGCTCTTGCTCTCCGTTCGAACGGTCCGACTTGACTTGCCAACCATGAACATTTTCGTTTTTTTTTTTCTTTTTTGGTCTCATTTGATACCCAATTGCCATGATCGCAGCCTCTATGACCCTTGTCCTACTGGTTGTTTACCCTTCTCGCCCCACCTATCTTTTTGTCTTTTCCTGGTACATATGTTCGCTCCCCTTTTTATTTGAGTTGCATGTTTGTTGATAACGGGTGATGTTTTTCACATATTTTTGCATTGGTGTTTTTTTTTTTTTTTCGCATGTACTTTGTACTTTTTTCTCCTTCCTCGTTTATCGATTATAGCATCAGCAAGCAGAAGCATGACATTGGGGCTGTCTTGGATACTTTTTGTGCAGATATGAGGAGAGGACGGTGGGTTGTCATACAACGGCCTACATCAAAAATACAATAATGTCTCTTAGCTTTGTCTTTTGGATGTTGCATGTTAACAACTCCCCCCTCTTGGCAGCGAAAGGTGAGCATTGGTAGTCTGCCAGTATTTGTCACTTCGACATTGATTGGGTGGTGTCCTTCTGACCTTCAAAGACAGGCTGAATCACGCGAGGCTGAACCGCGCTGAGCAGATATACCGACCCAAGGCTCTCGTCCCTCTCCAGGTGCGCCTCGCCGAAGAAGGCTACCGTAGCATTGGCTGGATAATGCACGGCATTTACGGAGTACAGTTGAACAGAAACCTCTTCGGTGTTCTGGTAGTGGATACGAGAGGTGTTTTGCGAAAGCCAAGTTCTGGCCGTCCTAACGGATAAGCTTTCTTGGCGTCTGGGCGTCTGGGCACTCTATGGCAGTTGTATCTCGCCCGCGTTACGTGTTCAGTGGACGACTTTTGCACTCGGTCCAACCATCACCACCAGCATCGTCATTACGAAACTACCAACTGCCAGCTTTTCGATCTCCCGTATGCCGAACACCAAGAACGGGTCCGATGTGGCTTGCAGAACACTGCACTTATGACCTGTAGCAAAACGCCATTGTGCATAAATCGTTGCACAGCCGCAGCGCTAAGGGCAGAAGGGGCAGACCTTTATTTTGTTCTTTTCTTCCCCCCTCCCCCACCCCTTTTGGCCTGATTGGATTCTTGTTTACCGTTCTGATATGCTCTCCTGTCGAGTCATTGTGCAGTCTCTTGTCTCTTCTTGTCACCCGAGGATGGCAATCCTTGTCACCTAGGTTGCAATTTCCCGGCCGGTTTGATTTCTCGTTTTCCATTCTTATTCTTTTTTTTTTTTTTTTTTTTTTTTTTTTTTTTTTTTGGCTTTTCTTCTCCCCGCAATAGGAGCAGCTTGACGCGGTTCTTCCTAGAGCATGGTCAATGCGTCTGTTTCGAGAGGCAAAGTCTCGAGCAAATCAGCAGCTTCCATCCATCATTACCTCTTTTTTTTCATCAGTCTTTCTGTGACGGAAATCGCCACTTCCATCGCTTCATCAAAAGCTTGGGGATGCACCTCGTGATATTCACGTTCGGGAAAAGTTGCTTTTGTCACGCTGTCGTTCAGACTCCTTGGACAACATGACAACACAAGGCCACTGTTGTCGTCGTTGCTTTCCACGTTTCCTCGCCGTCATTACATCGAAAATATATTTGTACCAGGGAGCTGCGGCGGAAGAACAACTGGGCGCGGGCTCTTTCCGCGGTTCATCCAGGCTGTCGAAACCAGAAGGGATCACCCTCTGCGGGAAGGCCCAGACCGCCTAGACTAGACCGTCCCTCCTTGCGGTGGGTCAATTCTCGGGCAGGCAATGCGATGTTCTCCCATTGTGACCAACCAGTGCCGAGTCCCTTCCAGAGACTGTCTGCACAGATGCTCAGATTTCGGAAAACGCCACAATTCATGCACGAGTCTTTGCACCTACGATGTACGTTTTCTCGACATATCGTTCCTCGACAAATCACACACGGGTTTTCTCCCGTACTTTGTGGCTGTGTCTGCAGCTATCTGTGTGCTGTCAGGTCTTGTACGATGTACAGGGGACGCCTCCATACATCGTAAATTGCTTCGGCCTCTCTGGCCGACTTGTTTGCCCTTGCACGACCTTTCATTTCAGTCGCATCCCTGGGTTCCGTACGGAGTGTTCCGTACCCGTTTTCATTCTGGTTTAGCTTCCAACACGCCCTGGTTCTCCACTTGGACTGTCATCTTCCTCGCTAAATCTGGGAACTTGACTGGTTGGAGGATTATCGTCCCCTTGCATTTATTGGCTGTTTCCTCTGTGTCAGTCGTCTTTTCATCTCCAGTCACCCGTTTGGAGAAGACCAAGCGGAAAGAGAGATTGCAACGGCTGCATTCAAGACGCTGCGTCCCGGGCAGCAACATGGCATGCACTCTGCAGTCTGGGACTCTTTGGCACAATTGTACGGCGTCTTGGTTTTAACCCTATGAAGGTTACGGGAGTCCCTTGTGTAAGACGTAATTACGACGTACAAAGACACAAGACCCTCGACACTCGCTAGCCTCCACGCTCCACCAGGGCAAGGCAGACTTGGCGGCCGTATGGGGACTCTCACACTTGTGTTCAGTTAGTTTGTGGTGGGTTATGGAGGGTTGTGGTGGGCTGTCTCTAGGCGCTTTTCTTCTCTCCCTTTGCATCCTCGTGTCTCTCTCCTGCAGCCAAGAGAGACAAGCTTTTCAGCCTCGTTTTCTCGATGGCGATCGGCCTCGTCGACCGGTTCTTGGCTGACGTTCTCTTTTCATCTCTGCAACGTCTTTTCTGCCTTTCTTGTGTTGCCTGCATTCAGACTCCGCTTGGCTGCTGATAGCACAGTATTGTACGTATTCAGAGGTGTTCCCGCAAATGTCTTCCATGTGGTCACTTATGCCTGTAACCGCCAGGCTCCTGGTGTTCTCGCTCCAGCTCGCCGTCGGCCACTCGGTCTTGTGGGTGTGGCGGCGCGGGATGGTGCATCGTTGTGCAAGTCGATTTGTGCAAAGTAGTTAGCCTCGGAGTGGGTTTGGTGTTTACTTTCTTCTTCTGTTCGTTTGCCGACCCCTGCGCGCGTCCCTTTTCAGTATTATTATTCTCGTGTCTCTTTGATGCGGCTGAATCTGTTCCAGCTATCTGCTTTGCTCCTGTTACAAAAAGGGTGGTGTGTCCCTGTCCTATCGCGTCTGGACCCTGTCTGTATTGGCTTCACAGCATCTTCTTTTGATTTTCTCGCCGCCCCTATTTCATTTTCTTTACTTCTTTTCTCTCCCCCGGGTCTCTCTTTATATCCATCGTCACTTGACCCTCATTTCCATTTTCTTCTCTTCGTTTTACGCTATCATCTACTCATTGTCACCGAACAACTGTCGATCATCCTCCTCCTGTCGTCCGCTTGGCTCTCACCCACTACCCGTCACCCACCACTCGTCACTCGTCACTCGTCGCTCGTCACTCGTCGCTCGTCACTCAAAATGTTTGGCATCGGCGGCGACTCTGCCGCGCGCCCCGTCGGCCGCGAGCACGTCCCCGTCTACCCCGCCTACTTTCTCTACCTGCGCTTCGCCCAGCTGCTTGTCACCGTCATCGTCCTTGGCCTCGACGCCTACGGCCTGTCTGTCCTCTCCTTTTCCGGTGACGAGCTCATGATCTTCACCGTCATCGCCTCCCTCATCGTCTGCATCTATGTCCTCGTCGCCACCCTCGCCGCCCCGGCCGCCTACAACTACTGGGCCGTGTTGCCCCTCGACATCCTGCTGGTCGTCTTCTGGCTGGCGTCCTTTGCCCTCCTCGCCTCCCAGGTCGCACCCTTTATGGGCAACGGGACCTACTGCGCCTACGGCTACTGCTACCACTACGGCCTCGAGGGCCAGTCGCTCGTCTACGCCCAGTGCCTGGCGGCCGCCGCCGGCCTGGGCGGCCTCAATTTCCTCCTCTACATTGCCACCACCGTCGTCAACGGCCTCGCCCTCCACGTGCACCGCGGCCACGGCCTCCACTCCGTCGCCGGTCAGCCCGCGACGTCTCCAAACGGCCCGGCCGACCTCGATGCCGAGAAGGCCGCTGCCGCTGCCGCTGCCGGGGCGGCGAGCGGTGTTCCGGCCGGCAATGCCGTGCCCCTGCAGCAGGTCAACCCTGCTGTCTACTACGAGCAGCAGGCCCAGCCGCCGTATCCGGCCCAGACTGTCCAGCAGCAGCCTCAGTACTATGCCCAGCCGCCCGTCGCTGCCCCTGTGACCGCGGCGCCGGTTGACCCAAATGCGCAGTACTATGCCGTTCAGCAACAATAGCAGGCTGTGGCAGTGGTGCCAGCACCAACACCCAACGCCGTCCATGGGAGCCTGATACGCCGGCAGAGTCTCTGGTTGGACGGTGAAGACGCGGAGAATGAGGCAGATTTGAGTCGACAGTCCCGTTGACGTGAAGGGGGTGAAGCTGGCGAGGTCGCCTACGTTGATAATCACGAAACATTCGAGACAAAGGTCATCTTTGATTCTCTCATTGTTTTCTTAGACTTATTTACTTTTTCTGTCAGCTATACAGTTTATACCATTCCATAATTCAATTTGTTTGCATATCATCTACGACCATGATGAATGCGCCAGCAGTATCGTATCCAATGTTCCAAGGCACTGATGCTCAGCACGTCCCCAAGCATTGCAATGTCTTCACCTCTTTCGACTGCCTCTAATGGAGACCTTTGGCCGCTGCCGCCAGCCGCTCCTCCACAATGTCCGCCCACCGCACCGCATTCGTCCAGTTGCCTACGTCGATGCTCTCCACGAGGCCAGGGAACACCTCGCCCGCATAGCCCGTCCACGCACCCGGTGCAAAGACGACGTGCTTGAACCACGTGCGCTCGTCCAGCCCGCCCTCGTACAAAAACTTGCGTTCCAGGAACTGGTACCGCCGGTTGACCCAGGCCACCTGGATTGCCAGCCACACCCGATGCACCCGCCGTACCAGCCGCCGCCACCACTTGGGCGCAAACACAAGCGTCTGCGACAGACGGCCGTCCGCCTCGTCCGCCTCGTCGTGCGACGCAGACGCAGACGCCGACGCAGACCCTGAGGCTGAGTCGAAATCGCCCTTGCCGACACGCTCCCGCAGCCTCTCGGCCTTGTCGTCGAGCGCCTTGGCGAGTGCCGCCAGCTCGGAAACGGCGCTGTCGAGGCGTTCGAGTGCAAGGCGGAACTGGTGCTGGCCTTCGGCGTCGTCTGAGCTGGCGGAATTGGTGCTGGCGGTATGGAGAGCAGCATCGGCAGCATCGGCAGCATCGGCAGCAGCGCCAACCTTGCGGCCGCGGATCACGGCCATGGCCTCGTCCGTGTAGACCACCGCCGCGTCGGCCGCCGCATCGTCCTCCGGCGCAATGTGCTTCTCAAACTGCGACCGGACCTTGTCCACATACGCCTGCAGCGCGTCCGCGTAGTCGCCCGCATTGAACGGCACCACTAGATCCGTTGCCAGGTGCGCCACCAACAGACCGAGAATCTGCGCCATCGTCTTGTGGTACGCGAAGCCGGGGTCGCCGTATTTCTCCACCCAGTGGTAGCTGTCGTAGTTGCTGTGGTAGTGGTTCACGGGGGTGACGTATTTGTCTCCTCCGGAGGAAGCCGCTGCCGCAGCTGCATCCCCGCCGCCGCTGAACCGCACGTCCACACTCGTAATGCCAGCGTGGTCCAAGAACGCCGTGTAGTCGCTGCCACTGCCCAGCGGGCCAATCTTGCCCGACCACGTATCCCGCACCGTTTGCCCGGGCACCGTCTGGTTTGGCGACAGCACTTCGCCCGTCACCTGGTGCACCAGGTCGTGCAGCAGCGGCACCGCCGACGACCCAAAGTCTGGTCCGCTCACGCCCGTGTCCAGGTTGACGTACGCCAGACTCGCGTGCTGCAGCCACGGCAAGTACTCCTCCACCCACTCCGTGCTGCCCAGCAGGCCGTACTCCTCGCCGTCCCACGATGCAAACACAATCGTCCGCAGCGGCTGCCACCCTTGCGCTGCCGCGACGCCAAACGCCCGCACCACCTCGTTCAGCACCGACGATGCGCCGTTGGGATCGACCGCGCCGCCCGCAATCCACGCGTCCCGGTGGTTGCCCACCACCACGACCTCGTTGGGCAGCACCGAGCCGTTGAAGACACCCAGTACGTTCCAGATCGGCGTTGTCGTGTAGTCCTGCTCGTTGTACAGGTTGACCTGCACCTTGTCGGCCGGCGTCGGGCCAATGTTGTACTCGACGCCCTTGTGGCCCAGACCCTCGTTGCGCGTCCACCACTTGCCGAGGTCCTTGGAGCTTAAGCCGTGGCCGTTCAGTGCCTTGAGGATCGGAAGCGCGTCCACGTACGAGATGGGGACCGACGGGATCGATGGGATGAAATGGTCGGGCGAGCCACGCGGCGCGCCCGGCTTGGAAGGGTAGCCAGGCGTCGTAGGGTCGCCGGGGCCGATGCTCAGAAACTGCACGCTGCCACGCTGCACGGAGCTTGGCTGCCGCGCGGGGCCGTCCGGATATGGCTTGTAGCCGTTGGCCTCGGTGGCCTCGCCGTCGTCGCCCGGGTCGCTGTACAGCAAAGCGCCGACCGCGCCGAGCTCCTGTGCCCGCTTCACCTTGAGGCCGCGGAAAATGCCGCCGTACCGCGCAATCACCACCGCGCCCTTGAGAGACACGTTGGCCGCCTCGAGGTCCGCGTAGTCCTGGTACGTGCCGTAGTTGACGTACACCACTGGTCCCGTCACGTTGCCACTGGCCGAGTAGCCGTGGAACGTCGGCACGCCGTCCTTGAGGCCTGTCGTCGGGTCCTCCTCGATCACGTCCTCGACCAGAGACGCTTCAAACGCCACCTCCCAGGTGATGGCGCCGGCATCGCCGTCGTCGCCGTCCTCCTTCTCGCCCTTGGCCCTGAGCAGAGACACCTTGTGGTCCACCGGCGTGTTGAGGTACAGGTCGTACGCCGTGATGTGCGACACGGCACCCCATTCCGCCCACCGGTCGCGCGTCCACGCCGCCTGCGAGTAGTTCTGTCCCGCCAGGTGGGGACCGGACGTGTAGTACCGCAACCACTCGGCCACCGAGTCGTTGGACGGCGTGTTGAGCAGAATGTCCTTGAGTGCGGCGTTGCTAAAGTGCGGCTTGTACCTCTGCGAGTAGAGCGAGATCGTGCCGGCCACGGCGAGTGCCCTGCGCACCTCGAGCAGGTACGGCAGCAGCAGCACCGTGCCCAGGATCACGAGCGTCAGCACCACGGGGAGCACAATCTGCTGACTAATGCTGCCGTCGTCGGCGCTCGTTTTCTTCTTGAACACCCGCTTCCCATGGCGCCGGCTGTCCTCGGCGGCCAGCTTGTCCAGCGTCGCCGACGCCGTCACCGGGAGCACCGGCGTCTTTTCGTCGGCCATTGGCGGTAATGGCAAATGATGCAATTCGCGTTGCAGGTTGCAGGTTGCAGGTTTTATTTGCTTTTTGCTTCTGTTATTGTTGCTCGTTCAGATGGTCTGTCGAGTTTCCGCTTGTAAGTGTCGCACACTAATCAATCAGGCCGGGGCCTTTGGCGGGGACAGCTGGGGGCTTAACGAGTTTGGAGAGCTTCGCAAGCATCTCAATTGAGATGAAGGTGGAGGAAACAGAAAATAGAAAACATGGAAAAGAATCAACAAAGGTGACGAAAAGCAGGCGCTCTTCGGAAGACTGGAGAAACAGGAAGGACCGCCTCGGCGATTGCGAAAGCTCCGTCCAAGTCGCACCTTCCTGGTCGAGCTTGACGTCGAAACATGCACTGATTGCAAATGGCCCGGGCGATCCACAACAGGAAAGAGCCCCAGCACAGGCGGGTTTTGCGTGATCAGCGGGGTGGCTGGCGGCCAGCACCGCCGTACAGTGTATACAATACACACCTTAGATATAGCACAGTATCATAGAAAGGACTCTTAAGAACACGCGAGCTACTATGGCCGCCACGCCTTTCTATCTCGTCTTACACTTGCGATACATGTAGATATTATGGAAGGAGGGGAAAACAAGAAAACCGGGGATTTGCTGTATCTCGAAAACAGCCGGATGTTAAGCCACGGCAATATCAGTGCCGCATCAGACACCACAAATGGTGGGGAGCACTGTGAGAAGTAGTCAATGTAGTAGGCACAACAGTTCCCATAACCATGCATCTGTCCAAAAACAATACGAGTACTCTAGATATCTTTGCGGACACAGAATGCGTCCGTTTTTGTTTTCACAATTTTGTGGCTATATGATGTTTTTGTATCTCACAGCTGCTGTTTGGGTGTTGTGCGGATTCCAAGTCCATTCTCTCACTGGCTACAGCGCTTCAGGTTCGCTGTTTCGATCTGTTTCCAACCGTCGTTAACCTGTTGACAACTGCTGTCTCTAGTATTGGACAAGGTGTGCGGCTTCGGCGCCGACACAGTGAGAGTGCGGGTAGAAAAGCGGGTCTTTAACATGTGGCCAATCACAGTCCGCATGGTCACCAAGACTGACAAATGCGTGAGACTGAACAAGGCCTGTGCCTGCCTTTTCGGGAAACCGTCAGAACTTTGTGGTTGGGGGCTGTACTGTCCTTCAGAATCTCTGCACTGCACAGAACGACACGACAAAGCCACCGACCTGGGTGTGAATAAACCCACACTGGACAAGACCGAAATAACAGGCTCAAATATCGGTTTTGCAAGACTACAAAATGCGCCGTGTCTCAATCGTCCAGGATGACACTCTCAACTACTGACGGTTGCTCCTTCCTCGGTTGGCTTGGCCCCACCAACACTGGTACAACTGTGAGTATGCTGGTGTTCAGTGTTCCCCCACTCCACCCCAGGAACGACGCTCGCTCTTTCCCGGTGTATATTGCCCCGTCTCGCACCTGCCCACGCCGACGACCGGCCGCTGAAAATTGCAGCCACCGCCGAAAGCGCAGAAACAACATCTGGCTTTTGCAGGCAAGAGACACCCGCCCGTGCACCTCCCTTGCACTTTCTGCCTTTGCCATGAACGCTGGCATGGCAGGCATGGCAGGTCAGCATGGTGGTAATACGGTGTAACCAAGCCGGTCGCGACTGCATTTTGTGACATCCCAGCTGCCCAGGTAGCAAGTACGACGCGCTTGCCTCGTGTCAGTTTGTTAGAATCCTTCGTCGTATGGACCCTCCCCTTTCCCCCTTTCCCCTACAACCTTCATCCTCATCTTATCCAATGTCAAAGCACAGCGTCTACAAGGGCCCGGAACACAAGGCGATGGCCAACGACAGCCCCCTCCCCTCCCCTCCCCTCCCTCCCCACAGCCTTTTACAACTCCTTGCAGGTGTCATCGGCTAGATCAACACGGATTGCATTCCTGGCTCTGCAGAAACAGCTCGGAGAGAAGCCAGGTGAGTCGAGATACTTGACAGATTAAACATGATAGAAATGGCATATTAATAGACAATGACACGGCGGAAGAAAGCAAGCACGGCGCGTGAAGAGACGAATTACAAGCGGCGGAAACCCCAAAGCGGCAATAGAGCAACGGGTGCGGGTGCGGGTTCGCTGCCGACGGATGCAGGGCTGCCAAAACGTACAATCCAGCCTCTCCTTGAACGGTGCTCTCCACTGTGCAACTCCACCCAGTCCTCTTCTCCACGGCCCCACTCACTCTCGTATCGTTGTTGTTCAGCAGGTATGAGAACGACACGAAGAGAACTCATTATCCAGGCTGTCACTTGAGAACTTGTCACCTCCGCCTTCATATGACCTGCACTGTTCCATTCACGAATTTCTGGTGCGATTTCTGGACTAGAACTCGACGTGACATAAACACGCAAATTAGAGGACGGCTATGCAGGTGTCAATGAGACACACCAATGCCCGGTCAGCCCAGGCCGATCAAAGGCATCAAGGGCATTTGTCGTGCCGTTGCCGCACCTCCTTTGCAACCAGTTGCCGCTCGTTGCGAGGGTGAGTGTGCGCAGGGAGTGCAAGTCAAGCTGCGAGACAATGTTTTACAATATGGACAAGAGTCACATTCAACAGACAAGACCTTTGGACTTGTCCTTGTACTCCCTTTTGAGGCTTTCCCTCCGGCTGTGACCCCCCCAAGCACGACATGTTGTGGGGGGTGGATTCCAAGTGCCGCCTTTCCGTTTTCTTTTGATGGCCAAGGCCAGACCTGAGTCGCTGCCTCGCGGTGCTCGCGTCTGGCTGTGCTGCAAAACTCCACGCCTGCATGCCCAGAACGAAGGCGAAAGCGCCACTAACACACAGCCGACGAGGCCCAATTCTATTTGTTAGTGTGCCCCGAAGACCGCCCATATGGGTCTCCCAGAGATCCCCTCTTTCCCCCAGCAGGATTCGCAAGTTGATGACCTGCAGGGTGGTTTGTTTGAATTTTCTCAACTGCCCGCCGGTTTTTTTTTTCGCCATCCTGTGACTCGCAGCCTACGACTCCGGTCTATTTTCTGCCGGGCCTGTTTATTTGTTCAACCTTTATCCATTTCCTGTTCTGACTTATTTTGATTCCTAATTTACATGGCTTCTTAAATCTCTTGTATTCTTTTCCCTCTGTTCCAGATTTTCGAAATCCTCTCCCCTCTTCTCCAACGTTCATATTCATTGGCTCACAGCGCTGGCCTTGCGATGAAGCGCAGCCTCGACGACATCCCCGTCTCCCGTTATTTGCCAGTTTTCGTCGAGCAGCCTTTCCAACATACATCAAGACGTCACATCTCACACCACCAACTCGGCACGTTTCCACACCTCAACGTGGCCCATCCTAAGCTTTCTCAACTAACTCGGAAGTTGTTTGCCTGAGGCGTCTGTTCTCCGACCTCTGTCTCGTCGACACAACCCGCCAACGCTCTCCATGTAAATACCGAACCGGCCGTTGTAACGAAGCCCCCTAGGTGCATAACCTACCACGCCTCTCCTTCCGTCTCTTCCTCGCTGCACTCTCCTCCTACTCTTTTTTCTCCCACCTCCCCCGACTCCACATCCCTCGACTTCAATATGGCGAGAGAAAAGAAAAGAGGACCGAAGCTGCCTGTCCAGCAGCTGGTCATCTTGGGTAAGACATCCCAGCCGTATTTCTGTTGTTCTATTTCGATATAACGTCGTTGAGTGGTGGTGTTTGCAGTCTGCGTTGTTCCTGGTCCTGTTGCAAGTGCTGTAAGTGACACTGTTGGTGGCAACTTCTTGATCGCGATATATGCGGAACAGGAACGACGATACATGGAGGATGTCGAGGGAATGGAGGACAATGCGAGATCGGCAACGACGGCACACATAACGACAAAAGCCCCAATTTTGTTCGAAACATTATCTAACAGCACTTTTGTAGCTATGGTCCGATTTGCCGAACCTCTTGCCCTGACATCTGTCTTTCCCTACTTGCCCGAGATGATCAAAAGTTTCGGCGTCCCCAAAGAAGAGGTTGCCAAGTGGGCCGGTATGACCGGCGCTGTCTTCTCGGTAGCCCAGAGCCTAACCGCCGTTCCCTGGGGCTGGGCGTCCGACAGAATAGGACGGAAGACGACAATCATCATTGGACTGATATCTACCATGACTTGCTTTATCTTCTGGGGGGCATCCACGAGCTTACACATGGCTATCGCTGTCCGCGGCATCCAAGGCGCTAGCAACGGCAATGGTAAGTCACTTACATCTTATGTATCTCTAAACCACAGGTCTCTTCAGCTAGTCTAACTGCCGCAGTCGGGACAATTCGTACCATGGTGGCTGAGATGGTGCCGCAGAAAGCGCTGCAACCCCGAGCCTTCTCCATTATGCCCATGGTTTGGAGTATTGGCTCTGTTTTCGGCCCATCGTTTGGTGGTTTCTTTGCTCGCCCGGCGGAGCAGTTCCCTGGGCTGTTTGGTCAAGTTGAGTTTTTCAAGAAGTACCCGTTCCTGCTGCCGAACCTGATCGCCTGCGTCTTCTTTATCTTCTCGACCGTGAACGCCTTCCTCTTCCTGGAAGAGACCCTTGAGTCGAGAAAGCACAAGACAGACTGGGGTATTGAACTGGGCGAGCGCATCACCCGTATCTTCCGCGGCGGCCGGCCGTCCAAGAGAAGTGCTCTCCGCGCCCGGACTCGTGCGCGTGCTGAAGCCCGGGCAGAAGCCCGCGGTCGCCGCCTGTCGTTCATCGACGACGAGGCCAGTGCGCCTCTGTTGTCGTCGGCAGCAATACGCAATGAATCCGATCTGACGCTCGGTGCCTCGAAGCCGCCGACCGCCGTCGACGACTCGACCCAGCTAGCCAAGGTGGCCGTAGCTGCTGTCTCGTCGGGCGCTCCCGAGGTTCTGGGCGAAGCGCGCCTCACGTCGACACACTCGTCGGCCCAGACACCAAGCATCTTTACGTACCAGACATCCATGGCCCTGCTCTGCTATACGATGCTGGCACTGCACTCGGTCGCCTACGACCAGGTCCTACCTGTGTTCCTCAACTATCCCTACGAGAAGCACGATTCGAGCAACACGAATCTGCCCTTCAAATTCTCGGGTGGCTTCGGTCTGTCCTCGGGTTCCATTGGCACAATCTTCACAGTAAATGCGCTCATCTCTGGATTTGCTCAGTTTGCTGCCTTTCCGCCCCTGTGTTCCCGCTTTGGGGCCCTGCGCTGCTACCGTTATTCCTGTACGTTTTCTCATCGACCGGTTCGTTCAAAACTTGCATGTTGTTTCTCCAGCTAACTGGTTGTAGGCGTACTTCTTCCGTTCGTGTACATTCTGACACCCTATTCGGTTCTTCTTGACAACGAGCGTCTGCGGTATGCCGTGTTCATGTTGATGTTTGTGCTCAAGGGCGTTTTTACCATGATCGTCTTCCCGTGTGTGACGATTATCCTCACCAACTCGGCGCCCTCGGTCAAGGTTCTCGGCACGCTAAACGGATACGCAACACTGTTTAGCGGCATGGGTCGTGCAGTGGGCCCGGCCATGACGGGTGCCGCATTCTCGTGGGGTGTGCAGCAGGGCTATATTATTACTGGTTGGGCGCTCCTTTCCGTGGTGGCAGTTCTCGGCGCCATCTCCACCTTCTTCTTGCAGGAGGGAGATGGCATCGAGATCCCGGCACAAGTGGCCGGCGGCGAGGAGGAGCTCGAGGGGGATGGCTTTGGTAGCGAGAGCGGCGGCGACCCGGTCTCGTACAGCTACGTGACCACGGACGACGAGGACGATGACGAGGACGACTACGAAGAGTCGCTTCTTCGTGACGTTGCTCAGGACGACGACGACTACTACATAAACAACATCAGCCGCCGCCCGCACTCGAGTGGCACTGCCACCGGTGACAGGAGCAGCCAGTCCCGCGCGAGCAGCCGGCACTGGACGGTAGCGTCCAACGACTCGCCCTTGCCAGCGCCGGTAGCATCACGGTTTAATGAAACACTGGTGGATGGAACTGTGGCATCGACGACGACTCCTACGACGACGGCCCAACCGAAGCTGGATGAGTTGCGCGAACCCGAGGACCCTGAGTCAGACGACTCGGAGGGTGCTCGGGCTGCAGGTCTGGGCCTCGAGGTGGTTGACGACTCCACACAACCGTCGCCGGTGCGGACGCGCCGGTTCCGGAGCGCCAGCACGCTGTCTCGCCGTAGCCGTGAAGGTAACGGTGCGCCTGTGCCCCTGTCACCTGTTGCCCCGTCGGCTTCGAATGCCGTGCGTGACGAGTAAAGGCTGTGTCGAGTATATTGGTGACAATTTGAAACTAGGTGACAAATTGCATGACAAAAGTTTGGAAGCTTATTTTTTTTTTTTTTTTTTTTTTTTTTTTTTTGGATTTGCATTTGGTTTACTCCTTTCTCTTGCTCTCGCATCTTAGAATACCCTCATATGTTGTTGATTCTCTGCGTTTTGATTTGCATTGATTTCTTGTTTCTTTTGCAAGCATCGCGTTGCATTTCAGGGTAGTCCGTTTTGGGAGCACGCTGCAAACTTGATACGCTTTCTTTTTTTGGAATTTTGCCATAGCTTGGCGTACGTTTCTAGACAAAGATATTTGGTTATATTCTCTGAACAACAAACGTTTCTGCCTGGTCCTGTGACGTGCCTCTTGCGTCGTTCTGTGCCACAAAGTATTCGTTTCAGCTGACTATCGAATGCAGCCTCTTATTTTTCTTTACCTAGCTCCTACCACACAGAAACACGGAACGACTTAACGATGTGGTGGCACGACCAGTCGAGGCTGTCTTGGGGGCTGTGTTTTTGCCGTACGAGGCACATCTTCTCCAGAGGCTTGAAGACGGCTGCAGCCTTCTGTGGCTTGACGTCATCCCACACTTCGCACGGAGTGTGTGGAGTGCCTTTTTACCTATTTAATGTGGGGATGCACTTTTGCCTTGAACGAACGAGGCATGAGAAAACGGAAACGACACGAGGACGGGGCAATGCGAATGTAAGAAAACGATGATCCCGGTTCACCTTCAGATAAACCTGAGAGGGGAGAAAGGAAAAAAACACTCGTATAAGAAGCCAAAGACACCCAATTGATCAGACCTCTGTGGACTTGGATGGTGCCAAGCTTCGACGTTATATCCGGCAAAGACAAGGCACCGAGCACTATCAAACACCATACGGAGCAAACCCTTTGCACATAAACAAAGGTCCATTTCGTACAACAATGGGCAGCTGCTTCGTAGGTACATGCGATGCTTCATACCCTTTGCCATTGCCATCACCTACTAACAGCTCAGTCTCGCAACCTTGACGGCTACGACCGCCGCACGGGCATGCCCCCGGCCGGTTATTACAATGGGCGTGGCCGCCGGAACGGCTACTACAGCGGCCCCAACGGTCCCAACGGCATGCCCGTCTACGACAACTACCAACAGGAGCAGCGGCGGCGGCGGCGGCGGAGACGCAATGTTGCCGCCGTTGCAGCGTCTACCTCTATAATCGGTGGGTGATGGATGATTGCATTGTCGTTGTCATTATTATTGCTGGTTTGTTTTCAGGGTTTGCTTTGTACAATAGATAGCCTTTGAATGATATTAGTCATTTGGTGCCAAGAAGTCACTGTGTAAGAATACAAGACCGTAATGTTGCGTCTAGCCAAGGAGTTAAAGACCTCAAGGCCAACTAGTGTACATAAATCGTGTGGGAGGGAAACCCGAATATAAAGTCTATACCGAACCATAACCAAAATAAATAAAGGGGATATCTCTATACACACACACATGTATTATTCCTGGCGCCGAGCATGCAAACAAATGCAAAATGTCCAATAACCCGACACCCACGAAAACAATCCCAACATCCAAACGTCATAAAAAGGAGGGAACTGACAAAGAGTCATCTATAATGCCCTGGCCGCACGGCCTCGAGCCGGCGCTGGCTCTGCCGCGACCGTAACCCCACGGCCAAGAACACGCAGCCGTTCCAGAACCCGCGCAGCGACCCTGTTGCGCCGACGGCAATGTACAGCGGGAACGACACAAACGAGGGCTCCACAAACGACAGCAGGCGGTTCGTCGTGGGCGCGACCCAGATGGCCATGAGCACCACAAAGAACATGACGGGCATCAGCAGGTACTGCCGCAGCGACAGGGCCGACCGGTTGGCCTGCCACTTGTGGCTGCTGAGGCTCGGGCTCATGCTGAAACTGGCGCTGCCCGACTGGTCTGGGCTGCTGCCAAAATCGTCGACTGGCCGCAGCGGCGATATGGACTCGGTGCCGTCGCGGGACCACGCCTTGACGGTGTGTCCTTTGGTCGTTGGTGCCGAGGCAGCCATGCCGCCGTGCATGCTCGTGTGTGGGCCTAGGGTTCGCGTGGACGACGACACGGCGAGGCCAATGGCGTTTCTGGCAGTGCCCTCTGCGCCCTCCGTGCTCTTGGTGTTCTGAGTGCTCTCGGTGGTGTTGTCGTCGTCGTCCTTCTCGACCGTTTGTTGGAGGTCGAGCGGGATGATGTCGCTCTCGATAGACCGGAGGGCCCGTTTGCCTTTGACAATCTTCCAGCCGACCATGCAATAGAGGATGAAGACGATACCTATGATGATCCTGTATGTTGTCAGACAAGGCGACGTTCTCATGATGTGCTTGGCGCCTTAGAACACGTACCATATTGGCGCATAATAAAATATGATGCGGAACATTACCCATTTTGGCGCAATGGCACACCACAACTATGTTTGTTAGAAGGTGCGTCCATGTATTGTGAGAGATGAGAGAGGCAAGGGAGACATAAAGAGAGAACAAGTGATCAGTACGTACCGTCACACTACCGTACAAGTGCCCCTTCTCGGCGGTGTGGATAAAGAGAAACACAAACGCGGGCGTAAAGGTGATTGCTGTGATGGCGCCAATGTACTTAATTTCCAGTCGCCGCAGAGCGTTGGCATCGTACTGGTAATATACAATCAAAAAGACATCGATGGCCATGGCCAGCGTCCACAGCACGTCGGCCAGCGGGAACATTTGCATCAGGAATCCCTGGAACTGGCACAGGGCCGAGCCGTTGCCTGCTGCCGGCCCGCTCAGCGAGATCATCGTGGCTGTGACGTCGAAGGCGTTGTAAAAGGCATTGATCAGGATCAGCCGGTCGATGGGGTTGCGGAAGTATCGGGAGGAGAAGAAGGTGATTATAATCGTCGCGATGCCCACGACCGACAGCGACGACGCAGTTCGCTCGACGATCTGGAGCGCGCGAAGCTGGTCCGCCGATATGGTCATGGCGGGCTATATCGATTGTCGATTGTCGATATGTCGATTGTCGATATGTTGATGTGGCTATGTGGTTATGTCGACGAGGGAGGGACAAGTCGGAAGCGGTCGAGCACAAGTAGAACAAGCCCTACCGAATTATTGCCGTTTTCTTCTTGTCTCTCTTATGGAGGACGCCGAACAGGTAGGTTGTTCATGTATAATATAAACACAGCCAACATCCGCAGGCAGTCGGATCCGAGAAGCTCAAAAGACGACCCGGCGACCGGGGAGCAAGCCGCATATATTAATACATGCTCAACATATTGCGTGCGTTGCATATGGAGGATGTCGACAGCGAGAGACGAGGGTAGCGAGCACACGACGTAGACTGAGAAATGGGGGACTATAACATGAAAATAAAATGAAAAGAGCAAGCAGAAGACGGAGTTGCGGATTTCATGGCCAAAAGGCCCTACCTGAACTGAGTCAAAATCCATTTTAAAAACTCAGAACCGTACAGCTGGACGTCGCCATTGTTCAATGTGCCGCAGAGGGGGGGGTTCCAAAACGTGTTGATTTGCGTGGTCCACCCCTAAATAGTCGATGAACCTT
The DNA here is from genome assembly GCF_000820605.1 of Sporothrix brasiliensis 5110. Lineage (NCBI taxonomy): Eukaryota > Fungi > Ascomycota > Sordariomycetes > Ophiostomatales > Ophiostomataceae > Sporothrix > Sporothrix brasiliensis. The sequence continues at coordinate 2,010,021 of NW_024467134.1, forward strand.
TTTCGCGACGAATGACGTGCTCTGCATCGCAAGGCTGTCACTGGCCGAACGGGACGTTGCTGATGTGCTTTTGTGGTCCCCTACCGGCCTCTGTGCGGTTCCAGCTGCCTTCCCCCCCTGTCTCCCTTGGATCGTCAGGATTCCTCTTACGAGCAAAAAATCCATCACTGCGTCGTCCAACGTGGGGGTTTGATTGTCTGATTCGTTCTGTCGGGTTTTCAATAGGGGGAAACGGTCGAGGTACTCCGACGTTCGAGGGTGGAAAAAGCAAAGAGTGCACAGGTAGCAAATGGACCGACAAGGAAAAAGGAAAAAAAAAGGCGTAAGTCGAGGGTGTAATTCTGCCATTTTATCTGCCCTCCTGAAAGGGCTCGAAATCTGCACCCCCCTTTTGCTGGGGTAAAGACACCACCTCAGGACTGTCAATGTAGCCAAGTACGGGGTAAACAGAGCCGTAAGAGTGGATAGGAAAGGATGAGGGCCGTCCCGGCAATGGAGAACACCAAGGCCACTCATAAGACCAAGAAGAGCAAGGCGACCCCAAGATTGCTCGTCCAAGAATCCTCTGTCCGAGCCACGACAAAAAGGCTTGTGAGGTTGTCGACGGTGACCTACGTCTGTCTCATGGCGGTATTACTCCGTACTTCGTAAAGAACGTAGAAACGGTCATAGGCGTCGACATCGCACGACGTTGGAAAAACAAAACATTGTTTGCTAGCTTCGATGGCGTGCGCTGCCACCTCATTGATGCTTTCGAGTCTCGTGGGGAGACGTCCACTGTCGACAAGTGGAAGTTTCGTTTCAACCGTTACGTTCGACCAACACACAACCCTGTCGAAAATGCCAGCCGCACCTTGGCGCGCCCTTCGTTCTTCATCCTGTAGGTGCACTGTGCTTCACCAGACTTGCATACGACCGGGTGGAGTATGGTGGCGACCTGACAACTGAAGGCAAACTCATTTGGGAGAGCCTGGCCCAGCACGTTCGCCAAATTTCTCCGATGACCGTGGGGGTCGTTGACGGGAAAGTCTCGACTGGGGAGGACCTGGCGATCGGCCATACCGGGGCAGATGGATCAGAGAAAGCACATTCGCTCCGTCCCGGCCGAAATAAAGTGGATAGTCTATGCCGCATGGCTCGCCCGTTGCTCGTGCCTGTCCATCACTTGCGTGTAAGATGTGGTGTCGCCATGTCGCTTTGCTAGGCTGCACGAAACGGGTGCCTGCATATGGGTGATATGGGTGATATGTGTGTAGAATTGGACGCCGTACATGGTGTTCGTTGGTGTTAAGACTTTGTCATCGTTGCTGTGGTGCTCTTCCGCACAGTGGCAAAATGAATGTAAAAATACAATATGACAAGATTTAATGGAGGTAGATGTCAACATGTAGGCATAGCAAATTCCCACAAAGACCTGTCGTGTACATAACAAGTTATCCAACGGCTATCCAAAGGATATAAAATACAAAGTATCGGTACCGCCGTCGTTGCTTGTTCTGAGTGCGACATGAGCGACGCAATCAGAGGCTCGGCCTCCACGGCGATGACGGACAAAATAAACAAAAGGAGCGCTGAAAAGGTATCACGTCCTTTTCCTGGTTTAAACCAAAAACCGCCCTGAACCAAGAAACCCCATAAAATACAACCCAAAAAAAAAAAAAACCAAAATGCAGATGTTCAAAATATATAACAATATGTGTCAAGACAAGGAGCAGCCCCAGCTGCGAATTTTTATCCAGTTGGCCCCCCCAACACCTCTCCCATCTTTCTCAACTCGTCAAGAGCGCCGGTCGACATCTTCCATTAATTCGGGGCAACTGGCACAGCCGAGCGCTGTCCTCGTCTGTCGTCGGTGTAATTTTGGTGCAATTTTGTATTTTGATGACGCATATGCTTGCTGTGCCTCCAAATGTCGCGTGCATCGGTCCCTCATCTCGTATCCAAAAAAACATAAGCGAGGCTGGATGCCATTATATGGCCACAGAGGTGGACGAGTGGCACACGAGACTCGATATCGAGACAAAGCGGTGATTGTTTTTCACCGTCTCCGACCTAACCCGCGGCTCAGCCGTCGCGTGTACGTATACCATGGACACGTGAGCTGGTCGAGGACGATGCAACGAACGGCAAAAGAAGCCAGCTCATGGCGCGCGGCCGCTTACACGCGCACTTGCGACATGTGCGGTGCGCTGGAGGCGCGCGACGAACCGCCACCGCCGCGGCGGAGGTTGAAGAGGCCCAGCAAGAGCGACGCAATGAGGGCGACCCACAGGAACCACAGGAACGCGGTGCTGGCCTGCAGCTCGCGGCAGCGCTGCTCGGTGTCCAAGCTGCCAAAGCCGATCCAACCGGCGCCGCGATTCTCGGGGGACAGGTCTCCGCCGCAGTTGACGGCGTGCAGCTTGGCGGGGATGACAATGGCGGCAATGAACGTGAAGACGATGGCCAAAACATCGAGGGCGAGCAGGGCGTACAGGAAGATGCCCTCCGTGAGCATGGAGACGAAAGCGCCGGCCAGGCCCAGCAGACAGGCCAGCCAGGCAATGATGGTTGCGAAAAGCGCATAGTTGATGGCGGACATGTTGCCGTTGATGTTGTTGTTGATGACGTTGCCGATGAGGGCAACGATAATAACAACAAAGAGGAGCTGGACGCCCCGAATAATGAGCTGAGCAGCGGCCATGATGACTGGTATTGCGGGATGTGCTTTAGAAGATGTAGAAGAGAGAGGTTGGCACAATTGTTTTGCTGTTGACAGGCGTCTGTGGCAAAACAAAGAATGGCGAACGGAGCCTTTATGTGGGATGCGGTCGATGCGGGAAATGCGATTTGTTGATGCTGTCGTTGCGAATGGACTCGACGGGGTGACGAGGATACACAAAGATTATTATGCTGGTCGTCCGGACGGTGGAGGTCCTATTATGGAGGGATGTCTCTGTTATATGTACAAAGCAATGAAAGCTCTGGGCGGCGGGATGTTGCTGTGCGGGAAATGGAAGAGAGAAGAAGAGAGGGAGGGAAAAGAAAGAAGGGGAATTGATGGAAGAGGGCCCGGCAGAAGAGGAGGTGCAGCGTCGCAATTTAAAAGGAAAAGCGATAAAGCGAGAAGCAGCGAAACGCAAACAAAAGCGTCAGGAGCGACCGACGAAGCGGCGACGTGAGCAAAGCAGCAACAAAAAACGAATTGGTAAGGATCTGCTTTGCACGCGCAGCAGCTCAGGCAGGTGCGCGCGGGAGCCCAAAGAAAAAAAAAAGAGAAAAAAAAGAAAGTACCCAAAGGCTCAAAATTACACCGAAAGTAACCAACGACCACAAGCTCCTGCCTGTTTGTTTGGTTTGCTTTGTCTGCTAGGGGCCACTAGCGCCTGCGCGTTCCGGCAGATGCGGGTTTCTCACAGCTTCTGGTAGCTAGCTCCGTCGCTCTTTCCCAAGCCGCTAATTGTTCTATGACGTTGACCCTCCCCAGCTGCGTCGGAAGCTTCCCACTGTTGACGGACACCTGTAAATCGTTGTTTCCCGCTGCGGTTGTTTAGTGGATCGAAAATCAGCGGTCTTACTGTACCGGCTGCACGGAAATACGGTAGAAAGATACCTGCAAGCTACCTGGCTTCTGCTGACCGCACATCATCGAAACGAAAAAAAGTGTGGAGCCACCAGGCCCGAGTCGGACGAAGTTCCAGTGGGGCCTGGCCTTGCGTGTAGGGGCGCATTACTGACCAACAGCAGGAGGACAAACAAAACAAAACGAACCAGCGGCACCACAACGCTCACCAAGCCGGGCCATCGGGTCCCGTGAATCAGCAACCGCCCAGATTGCACCTGTGTGAAATTCCTGTTATTGTCCAATGTAAGAGCGGGTTCTTGCCTTGAGCCTGATTCAGCTTGGAGGCAGGAGCCAAGCGCTTTGTTCTTGCCATGTTCGTTCTCACGAGCCGTCTGCGGATCTGCAATTCTGCAATTCTGCAAGGGAAGCTGCGAGCCAGTCATCTTTCGGCCGCCGTGCGACACAGAGACACATATGCGTCGATGCAAGGGCAGGAACGACTGTAACGAGCCGATCGTCGTTGGCTATTTCGGTGCCTCTCGATTGCGAAATCTCACTACCAGGGGTCCTTCCTTCCCCAGCGGGCGGCAATCTCAAACGCGAATTGCGCATGTTACAGGGCAGGAGCGAAAGGATTTGAAACCGAATGCGAAAACGCCCCGATGCTGACGTCTATTTGATCTGTGCAAAAAGACTGCTTGCGAAAAAGGAGTGATGGTCTTGAAACTGCAAAACGGGCACATGCACATCGACCACACCCACCCCACCCTTTATGCACGACTCGCACGGCCGGTGGCGCTGTGGATTCACCTTCGCCCTGTGTGCCAGCATCGGCGCACCGTAGCCAATGAATTATTTAATGTTGCTCTTCAGCAGAAAGTGGGAACGACGAACAGATTGAGAAAGAGCATGCTTGCCAGCATACAGCTTCTTGCACCGTTCATCGTTCGTTGCGCACCGCTCCTTCTTATTACTACGCGGCAGCGCTTGCTTCATTCGGCAGTCTTCGTATTTGCCACTCTCTCGCTGTTGTTCTTCCTTGCCCCGGCCTGTCTCAGATGTAGGGTTGCTCTTTCCTTGTTGGTGATGTCAAGAAAAGCGCCAAAAGACAGAAAGAGCAGTCTAGAGCTTGGTCTTTCCCTTATGCGTCTCTTATGTCGTGGCGCGCCGGCCGATGAGAGCCCCTCCAAATCAGGAAAGTACCTCGACGACGTATTACTCTGGATTTCGTCTTAGTCTCAGTTCACGAGTGCCATCGCCGCGCTTTCGATAACCCTGGCGGACTTGGCTTTGGCCCGCCCTGCCGCCCTTTTCCGGTGCTGCTGCAGTGCTGTTAGTCTGAACCTTCTGACACATTGATTTTTAATGCAGAAACTGGCCTGTGATGTGAATACAATGAAAAAAGACCCGGCGAGGACACCACTTTATCCACTCTCCTCGCCGCCGATGTGTGATGTACTCTTGTCTTCGTTAGATGCCTGTGGAGGATCGGCATCCATGCAGGTGATCGGGCGTCTTTCTTTGGGCCTTGGCCATGATCAGGCAATCGGAAGGTACATTCGGAAAATTATTAAGAAAGAAAGTAAAGACACAAGTCGCAAGTCACAAGTCACAAGTCACAAGAAAGGAAAACAAAAGACTCCGTCGAATCGAGGAGTACGTACCATTTGTCTACTCACATCTACCTCACTGTCTTTTTGTATGGTCCACGGCTGGGCCCAATGCACTGTTAGGGTGGGTTACATCACAGATCGGGAGACAACTGCAGACTGTGAAACTGCAAGCCACGGCGTGACGAATCGAAACGGTCACAGCCCACATTCAGAGAAAGCAAAGGCCGAGAAGACACAGCTGAAGATAGCCTATCGCTTCCATTCCTGGCGATAGCCTTGAAACCTGCATATTATGCATGCCATTGACAAGCGCTTGTCACCTGTCCTTACAAAGTCGATGCGTTTTTTTTGCATTCCATGTTGTAGTTGTTTCCATCTTGAGCTCGAAAGCAGGAGGCATACACAGGAAGAAGAAATATTGGATTGAAAGAAGACGGAAGAAAGAAGACACCAAGACAACCTCATATCCCAAGCCGAAACGCCGCGCAACGACAATAATCATAAATAGGAAACGAAAACAGAAAAGGGTGATAGTTCGTAGTGATACGTCGCAGCCGTCCCATCCATTTGCGCCATGACCCATATTCGTACCGTCTTGGTGCTTTGGTCGTAATGCCCTCGTTAGCCTCTCCCCGACGAGTTCACGTTGCTCGCATGCGCCAGCAAGAACTTGCAGCACGTCAGCGTCAGCTTGCACGCCTTCGTCCAGCCGTCGTCCTGTGCAATGCCCAGCTTGATGCTCACGTCGCCAATCCTGTCGCCCTCGATGCGATACGGCAGGCTCAGCGGATGTTGGCGCTCGCCGGCGCCGGCTGCAGACGTCTGCTGGTGCACAAACACGCCCAGCTGCCGGACCAGCTCCAGAAACGCCACCATGGCGTTGTCGAAGCGCCGGTGCATAAACGTCAGGCCGAGAGGCATGTCGCCGGATGAGTAGAGCTCCAGGACGTGCTTCTTGGGCGCTTGCGGAGGTGCGCTCAGCCGCTGCGACAGGATGCTGGCCGCCCCAAAGCCGCCTCCACTCCCGCCACTCGCGCCGCCACCGCCACTCCCACTCCCACTCCCCCCGCGGGCGTCACCTCCGCCCAGCCGGCTCGATGCGGGTGACGGCAGCGGCTCGTAGCGCACAATCCGCGACGTCGATCCCATCGGCAGCGGCTCGTAGTTTTCGAAGCGGAAATTGAGCTTGTCGGCGACGGTGACGAGCAGCAGCAGCGCGTGGCCCCATGCGGCGTTGATCTCGGGCCAGTCGACCGGCCGCGACGACAAGCGGCCCAGCCGCAGGCCGTTGATGGTCGCAAACGTGCCGTCGTGGCTGATGCAAAAGGTGTCGTTGTACACGTTGGACCGCTGCAGCCTCTCCAGCAGCCGCGCGTCGTGGTCGTACTTGGCGTTGATGCTGTCGCGCTCGTTTTGGAAGTCGGTCAGCTTCGAGGCAAACGCGTTGCGCTCGCGCCAAAACTGCTCTTCGTCGCGGTCCAGCGCCTGCGCCTCGCGCTCGAGCGCGCGGATCTCCTCGTCCAGCTGGCCCTTTTCCGCCTCCAGCTGCAGCAGCTCCGCCATGGCGTCGGCCTCTTGCTGCCGGGCCTTGGCCAGCGCCGCGGCCTGCGCCTGCAGCTCGTCCGCCGTCGGCACGTCCGTCTGCTGCGTCTTTAAAAAGGACACATAGGCGTCGCGCTCCCGTGAGGCGGCATCCAGTCGCTGCTGCAGCCCCTCGACAAGCAGCTCCGTGCATTCGACACAGACCGGGTGGTCCACGTCGGACCGTGCCGACATGATCTCAAACAGCTTGGTGATGCGCTCCATGCCCTGCGCCTTGGATGCATCGTCATCGTCTGCGCCGGCAACATCCCCCGTCCCAAAATTCTTGTTCTTGTCCTCGTCGGATGCGCCGCTGCCATACCGCGCCGGGGCAGTCCCGCCGAAGCCTGCGCCCGGCCCCGCACTGCCGCCGTGGCTTGGGCCGCCCGCAATCGTCGAGTCCGACAGAAGCACGAACGACATGGCCGAGCTGTCGCGCATCGATCCTCCGCTGCTTTCGGCGCTGCCTCCGCTTCCACCGCCGCTATACCGCTTAAACGACGAGGGTCCAGCATGTTTCGAGACGTGGTCGTAGAGGGCTCGTCGGTCGGCATCGGGGGCGTTGGCGGGCCGTATCTGCTGTCGTTTTCTGTGTGGAGACTGAGATGCGGTGGCTTGACGGATGCAATGTTAGGAACCGCCGCAGAGAGTTGATGCTATCGCTAACCCGAACAATAAAGAGGTAAACTCACCGACAAGAAGATCATACGCCGCCGGGTTGAGGTCCTCCAGAGAGCTGTCGAGTTTGAGCGGTGTTCGGCATTTTTGGCAATACATTATTGCTGGACGGATGCGCGCATCGGTCTCTGAGGCATGGCGTTGCTCGTGGTGTTGAGTGCAGAGGTGTGGTCGAGGTCGAGGTTGGCGTCGAAATCGTGTTGCAAATAAGTCGGTTCGAGAAGCGCTGCTTCCATATCTAGGCTCCAAGCTGCCGCCATCAGTGGCAAGTGCACTTGAGCTTGGAGAACAGCTCCACAATGATCCCCGCTGACAGAAAGAGCAAGAACTTCACGTGATTCTACACGTGACCGCGCGAGGCTGTTCTGCCAATCGCGGGATCCACAATTCGCGACAACATCACTAAAGTGATACATCCAACAGCTTCGATGCGCGCCGTCAGCGAACGCCAGGTGCAGCGTTTCGGCAAAGCAGCACCGTGAAAAGTCACCGGATCCAGGTGTTTGGGTGTTCCTCATAAATCCAAGACTACGCATATCAATGACGCCAGCATGGAACCGCCAGCAAAGCGCGTCAAAGTCGGCCGCCCGCCGCGCGATGCGCCCACTGAGACCAAGGTCAACAGCGACGTCAACGGCAACAACAGGATGCGCAGCAAGCCAAAGAAGGCCGATGACAATGACGACGACGACGAGATTGCCATGGACCCAGAAGACTACGCCATGAAGGTTGACCCCGAATACCGGCTGGACCGGAGCCGGGCGGTGGCCGACCGCAAGCTCAAGTCGGCCTTTGAGCTGCTGTTTGAAAAATACAGCCAGGATTTTGGCGACACGGGCGACGAGATCAACTTTTACACCGACGAAATCGAAGTCGACAATGGCCACATTGCGTCGCTGCCCGTGGAGCATCCGTCCACGCAGGGCGGCGGCCATGATTCGGACGACGACAGCAGCAAAAACGGCCATGCCGACCGACCGCCAGAACTATCCGCTGCTGCAACGGCGGCGTCATCCCGTCTGGTGGCGAGTCTCCTGCCTTCACGCTTTGGGCCCGGCGGAACAGTGGTCATGGGCGGCAACGGCCCAGCCGCACAAGGATCAGCGCCGGGCGAGGTCGATCCGACATGGGCCGCGCCCGACCTTCCGGACGCGGCATTCGGCGGGCCAGAAGGCAGGTTTGCCAATGTGCCGCATCCACCACCGCCTAGGGCTATATATGCTGCGCCCCAACGCACGGTCTTTACAAAGGCGCTGCCGACAAGCTACGGTGAGGGCGACGACGACGACGACCTCATTCTTGACTCGGCCAAGCCGGTGCTGGGGTCATCCAGCAGTGCCACTCCAAGGTCTGCAAGGGCTACGGAGGGCCAGTCGACGAGGAAACGACAAAAGAGGACATCACGCAAGCCGAGCATGTCAGATGAACCACAGGAGCCGTCTGGTGCGGCTGCCACTGTAGGGCAAAAAAACCAAGAAGATGCGTCGCCAAAGCGCTCCTGGAAGAGGGGTCGGCGCAGTCTACAGCAAGCGACGTCAACAGAACGGGCGTCGGTGCCCGGCTCCACATCACCACAACCGCCTCTTTCGGACGTGCAGAGCTCGTCACCAGTACCGCCTGGGCTTGGCGAGACAGAACAGCCAAAGCGGCCGTCATCACCGACACTACCTACGCCGCCACACGAGAAAGGCGTCTCCAAGGACCCGCCCGTTGTAAACAGCACCGAGTCGAAACCAAAAGAGACATTTAAGCGGAATACACTCGATCCGGCGTTCGTCTTTTCTGACGAAGAGGATTTTGGTCTAAAGAAGCGGAAACGGAGGCAGCCGGAACCTACTGTCCCGTCTCGTCTTGCTGCTGAACCTCAGGAGACAGTGCAGATTGTCGGAAATAAGCCCATCCAGAAATTTTCTGCAGTGGATGAGAGCGAGAACAACGCACCACTTGAGGCGCCAGACGTTGAGAACAGGGAAAAGAGACGGCCTGGGGGGTCAAGGAAAGGTGGCGTTGTTGCAGCAGTGAGCGTGGGCGTGGACAACACAACTGAAGTGGCTGAGACAGCCCATCTCGACGCAGCACACAGACGAGACGCACAGTCACTGTCCATCATCATCATGGAAACGGGCGTACAGCCATCGGCAGATTTTGCTGCCGCTTCGACCACTGCTCCAATAGCAGCCGCAAGGGCAGAGGACGTCGATACAGCTGCTGAAGTTGCTGCTCCGGTAGAGATTGACGATGAACCTGAGTCGGCAAGTGAGTACACGCCCGAGTCTGAGCCCGATCCCGATCCCGATCCCGATCCTAGGCCCGGTTTCGAAGACAAGGTTGAAGTGAACGCCGCCGCATCGTCGCCGCCGCCAGGAGCAGAATCCGGCGAGCCCCCACGGAAACGAAAGCGCCGTCGGCAAACCGAGGACTCGCCCCGAATGCCGTCGTCGCAGAAATCCAGCAAGGCATCGTCTCTCAAGTCGTCTCAAAAATCAGCCTCGTCGGCCCAACCCAAAACGCACCCGCACCGCGGCCGCGGCCGTCCCCGCTCGCGCGAGATTCCCGACAGCCAGAGCCTCGACAGCAGCGGCATCATTTCGCTGGTGTCGGACGGCTCGGCCGACGAGGCTGAAGTCGACGCAACTGCCGAAGCCTCGCCGCGGCCGTTTGTCCCCCAGAATGGCGGACGGCAGCCGGTGTCGTCCTTGCCTGCATCGCGCGGCTCCTCTGTGCAAACAACGCCGACGACCAACCGTAAGCAGCCGACACCCTCGTCGCGGCGACACGTGACGACGCCGAGCCGGCACCGAAGCCATACGAAGAAAGCAGGAGCAGCCATCCGGCTCACGCCGACTGCGAGCCGACTACTGGCACTGTCACCGCTGGCTCGTCGGCAACATCAGGCAGGGACGGCCGGGCCGGGCAGCGCCGTCTCGAGTCCTGGCGGGTCACCGATCCGGACGCCCGGAGGTACGCTACGGCGGTGCGGCAAGGACGGGTTCCGCTGCGAGCGCGAGTTCTGTTTCCGGTGTACATAGATAGCTGCATATTGAACTCCGTAGAGCCTTGTTTGAATAAAATGTTATCTCATTTTTTATATTTTTCATTGACTACTCTACTGAGTGCAAGCAAACGCCGCTCGAGTACGCCTATATAGCCAGAGAGAAGGGAAACAGTACCGATGACCGAAAACCAAAGAACAAAGCGTTACAAAAAGGATGACGAAGCAGTGACAAAAACAATGACAAAACAATGTATGGATCGAACGAAAAGGGAGTAGCGACAAGGACAGCAATTAGGAGATGTGTGAAGAGCGAAAAGGTGACAATAATGGCGTGATGGCGCGATGGCGTAATGGGTATCTGGAGATAGTCCTGCCATGAGACAAAACAAGCGCTGACGCGTACAGGAATGGGTAGGGGACGGTAAAGAGACGAGCGGACGAAATACAATCATTCACTGGAGATTTCTCGCCATGATGAATTCGACGTGTGGTATTGTTATCGAAAAATGGGCCGCTCCTTTTTGCTCCGTAAAACTGCTGCAGAACCCGTCTCCATTTGCGAGTGTGGTGCATTTCTTCTTGTTGAATTTCGTGTAGCCTGGTTTGTTTTGTATTTTGGACAAGGTTGCGTGTATGACTTCGTGTCAAGACATGTAGTCCGTAGCCTATGCGGGAGTGCCATTGGTGGGTGGGTTGGCCATCAGACGCTCTCTCGTGTCTGGTTCCCGCACAGGGTCAAAGTACGGGTGTGCCATGGCCTCTTGCGCCGTAAGGCGGTCCTGGGAGTGTTAGGGACTGTAAGATGTCTCTCCCTCTCTCTGAAAAAAAAAAAATGAAAAAAAAAAAAAGAAACTGGACGAGTCGACCTACCGCATGGTCGTATCGCAGAAGCTTGTCAAGAAAGTCGATGGCCTCGCTGGTCACAAAGCGCTGGTTGTCCGAGTTGACAAAGCTGTGCCACGGCTTCTTCTGGAAGCGGCCCAGAATGTCGTCGTACTGGGTGTCGAGCTCGATCTCGTACTTGTCGAGATAATCAAACAGGTCGTCGGTGCCCAGCACCTTGGCAATCTTCACCAGCTGGTCCGAGTTGGAGTTGCCGTGGAAGAAGGGCTCTTTGCGGAAGATCATTGAGGCAAACATGGCGCCCAGGCTCCACATGTCTAGGCTGTAGTCGTACTCCTGGAAATCAACCAGCAGCTCGGGGCCCTTGAAGTAGCGTGACGCCACGCGCACGTTGTACTCGGTGCCGGGGTGGTAGAACTCGGCCAAGCCCCAGTCGATCAGGCGGAGCTACTCGGTGTTAGTGTCAGCAGGGCATTTGTACTGCCGAATGTGCATGCACCACCCCCTGCAGCACACCGACCCCCCTCGAAACGAAACAACTCACCTTGCGGTTCTCATGATCAATCATAACGTTATGAGGCTTCACATCGCGATGCATGATGCCCTTGCTGTGGCAGTAGTCAAGAGCCTTGAGCAGCTCCAGGATGTAGAAGCGCACGTCAATGTCGGCGAACTTGGGGTACAGCGACCGGAAGTCGGTGTTGTTGATGTACTCGAAGATGAGGGACGGCGTTTTGCTCTGCGAGTCGCGCACCACGTCCAGCAGCGCCACGATATTGGGGCCGCCCGACAGGTTCTGCAGAATCTTGATCTCGCGCTTGATCTTCTTCTTCTTTACGGGCTTCAGCACCTTGATCACACACTTCTGATAGTTGACGACGTTAACGCCCTCGAAGACTTCAGAGTACTTTCCCCGGCCTGTGCTGTTAGCTGTGTGCTCTGTCGGCCCGCGTGTGTTCTTTGCGCTGCTTCCCAACCCAACGTACCGATTTTGCGAACCACCTCGTAGTTTTCCAGGACACCCCAGCCTGCCGTGGTTAGTCTTGCTGTTCTCTCGATGTCTCTTCCTTCCCGGCAAATGGGGCTGCTCAGCGCGGCTGCTCACTGATGTTAACGCTGTCATAGTCCCAGTATGCCCGTGGCATGTTCTGGTTGACGTCGGCGTAGACCCGCGCCATACTGAACGTCTCGTCGCCGTGGGCCTCGAGCTCGGCAGACAACTGGGCCCCAGGGCTGGCAATACAATGTTGCAGCGCGTTGTCGAGTCCTTGGCGAACGTCCTCCTCGGTCGGCTGGGCTTGAGCGGCCAGTTCCGAAGCTTGACGTGTCGAGATCGTTGAGCGTCTTGCGCTTTTTTGGGCGTTTTGGTGTCGCGTACTGAGCCTGCCAACGTCTGCGCTGTGCACTATATGCGAATATGTGGTGTAGATAGGCGGATATATGGATATATGCGAATCAGTTGTGTCTCGTGTGCTCTGCGCCCTTTGGTATTTTCCGACGCATACGAGGCGGTGGCGTGCTTTGTGCTGCCGTCTTTTGTCGCAAAGGTCAACACAATCGTGTTTTTGCTCCAGGAGAACCAGATTTGTGATATATATATAAATATATATATCCGCAGCGCGTCCTTTTCGTCGTCGTCGTCGTCGTCGTCGTCGTCGTCAGTCGGAAACTTCCTAAAGCTCTCACGTTTTCCTTTGGATATGCGTGTTTTGAGCGATGCTGGAGATAAAATACGAATGGCGGTGAGCTGCCGGCGGAATTGATCTGTCCAGGACACTGGTCGGTCGCAAAACGAGGGCGGCAGGGCGGTGGTGGGCGAAATGGCGAGAGAGGGTGGACGGCCAGCAAAGTGCGTGTTGACCTAGAGGGGCAGCAGAGGTGAAGTTTTGGTCGAAAAATTACGGGCGGTTGGTGTCACCAAGGGAAGGTCGGTGGGCCAGCGCCCAGCCTAGTTTGGTGAGGGGAAAGGCTGCGCAGGCGGATAAGCGAATATCGCCTAGCCTAGCATTGCATAAATCAATATTGTACCACAATATGCATCTATCGGTATATTTGCCAGGACATTGACATCGTCACAACAATCACGTTTTGGTTTTCTGTTTTGTTATATTGTGACGAAGCTCAAGATCAAGCGAATTCAAGTCTATTCGGGTTTATATGAGTGCTGATTGCGATTGTTGGCCATGCAATAGCCAGGCGCGTCTCACGCGATCAACGGTCATCAGTCATAAATCATTAATCAAAAAGATGGGTATCAGACAAAAGAAACTGGTCTCCGTAGATCCTGAAGCCTGTGTTAGCTTTGTACATGAACCAAAACGTCATTGGCTTTCCTGCCCAAGCCCCTAAGCTCCTTCTGCGTTCGACTGTTTGTCAGAGAGAAGATTATTTATCTCGACATGTTCCTTGGTCGTTTTCCCCGATGCCAAAGGGAGCCATGGACATCGGCGTCCATAAAAGAACAGCCTTCAGGCCATCCCAGTCCCATCTGACAGCAGAGAAAAAGGATTTCCGCCTAAGGATGACGATACGATATTGGTTCTCATCATGCAATGAAGCAGGTAGAAGCTGCCGAAGGGGACGCCAAAACAAGAGGACAAAATGGCAGTTAAAAATCACTTACAGTCATCGCCATACTGCACACGACGCCGTTGCGGCGCAGACTGCATCGCATCGCCTCCGCGCTCGGCGCCGTCATAGTCAAGACTGCCAAGGCCGGTGTCGACGACGTCCCAAGTGCGTTTGCGCAGATCCGGCTTTTGGTGTTTGGGTTCGCCGTTGTCGCTGTTGCCGCCGTGGCCAAGATGGCGCCGCGCGTTGCTATTGCCCGTGTTGTTCTTCTTCCGTCGCCGTTTCTTGCGCGTCTTGCCTTGTTCCTTTTCGCTTTCTATTCCGTTTTCGGTTCCGTCGTTGAGAATCTCGCCATCTTCGTAGTTGGCTGCAAAGTCCGCGTGTGTAAAGTGCAGGACGAAAGAGGTCTCGGGGTCGTACTCGTCGCCGTCAACCACCTCTGTCCCAGCTCGAAGCGCTACCTCCTGTGCTTCGATGCCATCGTCCTGCGGTTCCTCGCTCGCCGGCTCGGGCAAACTGGTAAACCTGGCTCCAAAGTCGGCCGTCGAGAGATGCGAGAAGTGCGATTCGTGGAATGCGAAGAGCTCTTCCTGTAGAGAAGGAGGTCAGTAAACCGGAAGATGATGAAGTTAGGAAGACCAGACAGACATACATGTGAAATTTGCGGCACGCGGATAGCCGCAAGTGCTGCCATCGTTGCAGTTGCTGGCGTTGGATGGGAACGAGGACAAGGAAGAAAACGCGACCAAATTAGGCACGTTGCTGAAGCAGTTTTGTAGCTATCACGCGGTCACGTGCCCGCCAACACTGTTGGCCTCAATGCGCCTACACTTCTCTACCTTCACAATCATCCCAGCAGTACGTCTTATATCTTACAGTTAAAGTGATTGGACTGACTGGACAGCAGTTTACGTGAGGAAATCGGATTTATAACTGTTCGTTTTGTATCATAAACATTCATAACATCGTGAGGGGAAATCCACCAAAGCAACAAAACAGACCCGCCATGCAGTTCCCAAGCAATGTCTCTGTTAAGCGAAAGAGCACAGCAGAGACACAATATTATGCCGGTCGTTACGTCTGGCTCAGCAGAGCCAAGGCGCTTTGGAACGCACGAACGACCTCCGTTACTGGGAATGATTAGCTAAGACGTGGAGGCCAGTCGTATGAAGCGTGATCGGTACTCACAGTGCTGTTTTCTCTGGCCAAGGCTCTGCTCAGCAATCTTGACGTAGCGTTCCCTAGTTTGTAGTCTATCAATGTCAGTATCAAGAAAGGATAACAGTGTATGTGAGAGAGACAAGGTCCTGGGCACAATGCACTTACCTCTTCACTGCACGCTCATCGTCGTGGGCAGTGGCAGCGGAGGCCCAGACGTTAAAGTACTAGAAATATGTCAGCGACAGTTTGACGTGCGATATTCAATGCATGAGTGAGAGCACACACATTCACCAGACGGCCAAACTCCTCCAGCAGCTCCTTCTCCTCGCCGTTCATCTCCGCCAGCGCGTGCTCATAGCGCGCTTCAAACTCTTCCCAGTCAAACGGCGGGATGTGGCCCGGCGTGCCCGGCGACGACTCGCGTGCCTGGCTGGCGCCGCGCTGCATCTGTTTCGGTTGCGGCAGTTGCGGTGGCTGCGGTGGCTGCGGTGGCTGCTGATAGCTCTGGCCAGTCCCGTTCGGAGCCTGCCGCTGAGGCAGAGTCGTCTGCAGCTCGGGTGTCCGCACGGGTGACCGTACTGCCCGGAGCTGAGACGGCTGTGTCGGCTGTGGCGCTTCGAGAGCCGGCTGCTGCTGCTGCTGCTGCTGCTGCTGCTGCTGCTGCTGCTGCTGCTGCTGCTGCTGCTGCTGCTGCTGCTGCTGCTGCTGCTGCTGCTGCTGCTGCTGCTGCTGCTGTTGGGCAGCGGCCGCTTCGTTCACCGGCGTAGTGCCGTTGTCGACATCCATCTCGTCCGCGATGAATGAGGCCGTGAAGTCGGCCGTCTCATGCTCAGGCTCCGGCTCGGGTATAGCCATCAAGCTTGTCCCGTGAAACTCGTTGGTGCCGCTGTTCTGTTTCCGATGAATCCTCAACGGTGGCCCGTCGTTTGATCGCGTGGGAACAGGGAATAAGGACAGCTCATCAGATGATTTTCGGGTGGGAGAATGATGAGGTGCGAGTGAGGGCGATCCGGGAGACATGTTCAGAAGCAAAAGTACACGCACAATAGAACCAAGCGAATATGGCGCGTTACAGCGAATGGAGCTCCAAAAGCACACCAGCGCGAGGCTGACAAAAAATTAGTAACCGCGCCGTACAGGGGATCGGCAAGCCAGAACGCCGCCTTGACAAAAAGAGAGGTTTGGCCCTAAATATAGGAAAAGTACAGATGGGACGAACGTCCGATGATATAATCGTTCAAAGCAAGAGCCGAAGAAGAAGGAGCACAATGAGTTGGCAACGTTTCAGTGGAAGGTGCGATTGGACGGTGCTTGGCCGGTCGCATTGCTGCCCGAGCCTTCCCAAGTCGATCGCAAAACTCGATTCTGTCGAAAGTGGAGGGAAACGCGCTGTCAGATGACCGCGCCCTGGCACTTTAGACAAGGCAAGAACCCCAGACGCACAGTGGGGCAAGAGCGGAACGCAGTTGGCCCAAACGCAGGCAGGCGCCGCGCCGCCTTGTGTGCCTCCTGCCTAACCCACACGGCGGGCAGGTGCCTATGATTGGCTCGATAGCGCCTGCCCATCATCTGATAAAGACGCCTGTGACTCGCCGTGACGTGACCGCAAAATAAGCAAGAACGTCCCACACAGCGAGCGCCTTCCCAAAACCACACAACCAACAGAAACTACAAGTACCTTTGGCGATTAGGAAGCAGGAAGTATTCCGTGCAACCAATATATTTTGTCCACCGACCAGTCGCACACACTTTCCATCCAACCACAGACCACAGACCACAGACCACGATCCTCGATCCACCGGCAACGAAACACAGTCCATGGATTCACCATACACAGCCCGGTGACCGTTTCGATTGGATATGCTTTGCGACCGGCGACGTTTGCGACCAACCCGCGGCGGAACTGCCATCGGCGTCCCTTGATCGACTTTTTCTTGTTTTTCTTCTTTCTTTTTTTTTTGTCTCTTTTCCCTGTTCTTCCTTTCGATACTCCATCCTCTTCCATCCCACATCCTCAATCATACAATGAACTGCGACATCTGCGGGCGGCACTATCACCCCCAGCGGCTCCCGTTCCTCTGCGTCGTCGACGCCCGCAACCAGCTGTACGAGCCACGGATTGCCCACACTGTCGCCTTGATACACAACGAACAGCTCGAGGCGCAAGTGAACAAGGCGCTCGGCGAGCCGTCCAGCGGTTCACCATCGACGGGCGAACACCAGCCATCACCGAACGTGCAGGCCGAGACATGGGCGGCCGAGCAGCAGGATGCCCTCGACCGTGCCCGCGAGACGGCTGCACGAGCTGCCAGGCTGCGGCGGGAGATGGAGGACACACGCGCAGAGCTGGACCGGCGGCGAGACCAGCTGAAACAGCGCCGGTCGGACCTCGCGGCGGCATCCAACGGCACGGCGGCTCGGCGAGCGCGGGTGCAGGCGGACGTCGAGCGGTCGATTGCAATGACGCGCTTCAAGTGGAACCAGAGCTACGAGGCCATGGCAGCCACCCGCGGCTTCCTCTGCATGGAGGCGTCGAAGCTGTACGGCCTGCGGCGGGTCAAGAAGGGCAGCGCCATGCGCTACGAGATTGGCGGCTTCGAGGTCGTGGACCCGTACAACATGAACAGTAAGCCTCCACGTGCATATTCGTGCCCCCCCCCCCCCCCTCCCTTGCACTTTGTCGCATGCAGCTAACAAATATAGATCTCCCCGCCGAAGTCATATCAACAAGCCTCGCCCACATCACCCACATCCTGGTGCTTGCCTGCCACTATCTCTCCATACGGCTGCCGGCCGAGATCACCCTCCCCCATCGGGACTATCCCCGTCCGACCATCTTCTCACTCGCTTCGTCATACTCACACGGCGAAGTGCCCTTTCCGGGCTCGGCAAGCCCGTCGTCAAACACCGTCACCGCAGCAGCCGCCGCTGCAGCGGCGGCAGCGGCGTCCACCAAGCCCCGTAGCAACCGCGACCTCTTCCAGCGCATCCCCCGTGCCCGCCCGCTCTACCTCGACAAGGCGCTCCCGCTGCTGTCCAAGGAAGACAGCCAGGGCCATGCCATGTTTTTGGAGGGCATTGCGCTGCTGGCCTACAACATTGCGTGGGCGTGCTGCTCACAGGGCGTGTCGATCGGCGACCGCACATCGTTTGACGACACCTTTAGCATCGGCCGCAACCTGTACTACCTGCTGATTGGCAATCAGCTGCTGAACAACCCGGCAGGACGCATCTTTTCGACGGCCGGGACGGGACCGTCGGTGACGCCGGCGGCACCGTCACCCACGCCATCCAAGGCGACGAGCAACGGCGCCAGCAACAATTCTGGCGCCGCCGGCGCCGCGGACAAAGCCCCCGTGCCATCCATGGGCCGCTACGCACACGGCACGACGCACACGTTTTTGGGCGACGACACGGTCCAGACATTCAAGCTGCTGGGGCCCAACCGGCTGGCCGACCGGCTCAAGGCCAAGCTGAGCAGCGAGAGCATGATGCCCGACTGGGAGGTGCTCGAAGACGATGCCTGGGCCGTTGAGGACGAGGACCACATCAACATGGAAGACGGTGTGCTGAACCGCGTTGTACTGTCGCCGCCACCGAACGGGAATGGGAACGGCAACGGCAACGGCAACGGCAACGGCCGGGGCGGCAAGAGTACAGCACGCGGCGGTACGCCACCCTCGAAGAAGGCCGGCGGCGCCAGTGCGGGAAGCCCCAGTGCCGTCGTCGTCGGCAGTCGCGTGCCCGAGCAGCGGCTGTTTGGCGTCGAGAGCGTGGCGACCGTGATGTCGTCGGCGCTGGACGAGACGCTGGCGAATCTCGATCTTGAGAACCAGAGCCCGCGCGGTAATAGCGGCCGGACACCGTCGGACCGTCCACGCAACACGGGCACGAGCGGATGGACGAAGCTTCGCAATCGGCCGTAGAAGAAGGGCATCCCGACGACGGCCTCTGCTGCCCGCCAGCCGTCCATGTTGTTGGTTTTTTCCTGTCTCTTTTTTGAGTTTCTGTAATTGTGATTATTTCTATACTTGGAGTTAAGGGCATATATCTCGGGTAACAACGATGGACTGGGACCGGACACACAGCATCGGAAAATGGGTTTCACAAACGGGATACACACGGGGAGGGCAGGATAAGCGTAGCAGCTACATAGGCTCTCTCCTCTACGAGATACGAATACAAAGTATTTTGAAACAATTCAAAATATACCTGACAGGCTGCACATATCTTTGAAAATAAGGCCCAGCAGTGTGCCCTTGCTGTCGTATCCTCAAAATGCATCCGATCGTGCCGCTGTTACGTCGTGCTCATACAAAGTGCGTCCATATCCTAGATGGCTTTCATGGACCACGCCCATCACTGTGTCACTGACTTCATTGTCGATGGACGCTGCAGGGCCTTGTCCCATGGTCAAGCCTACCAGCGCCCTCTCCATCGTTTTCGGAAGTTTAATCTTTCTTGGCGACAGCATCCTCATTGTCGAAGCGAGGCCCGTCATCCTCCTCGGACTTTTCTTATTTGCAGATGTGCTTCTGGTCTCCACCCTGAAAAGCGCGTCCTTCATGGACGGTTTGCTCGTCTCCGCCAACAACTTGGACTTGAATGCTCTCAGCAGACCCCTGTGTTCCGTACCGTGCTGCGCCCGCTGTCGACGAGTCTTGCAAGCATCTCGGTTCCACCATCCACCCGTCCGTGCACGCACTTTGGTCACGCGCGAGGCTTTGGAGAGAATTGGCGGCGATGGTGTAGGGACGTCCACGATCTCTATATCGATGTCGAGCCGCAACAGGGAGAACGAGTCGGAAAGGTCCGAAAACAACGAATCGTCGCTCGTATCGCTCATGGTGTCGGATTCGTCGTCGACGTTGTAGCCCCGTCCATACGACATCAATGCATCGGGCGGGGGAAAGCGAGTGATAAAGACCGAACTGTTGTCATCGTCGTCGTCATCGTCGTTCTCGTCATCGCCATCACACATCATCGTATCAATATGAATGGAAAGATCCGTCTCGGCCAAAATGTCTTCCATATAAACACTAGTGTCACTTACGTGGTCGTTGTAATCGTACGTAGTATTACCGATGCCGGATATGCCCGTGTCAAACTCATTGTCGATGTGGTCCATCTGCATGATGTCCGCTTCAGAACCGAAGTCAGATTCTATGGGGGCAGTGGAAAAGTACGGGTCAATCCTGCCCCAGGCCATAATGTCCATGCGAGACAACGTAAAACATGACAGCTCGCCGCCGCCGAGATTCGTAGTGCGTGCTGTATCAACGAGTTGGAGAATCTTGCATGCTTGTCCTTGATCTGGCCTGAGGATCGTGTTTTCAGACATGCCAATATTCATAGGACGCGACGGTGGGGGCGAGGCTGCCGTGAGAATCGTCTCTGAGACACTGGTGTCGACAAGAGGGCCATCATCCATCTTCCCATCCTCTTTGTCCACACTTCCGGCTGCGGCACATTCAATATCCTCTTCGATGTCCTCTTTGATGTCTTCGTCGTCCATGAAAAGGCAAATCTCATGTCGCAACTTGCTGGGTGTGGTCAAAAGCAAAGATCCCGTGCTGTGCGTGAACAAGATCCGCTGTGTGCGCAGACCGCACTGCTTCAGCACCTGCGCAAACGCCGCTCGTTGTCGTAGCGTGTTTCGAAGCTGCATTGTCTTGGCCATATTCAGTGTTTTGCACGTAAACTTGTCCTTGTTTCCCCCATCGCCGTAGCCGCCGCTACGATATGTCATGACCGTCTTGCGTTTCTCGCCGGCAGTCTCTTCTTGGATCGTTTCGGCCTCATCTTTTCTTGGGTCTTGGTCCAATTCTTCATCGAGAGAGAAGATGGCCGGCTCTTCACACCACAAGTCACCGTAGTTGGCTCGGCCTTGTCCGTCCGTTGATGGTTCTGCTGGACGCATCCAGTCCCAGACACCGCTATATTTGGGGATGTCGATGCTGTTGGTGGTTTGTACAAAAGCCTTCGATTCGTGGGTAGCTTCGCATGTCATAATTGTCGTTGGCCTCGACTTCGTATCCGTGAGCCCAACGGTAGTGAGGGATGGACCGCAGAAGCCATAAAACACCTTGGCAATGACGGTGACAAGAAGATTGGCAATGAGAATGCAGACCACCCGCAACCAGGAACGGAAGCGGCGTAAGGGCGCCATCACAGATAAAGCCCATTCTTTAAACCTGCCGTATGCTTTGCTCGCAACCATCCTCGTGAGCATTCGTTCAGAAACAACGATAAGCAAAGATTGATGATGTGAAAGGCCAAAAGACCGTCCAGCAAAGAGGGAACAAGGTAAAAGGTGAAAAGATCTGTGTAGGAACTTGTCAAAGAAACACAGACCTCCGGGAGCATGGAGGAGGTGAAATTGTAAACATTATATGACAAAGTCGAAAGCTTTTGGGTCGGTAACAGAAAGGTTTTCATGGCAGCCGTTGACGTGAATAAAGGCACTATGTGCCCGTTTGCTGTGTCTTAAAAAAGCCCGGAGCGAAGGGTAGCATAGTGAGAGAAGAGAGAAAGAAAGAGAAGATGCGTGTCAGTGATCAAAAATAAAAAATGCATAACTGTAAAAAAATGGTCAATAATGATATTTCGTTTACCTTCAATTTGGTCAAGTGGGGATTGGCCACTTTGTGTCGCGGACATCTCATGTTAGTGAATGGCGATGTCAGGAAGAATAAAAGACATCGTAGGCATGTCTTTAACATACGCGAAGGGTCGATAATGGGACATTGATATAGATGGAAAAAAATAAAAATAAAATAAAAGAAGTGTTTTTTCTTTGAAAAATAAATAAAAATAAATTAAATTAAAAAAACCAATTCACAAAGCATGCACATAGGTAAACTGCTCAATAATTGTATTTATACAAAGGTTTGAAGAGAATGCATGCTCGTCAAAGACTGTGGCCTTGACACCAGCGTGTGGGGTTTTGTTAACTGGTTTGTGTATGTACCATACGTTTTTGTTTTGAGAATTGTGACCACATGAAATGGTGGCCCCACCATGAAGGATTGGTTTGTACAAGAGAAGAAAAAGAGGTTGAAGAGAATATGGTACACATGGAATGTTAAAACGAAATCCAAAGAAAATAGAAAAAATCAGAATCATAAGGCGTTCGTTCGAATCAAAAGACGAGGCGCAGTTGTTCGCTCGTCACAAGCAACAGCGGCCAGAAAGAAACAGGAACGACGAAAACCGTTTATACAGACACAGTGGAGGTCAGGGTGACAACAACATCTGCAGAGCACTCCGACTCGCTGGCCGAGGGCGCAGCAGTGATGGCAGCCGAGCTAGCAGCAGTGGTGGCAGCCACGGTGATGGTGGACGAGACGACCGAGTCAGCCGAACACTCGTCGTCGCTAGACCCGTCGCTGGCATTGTTGCTGGAGCTGTCGCTACCAGAAGACGAGGACGAGCCTGAGGAGCTAGAGGAGCTGCCAGAGCTAGAGCCGGACGAACTCGAGCCGGACGAACTCGAGCTGGAGGAGCTGCCCGAACCAGCAGCCGCAGTTGTGGTGGCGGCAGCGTTGTTGTTGCCGGCAGCGCCGGTCACGGTCACGTAGACAGTAGTAGGAGCCTGGGTCACAGTGACCGTGGCAATGATTGAGCACTGCCCCTGAGAATCGATGCCCGAGCCTGAAGAACCGGAGGAGCCGGACGAAGATCCCGAAGACGAGCCCGAAGATGAGCCCGAAGACGAGCCCGAGGACGATCCAGACGACGAGCCCGAGGAGGACGACGAGCTGGAGCTAGAGGAGCTGCCAGAGCTAGAACCGGAGCTAGAATCAGAGCTAGAGCCGGACGAGCTCGAGCTGGAAGAGCTGCTGCTAGAGCCAGAGCTGGAGCCTGAACCAGAGCTGGAACCAGAGCTGACAACCGTGGTGGTCTGGACAACCTCGGTAGTCATGGTCGAGGTGAAGGTCGACGTAATGGTGCTGGTGACGACGCGGGTGCCTGCGCCACCGTTTCCGTGGCCGTGGTCGTTACCGCTGCCAAGTGTCACAGTCACAACCTTCTGCGTCGTAACGACTATCTCGGACGTGACGGTGGAGGTCACAACCTGAGTCTTGGTGGTGGTGAACGATGAAGCGGCGTCAGTGGCAACAACCGACGAAGTCAGAGTGGAGCCAGTGATGGCACCAGTGCTGAAAGCGCTGATAACGCTCGAGGAGATGGAGCCGACAGCAGTGATGGGGCACACGGTGGTAGTGAGCACGACCGTGTTCGTCACGAGGACTGTAGTTAGGGCCTCGGCAGGCAGCGAAGACAGGGCCGCCGTGTTCGTGGCGGCAGGGCAGTTGGTTATGGTGGCGGCGCACGAAATGACGGTGACGACGTTGGTGGTTTGGACCGTCAGAGTGGTCAGTCCGCCGGACGCTGCAGCCGCGGCAGACGTCGAGGTGAGAGCAGCAGAGGATGTGGTGTTGGCAAAGTTGGCAACGCTGGACGCGTTCACAGCAGCAACCGAGCTGGAAGCAGCGTTGTTGACGGGAGGGGGGGCAGACGACGAGATTGGCAAGACCGAGGAAGAAGAAACAGCCCCAGAGGCGGCTGACGAAACGACCGAAGACACGACCGAAGACACGACTGAAGACACGGCGTTGGTAGTGCTGTTGCTGACGATCTTGCCGCCGCCATTCTTGCCACCACCGTGGTGCTTGTCACCACGGGCAAAGACAATGTTGTGGCTCTTGAGGTTGGGCACATAGTGGGCTGAGGCGGCCAAGGCGTAGAGGCCGACAAGGAGGGCGTTGGTGAGCTGCATATTGACGATGTAAATAAAACGAGACTGAAGTGTTTTCCTGGATGGTGTTGGTGATGTGTGGAGAGCGATAAATGTCCAGCTGGCAAGAAGAGAAAGGTTTCTGTACAAGGGTATCTTTGGCTTTGAAAAAAAAAAAAGAGTGAAAGTCAATTCCACGAATAGAAGAGAGTAGTCGAAAAAGTTTGATACCAAGCTCAAAATGAGAGAAAAGGGTTGTAAGGTTGTTTTGTTTGGAAGAAAACTGTCTTGCAGAAGAGAATGGAATAGCTTAGCTAGAAGCTTTGAAATAGAAGTGAAAGTGACAAAAAAAGAGAGTCGAAGACTGGACAAGGTGCGGAAAGTGAAGAAAGAGTGTGAAGAGAATGACGAGGAAAAGAGAAGAAAGAAACTGAAGACAAGAGGGAGAGATCGAGGAGTATTTGAAGTTGGATATCTTGGCACCATGTCGACGATATGAATGTCGTTGGTGTCGTTGATGCAGCCCTCTTCTCTTACACGCATCCTTGTGCAAGCGGAAGGCGGTGTTAACTTGGACGCCATGCTAGCCGCCCTGGTCCAGCTTAGGCGAAGCCTCTCCTGTCTGGGATATGCTGGGGGTACATCTGGGACACAAACCCCTGGGTCAAGGCCGTCCCAGCGTATCCACCCGTCCCAGATCCCTGTTCACGATCCAGGTACCAACCTGCTACCCTTGCGTGCATGGACACATAAAGAGTTGAGCCACCTGTTGAACCAGCAAATGGCAGGAAGGAGGTTCGTTTGCATCCGTTAACACGCTGATCATTTCCGAGACGAAGAAAGAAAAAAAAAGAAAGAAGGGGGGAGGAGGGCAGCAGAGGCATAAACCGCGGTGGATCTTATTGACCAACTATGATCTGCGAAAATCACTGCCACTATCCGCGCAACTTTTGTCGTCTTCCGTCAACTCGGCAGACGCCGTCATGCCGACGCACATGTTGCCGTTGAGCTTGAGTTTGGTGTCGAAGGTATGTACATATTGTCCGCAAGAGGGGTTGTTTACGGAGGTCAACAAGGGCTGCCCAGAAGCGAAGTAAGAGAGGCGTAAAACACTGTTCCGTAGCCCTTCTTAGATAATATTTTAGGAGTCGGACTTAAGACATCAAAAGAGTCGACGCTATTAAGTGGTATCCCGAAATGTTCCATGCCCACAAAGGAGAACAGACAGCGGCAGGATGAGGCCGTTCACGTAGACATTGGCGGAGAAAGGCAACGCTGGCAGCGGGATGTCTGGTCGTGTTGGAAACCATCAATGACGAGAAGAGCAAATAGAGAGGGAGGCGTCATTGCTAGTGTCGCGGAAAGAGATCCGTTTCTGGCTAGCTTTTGGCGAGTTGTTGTCCTGACGGTAAGCTGTCTCGTGGAGTGGATGAATATATGAGCGAGTGACTTAAAACAAGGTAGACCTTGACACGCTCCGATTGGACCACCAGAAGCCAGCGTGCCTGAGGACAAACATTGACCTGGTTTTCAAACTGTTTGACAATGAAGAGGCTCAGCACGGCCCATGTGGTGGGGTGCGAACACCACTGACAATAACAAGGGCCAAATAACCACCTGGTGTCGACAAGACGACGCAGGTGTGCGACAAAAAGGGGGTGAGAGTACAGAATACGGCGTACTTCGTACTCCGTAACCTGTTGCTGATGTGGGTATTCCTTTTTATTTTTTTTGGCGGCCAAACGTTTGCCTCTCTTACTGCTCGGTTAGATACAGTCCAGGGAACGACGTAAAGACGCACATGGAGTGTCCTTGGCCCATGACAGACAGGTTTTGGAAGATTGGCGTGTGCTTGTACACAGATGCCCTGGGAGCAGATCATTAGGTGCATACCCATCCGTACCTGGTCTTGCTGGGTCGATCCTCGTCCAATGTCAGGATGATCGGACACCTGCGCCTCTTTGGAACCAAACGAAAAGGCGCGCGGAAATGCTGGCACAAAGCAGGCAGAGAGACGGAAAGGTACTAGATGAGAGCGGTTGTCGAGGCCGGATCGACGCGCGGATAGGCTCGTCGCTCGGCCAGAAAACAAGAACGCCTGTGGCCTGATGTGAGGTATGACAGGACGGCATGAATGATCTGAGCTAGGAGGACGAGCAAAGCCACCAGGAGTTGGGGGGCCGGACGAGACAGGTAGCAAGACAGGGCGAGGGACATGAGAGCAGCGGCCAAACAGAACTGAACAATATAGCTGATCTTTTGGTGAGGGCGGTCAATGGTCGATCGCTGGCCACCATTCTCCGTGGCCACCCACCTGACTGGCAAACAAACAGTAATCTGTGAATCAAGGTGCAACAGAAGTGGCCGAATGGTGGGCAAAATGAATGGAAGCAAGGGTGTCGGTATGAGAATTGGTCGCAGATTGAGTTTGTGTTGTCTGAAAGAAGGACCCAGAAGTCGATGTTGATGGTGAGAAAGGGGGGAAAAGGAACGGGGCAGTGTTGAGGGCGACCTGCTCAGAGCAGCAGTTGAAACCCTTCGCTCCTGCCTCAACGCATCTCACATGCTTGTTGACTCCACAGAAAAGAACAGAAAATAGAAGGAGAGGAGGGGCTCTGACAGTGGGAAATGGCATAACGAGCAAGAACGATGCGTGAAGTGGTGCAACAACTCTACGAGAACCAGTATATTCAATCCCGCTATCGAGGCCTAGACCCAGTGGCCCTTGCCTGTCTCGTGGTTTTGTGTGAAGACGTGGTCTTGGTGGTATTAGTGACGGGGCCGTCTTTCCTAATTGGGCGACATGAGGCTCATGTCTCCTGCCCCTGGAGTATGTGAAACGCGCAAAAACGGCGGCCCTCTTTTGCGCCTCTGTCTTCCCTGCTGCTTCCCTAAGAACGTCCCCTGTCGAGCCTGTGTCCCAGGATCCTGGTCGATGCGCCCCAATCTACCAATCGACTTACTTCCAGAGGCATCTTGCAAAGGAAATCCCCACCATCACGTCTGCCGTCGCGCCATGGCATCGTGTGTCAACACGACAACATGATTGAGCCTCTCTTACGGCATCTGCAGCCCACACGCATTTACAACTTGGGCTGCTTATTAGGCCTTCTGCACGAAAACACAAAAATGCAAAACACAAAACACAAAACACAAAACACAAAACATGAAATACCTGTCCCCGGCCTCCCCCTTTGCATGGCCTCCATCTGGCCGACCCTGACAGCAGCATTGGTGGCTGTCCAGCCAAGGCCTGTAAGTACCCAGTCGTTGTCAGTATGCAATCCGTCCCAATTCCGAATAACCTTCTTTTCTTTGCTGGTTTTCTTGTCTGGCCTCTGCCGGCCACTCGCAATGCGCGACGCGGCTTTGGCCCAGTTCACACGAATTTAAGGCCTGGCCCAGACCGGTCTTGCGCAGCAAAGAGTTCGTCGGCGGTGCTTGTTTTGGATCTGCATGCCAAGTCGTCGCTCGTTGAGGAGACGGCTTGCATTGGTCGCGGTGCGCATCGCTATTGCAGTTTACTTGTACGGCATATTCGTATCACTTTTCACGCTTGGTCGACCGTGTTGTGTTTGTAAGTGGTCTTACATTCTTACTCCTTATTGGAGTTTAGCTATCAAACTAAGACTGAGAGTCGTCTTTCACTCTTGTCGACCGTGACAAAGAGTACACTCCATATGGGTATCCGGTTGAAAAGGACTGTCCCCTAATAATAACACCGTTTGATTGCAAACCTTCCATAATGCCCTTCCCTGCCTCTAGAGTACCCTTCGTGTAAACAAAATGTTGAATGCTTTTGTCCCAGCCAGCTTTTGACGTCAAATGAAAGGAGCAAAGATTAAAAACAGAAACAGAAAAACAATCGTGTCCAAACGCCGATGTTGAAATCGAACCGTGCCACACAGGAGAGAGTGCCACGGAAAGATGAAGCGAAAAAACTGTCGTCTCACATAAATGGAACTGAAAAATCAAAATGATGAAATATGCGCAAGATGAGTGTTGAAAAAATAAACATCGCGGGGAATTGAAGAAAGAAAGCTACGAAAGCAGCTGACAGGCTCTGTAAAAGAAAAGAGGTTGTTGCTCTCCTGCCTTTTGGAACAGAAGCGCCGCACTTTACTGCTTCGAGTACTTCTCGCGGAAAGCCTTCGCGGCGTTGACCATGTTGACCAGGGCAGCCTTGGTCTCGGTCCACTGGCGGGTCTTGAGACCGCAGTCGGGGTCGATCCACAGCTGCTCGGGCTTGAGGAACTGCAGCATCTCCTCAATGCGGTCGTGGATCTCCTGCTCGCTGGGAATGCGGGGCGAGTGGATGTCGTAGACACCAGGGCCGATGTGGCGGGGGTAGGCCGAGTCGACAAAGACCTTCAGCAGCTTGGCGTCCGACTTGCTGTTCTCAATGGACAGAACATCGGCGTCCAGGGCAGCAATTGCGTGGAAGAAGTCCTGGAACTCAGAGTAGCAGAAGTGCGAGTGGATCTGAGTCGAGTCCTCAACACCGGTGGTGGACAGGCGGAAAGCCTTGACGGCCCAGTCGAGGTAGGCCTCACGCTCCTTGCCGGAGCGCAGGGGCAGACCTTCACGCAGCGCAGGCTCGTCCACCTGGATGACGTCAATGCCGGCCTTCTCCAGGTCGACGACCTCGTCGCGCAGAGCCAGAGCGAGCTGCTCGGCCTGGACAGACTGGTGAACGTCGTCACGGGGGAACGACCACCGCAGGCAGGTGACGGGGCCCGTCAGCATACCCTTCATCGGCTTCTTGGAGACCGAGGCAGCGTACTTGCTCTCCTTGACGGTCATGGGGGCAGGGCGCGAGATGTCGCCGACAATGATGGGAGGGCGGACGCAGCGCGAGCCGTAGCTCTGAACCCAGGCGTGCGTGGTGAAGGCATAGCCGTTCAGGCGCTCACCAAAGTACTGGACCATGTCGTTGCGCTCCGGCTCACCGTGGACGTAGACATCAAGGCCGAGCTCGTCCTGGATGCGGACGTTCTCGTCAATCTCCTTCTCGATGAAGCGGTCGTACTCGGCCTCGGTGATCTCGTTCTTGGTGAGCTTGTTGCGCTGCTGACGGATCTCCTTGGTCTGGGGGAACGAGCCGATGGTCGTGGTGGGGAACAGGGGCAGGTTCAGCTTCTTCTGCTGCTGGGAGATACGCTCAGGGAACTCCGACTTGCGGTTGTAGTCGGCAGGCTTGATCTGGGCCTGGCGCTCCTTGACCTTGGGGTCGTTGGTGCGGCTGGAGGAGGCACGAGCCTCCATGGACTTGGCATTGGCAGCGAGCTGCTCGCTGACGGCGGCGGGGCCATCAGTCACGGCCTTGGCAATGACGGCGACCTCGCTGGCTTTCTCGACGGCGAAGGAGAACCAGTCGGCAATCTCAGGGTCCAGCTTCTTCTCGCTGGCCAGCGTGTGGGGGGTGTGCAGCAGAGAGCTGGAAGTGGCGACAATAACGCGGTCCTTGCCGAGCTTCTGGATAGCGGCCTCAACGGTCTCAACAGCGCGCTTCAGGTTGGTCTTCCAAATGTTACGGCCGTCGACAACACCGACGGACAGAACGGTCTTGGGGCCCAGGGCACCAATGACGGCATCGAGCTGCTCAGGGTTGCGGACCAGGTCGACGTGGACGGCGTAGACGTCCTTGGGGACGGCCTCCAGGTTGTGGACAATGTCACCAAAGTAGGTGGCGAAGACCAGCTTGGGCAGCTTGGCGGCCTCGGCCGCAAAGTGCTCGTAGGCGGTCTTGAAGGCGGCCTTGGTCTTGGCGGGCAGGTCAAAGACCAGGACGGGCTCGTCGATCTGGACGGTCTCGGCGCCAGCCTCCTTCAGCTGGGCCAGGAGGGCGTCGTAGACAGGCAGGAGCTTCTCGAGCAGGTCAATGGGGTCAACGGACTGGCCACGGTCGGCCTTGGCCAGGTGCAGGAAGGTGACGGGGCCGACGAGAACGGGGCGGGTGGCAATGCCAGCCTCCTTGGCCTCGAGGAACTCGGCAACCGCCTTGGGCTTCTCAACCAGAGAGAAGGTCTGGTTGTCCTGCAGCGTGGGCTTGACGTAGTGGTAGTTGGAGTCGAACCACTTGACCATCTCCAAGGACGGCAGGTCGACGCCGTTCTTCTGGTGGCCACGGCCCAGGGCGAAGTAGGTGTCAATGGCATCGAGCTTGGCGCTGGTGTACCGCTCAGGGACGGCCTGCAAGTTGTTAGTGCGGGCTCTAATATAAGGGTAGCTTGAGAGCAAAGCGAGAACAAATCTGAGAGAAGAGCTGAGAGAAACGTACACCAAAGTCCTGGATGTGGCTCAGGACCTGATCGTACAGGGCAAAGTCGTTGCTAGGGATAACATCAACGCCGGCATCCTTCTGGATCTTCCAGTGAGCAAGACGGAGGCGCTTGGCCTCAGCCAGGAGGTCAGCCTGGGAGAGCTTGCCGCCCCAGTCTGCGATTGTTAGCCATTATCCTTCGTATCCTTTGACGAGCAAAGGGGGCAAGGACGGAAAGAACATACAAGCCTCAGTAGCCTTCTTCAGGTCACGGTTCACACCCATGCGGGGGAAACCGAGGATCGATGACTGAACCATCTTGTTGTGTGGTGTTGGGGGTATCTGTGGGGAGAAGTGACTAAAGACAGGAGTTAGCAGGCGGAACAGAAGACGTGAAGAAGAGAGCATTGAGCGAGGCGTGGTGAGGAGAAAGTAACGTGAGGTTGTGAGATCCCGAGTTCGTGAGACCTCGGGCATCTGTACACCTATGGAGAGGAAGAAGGCGAGCCTTGGGAAGATATTGTGCTGGAAGCAAGTGATACGTACAGAAAAGTCCGTCCGGAGGCGAATTGTCGGATGAACAGAGAAACGTGAGAGCGTATGGTGAAAGGATGAGGAAAAAGAGAAACAGAAAGGAGGGAGAAGAGGAAGAAGGAGAAGAAAAGGAGGCGAAATCAAAAGGCGGAATGTGGGAAGGCGAAGATTTTTTAATAGCAGGGCCAGAGAAGGTGCAAGCGGCTAACAGGGGCGGTGTGATAGTGGGAGGGACAACGCGGTTGCCGTTACTGTCAATTGTGTCTTTCTCTTCCACATGCTCCAACGTAACATGCTTTCTCACTGGTTGCTGCGCTACGGGAAGGCACAAAGGGACGCGAAGTTAAGAGTCAATTACTTGATACGGAAGTTTACGTAGTGCGAGTTACGGTTGCACGAGCAGGAACGGTGAGCTCGTTGGGGAAAAGTGGGTTAGCTCCAGCGCTCTTTCTCCGTTTCTGCAGTTTCTGTATGACAATACGTCGTAATTACTCAACAAATGTGCGCCGGAAAGAGAAGGCGGGGTGGACAAAAAGGAGCACGAACGAGAGGAGAGGCAAGAACGACATGGCTGTCGGGCTGGGGTGAGAAAACGATAATTGAGAAAAAAAACTTCTATGGTGGGGTAGTTCTTTCCTCGTTCTGATGGCGCGATATGGGTGTCTGATTCTACTCCTGATTCGGAGGGGCAGAGAAGCTGAAGGAGGGGCGGGTGGGCTAGACCGATTTTCTGACTCTGTGCAGTTAACGCGCGCTGTAAACGCAGGTCCAGAGCTCCGTTGCGGGACGTAATTACAGGAGCTTCTTTGTGCTGACGTTGCCACTAGCACGACGTAGCGACATCCAGTTGATTAATTTGAGGTTTCCAGGGCAATCCAGGAGATCAATTGGTTTATTGCAGAATACTAATTGCAATTGATCGCCGTTTCGACAGCACGGTCCTTGCGTTTTACGAGTCTCTTGTGGTCCCCGTTGCTTATGCACAGTTTCTTCACATCTTAAGATCTGCTGGGCACTTTTTGGAGTCAGAGCCTATTCCCAGTTTCTCGAATTGGAGAAGACGGGAGAGCTTCGCTTGCAAGAACGGCACAGATGGCACGGCTACAGGGGGAATGGCATGGGATGGCCAGAATCTTGGCTCTTGGGAAGGGTGCCGCCAGAGACGGTTGAGCCGCTAGCACGAACACTATTGCAATATCAGATATGCACAGATTTGCACGCTGGCGCCGTATTAAATTAAAATATCGAATGTCGTTCAATTCATTATAGCCTCGGGGCAGCGGGATCGGAGCAGACAGGAGTATATAGTGTACAAAAATTAGGGCACCCAAAATCAGGCCCAATGCTTTGGGCTTTACGGGCCGAGAATGACACGCTCATATTTTTCAGCATCAAGCCGCTGGTGAAGAACGTGCTGCAGCGCCGCCTTGGTCTGGTTCATGGCGGGCAGGACGCCAGCGATCTGCTGAAGGTTGCTCTTGAGACTGTCCATGTGGTTGCTGAGCTGCGCTGCCACTGTAGACAGGTCCTTGTCGAGATGCTGTAATATTTGTTAGTGGGGGCCACACGATACATGGGAGACACGAGTAAAAGGAAGAAATACCTCAAAAAGACCTCCGTTTTGGCTCTTGTCCCTGCTCTGTCCGTTTTCGTTATTCTCATTCTCGTCCTTGCCATGGTCGTTGCCACCCAAGGCAGGCGCTCGTTTCGCAAGCTCCACAAATTGCAGGCTGTCGTCGTTGCCCCCCTTCAGGGACCTGTTGTCGCCGACGTCCACTGGAGCTAGCACGTGCGCCCGTCGTGTTCGATCGCGCCACGTGCGCAGGTCGGCCTGCGCGTTGGTCTCAAGCTGCCGCAACGCAGCATAGTCGGCTGCCAGTGCCTCTTCTTCGTGTTTGCGCTCGCGCTCGAGCAAGGCAACGGCATGCTGTAGCGGACTGAGCTGCTGCTCGAGAGCATGAGCTTCCTCGACGGCGCGCTCAAAGTTGAAGTCGGCCGCGAGACCATTGCGGTCGTCGTCGGGCAGTGGCTTTGTGCTGGGGCGTCCGCGACGTGACACAATGTGCACCGTGCCTGGCGGGAAGGGGATGCCCTTGACGAGCTTGGATCGCACGCGGCGCGTTACGCTGGCAATGGCCTGCCGCGTTTGCTCCTGGCGCCGCTCCACGGCTGCACCTCCTCCGCTGGCGCCGGCGTTGGCGCCGACGCGCGATATGACCGGCCGCGCACACTCTTCCAGGAGGGACTGTACGGCGGCAATGGCTTCGCGCTCGAGCGGCGCCCACTTGTTCGCCATGGTAGCGAGGGGTATGTAACGTGTGCGGGGGACCAGCTGAGCAAAATGCTGGCTCGGGGGTTGAGCGCGCCCACCACCACTCTGGCGGCGTCGTCGCCCTGCATCCTCAGCCCTTTCTTCTGGATCTTGATCTGGCTCTGACTGCTGCTCAAGCTCCGGTTCTAGCTCCTCAGCAGCGTCTCTGGTTCTGTCGCTGTCTTCGTCGCGCTGCTTTGGTTTTCGACCACGCTTTCTCGTCTGCTGTGGACTGGAGGTCGATGTCTCGACAGCGGTCGTTTCCGCTCCTGCTTTCTTTTTCGTCCTCGCTTGCTTCTTTGTCTTTGATCGTTCGGCTGGTTTCGTAGTTTTTGTTGGCGGTGGCACATCATCTGCTGTTGTGCTCGCTCTCTGTGGCCGGCCAGGATTTTGCTTCGGGGTATCGGCTGGTGGCTCTGCTACTGTACGCAACCTGTTGGATTTTGTCGTCTTATTTGTCTTTTCTGCCTTTCCTGCTTTCGATTTGGATGCCTTGGCACCCGTAATGGTCACAGAGGACGACTCAGGCTGCGCGCTCGGTCCACCCGTTTTTGACGAACTGTTGCCGTCGCGCAAATTTCTGTCGCGTCGACTCCGTCGTGGCTCCGTCTCTGGCTCGGCCTCTTTCCGGGTTCGCTTGCTGGGCCGATCGGCTTCAGCGTCAGCATTGGCCTTGCGGCCGCGTTTTGTTGTCTTCTGTGACGCGCCCAACGCCGTTGCACCTTGGTCGCTTCCAAAGGACGTGTTTATTCGAGCCTAAGTGGTGAAAGACGGTATTGATTAGCTTGATAAATCGTAAAACAATATCCTCAAGAGGCGGAAACATACCATTGCTGCGATGTGTTGTTGGAGCCTTGTGTCGTCAGTTTGTCGCGTCTCAAGATCGCGACATTTGAGCGCGCCCAGGCCATT
The DNA here is from genome assembly GCF_000820605.1 of Sporothrix brasiliensis 5110. Lineage (NCBI taxonomy): Eukaryota > Fungi > Ascomycota > Sordariomycetes > Ophiostomatales > Ophiostomataceae > Sporothrix > Sporothrix brasiliensis. Next base: position 2,043,766 of record NW_024467134.1, read on the forward strand.
TACAGCACATGGTGCTCGCTATCGTTATCAACAACAGCTTCAGTGATTTGTGGGGCAGCCTTGCGCTTGCCTTTGCGTGAGAATCACGTGATACCAGTTGGCTCTAGTTCGCAATATCTGTTGTCATTGAACGGTATGGCCTGCCATGAATACAGTGGACAACGAAGCTCGTTAACTTTGACCTTTTCCCGGTATCCCATAATAACCCGATTCAAAGGGCTGGCTATCTAAATTCTCGCCATTCCAGCGGTCACATCCTTCAAAATGCTTCATATTGCAGCGTAAAAGACACTTTATCCGTAATTAGCAAGAGCTAGCTGGTCCCCTCACTTGAGGCAACCAGTCCCCGCAGCGCACTAATGTCCGAGCAGTAGAGTAACCAAGGCTCAGGGTTGACAGGCTGACAGGCAGGAGCTATGGCAGCTCCTGCAGAGGTTGCGTTATCGTACTGTGGCCTACTCGCTTCTCCACTGCGGAATTAGTATGCGTTGCAATACCCCCAGAATACGACAGCCCATGTTGCGTGAAGCCCAGGCTGGCATAACTTTTTGTCAGTTTCTGAAGAAAACCAAAAACTTCCGCAAGGTTCTATGGCTCCGCTTCTGAAGGACGCACTCGTCTTCTAGAGCAGTGAAGGTGTTGCCAGGTCGTTCCTTCCCTCATCTACGAAGTATTGGCAGTTTCCGCTTCACTCTGACTAGTTCCCCGCTAGCGTGATTGGCACTGTCCGGCCACTAAAATTGCACAAGAGGTTGCACAGTGATCAAGACAGTGGTGTCAGCAACGCGCACTGGGTGGAAGTCTCATAGCACTGCCCAATAAGACAACAGAAAACACGGCCCGTCTCCATGCGACCCGTTCGACACGCGCAGTTCGACCAGGAGCAGCTTCCGTTTCCTGTCCCCTTCTTCAAACATCTGGCCTCCTCTCCTCATCTAGCTTCTTCCCATCGGCATCTCTATTACCTCTATCTTCTGCAGCTTCTTTCGTGTCCTTCCTTTGCATACCCCGTTTTCAGATCCTCTTGTCGGGTCTCTTTATCTCTGTTAATACCGTTCCTCCAGCACCTTTGGGCTTAATTTTCTCTTCGTCCTTCCCGTTGCTCTCATTCCTCACTTTTCTCACTGCCTAATTTACTCGGTCGTGCCCCCTTTTTCTTTTTTTTGAACCTCCACGCACATAAACTCACATCCGCAACAATGCGCTTCTCGACGAAATCGGCCCTTATGGCACTGCCGCTCCTGGGCGCTGCTGCTGAGGACGGCGGCCTGTTCGGCCAGTACCGCGCGCAGTTCCAGAACCTGCTGGGTTCGCTCGGTGTCGGCGCCCCCGAAGCTGCCACCGGCGATTCTGCTTCGTCTGGGCCAGCTACTGGCGGCGCTGCCCCGGCGACCGGTTCTTCCTCCACTACCCCAACCGAGCTGACTCTCAGCAACTGGGAGAGCACCCTCTACTCGACGGTCAAGCCGGATGCTACGATCCCCGAGGAGTGGCGCATTCTGATCACGGGCCGCAACAAGACTTGCTTCGGTATGCAGCGCGCATGGTTTTCTTTTCCTTCTTTCGTTTCTGGTTCTCTAGTGGTGTGTGTACATCTGCTAATATCGTCCCCTGTCCAGGCCACTGCGCTATCATCGAGTCGGCTTTCTACGCCGCAACCGTCAAGACGTCCGCTGCCACCAGCGCGCACGCCGGCATCATCAACTGCGATGACCAGCCCGTCCTGTGCAACAGCTGGTCGTCCAGCCCCGGCTACCTGTACATCTTTGAGCTGCTGCCCAAGCCGGCCAAGACCGACATCTACGTAAAGCGCCTGAACTTCACCACGTCGACCCCCGAGACCTATGTGAACCTGTACGAGGACAAGGCGCGCACCAACTTCCAGCAGCTGGACGGCTACTTTCACCCGCTCGACGGCCAGCTGGCCGAGCTTGGCCTGGCTGTCCCCATTGGCTACGTCCTGTGGTTCTTCAACGCGGTGCCCAGCTGGATGTTTATGATTGCCGTCTCTTTCGTCAGCCGCACCTTCATGTGAGTTTCCAAAGTGCCTTTATTTTTTCTCGTTTCTGTCCTTGTCACATCATGTTGTCCCGCGACTAACCACGTTTCTTTAGGGGTCGCCGTGCTCCCGGTGCCGGCCGCCCGGGCGCTGGCCCTGCTGGTGCTCCCGCCGCTGCGCACTAAAGTGCAAATGCGCTGTGGACACGTCAACGGTTCCCGGTGCTTCGGGTGTTCGTTGCTCGTAATGGATAGTTGGCTTTATTTTTATTTTTTTAAAAAAATATAATATAATGAGAGGATGGGCAAGATAAGAGAATCTTGGTTCTTTTTGTCGGGATTGGTTGGCTCCATTGTTTGGGTATCTCGGCTGTGCACATAATTCTGTGTTGTGCACAAAAACGCTTTAAATAACATTTGGCTGGTGGTTGGATATGTTTGGGCGGCCAGGCCCTGACTGTGGTCTTTGCATTTGGTTTGTTTTCTTGCGCAGGACATCGAATCTGCATTGTTTCATAATTTTTCTTTTCGGGCTAACTTCGTGCTGTCACGTCTCGTGTCATGTTGCTGGTCGTTGGTCCGCGGTGTTGGTCGAGACTGTACTTGTGCTGGTCTCGGCGGTCATCTGTTCACAGGTGGCTTGGACGTTCTGCAGACCCTTGATGACTTCGTCGGGCAACTGTGGATTGTAAAGACGTCCATATCGTAGATCACTCAGGTTGCCGACCGACTGCTGGACGGCCGCCATGAGACGCGCCTCTTCTTCATCGAGCTGTTGAATTTCCGCTTCGAGGTCGCGTATGGCGTCGTCCAGCTCTGGCACAATGGACGTGAGTGAGTGGGAGGAAGGCCCGCCGCTGCCGCGTCCTCCCGCCGCGCCTGCCCCAGTGGTTGTCGCAGTGCCAGCATCAGTACCAGCTGTGATTCTATCGCTGCCATCTGGTGCAGACGAAGCTACAAAGCGCTCAATCTGCAGCTCGTCGTCGCCCGCCACATCTTCTTGTGCCTCGGCGCGGAGGCGTGCACGTACGGCGTACCGTCGCAGAAGCCGGCCCTTCGCGACCTCGTCGTCAATGTCGGCTGCAACGGCATCAACCACGGCACTGCGCTGGCGCTGCAGATCGCGATACAATGCGCGGACCTGCGGTGAGGACTGCAGCGTCCGAGGAAACAAGGCGGTGAAGTCGTCGAGGGAGATGATTGTTGGCAGTTGAGAGGGGGCCAGCAGGAACTGTTCCAGGATGGATGCTTCGGTCGGAGCCATGGTGAAGATTGGCGACGGTGATGGAGATAAAGATGCAGGGCAATGTGCAAAATAACAATGCGTGGCTATTATTTGAGGTTGTTCTCGAACTGGCCTGTCCAAAGGTATGCGGAGTACGTTATAGTGCACACAGAAAGTACAGGCGCGTCGCGTGTTGACGCGGCTCGATAATATATAGCGGGGGGCCCAGGGCAGTGGGCAGGCGCTCAGGGACAGAGACGGCGGCTGGCCAGCGTTGGAAAAATTAAAGTGGCCAATCCCGTGATTACAGCCAATTACGTTCTCACAACGGGCTTTCACGACCTCACCTCCTTCCTTTCAACTCATCCATGCACGTTGAGCTACAGATCGTCTTCACCGCACCTTCCTGCTGCTGCACTTGTCATAAAATCTGAACTTGTTTACGGTAGTAGCGACTTCTCTCTTTGATTGTCACACTCGTTCTGCTCCTGCTTCCTTCGGCGGCATTACTGGACGCTCTTGCCCAAATTGCGACCGTATTAAGAAGCCCTCTTCTCTGGCGGTGTATTTGGGGCATTCCTCGACCTGTTGACACGTTTGTGAGCTCCTGACTCTGTCACAAGCCACTCCATTGCCTCACAATATACTAATACCATGGTCAGACTTCCTTTTCTTTGCCCTTGCGTGCCTCTCATCCAGCTTCGCCCGTCCATCAAGATGCCGCCGAAGCAGGCCGCCGCGCCTTATGCGGTCGATGAGCGCGTCTTTTGCTTTCACATGGACATGCTGTATGAAGCACGCGTCTTGGATGTTCAGCAGGTGACTGGGACTGCCGCTGCTGATGGCCAGCGCTGGCGCTTCCGCATCCACTACAAGGGCTGGAAGAACACCTGGGATGACTGGGTGCCCGCCGACCGCGTCCGCAAGTTCAACGACGAGAACCGCGAATTAGCGGCACAGCTGCGCGACCAAGCCCGGCTTCTGCAGCAGCAGAAGAACGCCAAGGCCAAGAAGCCTGGACAGGGCCCTGGCGGTCCAGGTGGCTTGGGCGGTGGCGGTGGCCGGTCCAGTCTGACAGCCGCAGCGGCTGGTATCGTTGGCGGCGGTCCTGGTGGGTCGGGCAGCTTTGGTGGTGGTGGCAGTGGTACGGGCACAGCAACGCCTGGCGAGCGCGGTGGTCGTGACCACCATCACCTCCTTGACCGGCACTCCGAGATGGCGTCTGCGCGCGGTAGTGAAGAACGGACAGGCGCTGGTTCCCTGGCACACGCACGCGGCCCACGGCGTCAACGGGACTACGACCTTGAACATGTGAGTGAATATTTTATTTTGCTATGCTCTTGGTTGGTATCTTTGATGCATTTACGTTATACCTTATGATTTTGTTGCCAGTATTATGGTTTTGTTTTATACTGCCAGCGTATTCTATAATTGGCAGACGATCACTCCTTCCATGACCGCCGACAACGACTTCCTAAGTAGGAACGCCGTGTCTTTCTAAGAGAACCATCCAAGCCAGTACTTGCAACAGGCAGGTGCTTCTGGCCGTGTTTCTCAAAGATTGACATTTATCACGTCAGGACGTTGCTGCCTCCTGCCTCTTTCGCTCCTTATGCAATTTGCCCTATGATTGTTTTATTCATTCACGCCTGCTTTTTCTTGGAACGTCTAGCCATTCGCTCCTTCCGATCAGGAGTCATCTCTGGCTGCTGTGCCTGCACTGTGAGCACGCAAATGGCGATGGGTTGGTCATCCAACGGCTGAACCTGATGACTACAGCGACTGGCGATTAAGGTTCGCCGACTTGTATGAGTCGCCTGATTTTGCCCTTTACTTCCATATTCTGCTCCCACAAACATTTTCTTTTCTACTGCAGCTCCGTTTATCCGATCATTCACCTCTACTCTCCAATTTTACCCAATACTCTTGATCCTTCTTCTCGGCTTTGTTTGTTTCCTCTTCTCTTCTTTAGCATATCCCTGCTTTGTATATCTATCGTTTCCTCACTTTATACCACGACGACGAAACGTTCCACGTGCCTACATTCTACTGTTGCAACCATGCGACTCCGAACTAGGAAGGCCGCTGAAACGCACAGCCCTATGAAGGCACCTGCAGCGCGCTTGAATGCGAGGTCGTTGGCTTCCCTTGCTTCGTCTCGTTTCAAAAGCATTAGCCACTACGCCAAGTACGAAAACGCACTCGCCGAGCGCGAGTACGACGTGCTGGCCGAGCTTCCTCCTGGTGATGGGATCAATCACTATTTGAAGGAAGCCGAGAAGTTCGTTGACCGCCTCCCTCGTCGCGCTAAACGACGCCACCCCGCGAGACAAGGTTCTTCCGACGTGGACACCAGTGGTGTGGACACTTCCTGGGTGACAGCTATGGAAGAAGCCCTGGAGGATAGTCTTTCTGATGCTGAGGATCCTACGACTGGAACGCCGCTAAGCGGTTCAGCCGAGGCTGGGATCACAAACACGGTCCCAGTCACAGACGAGACCCAGGCCACGGACGAAGCCCAGGCCACGGACGAAGCCCAGGTCACAAACGAGACCCAGGTCTCAGCCGGAAACCAGTCTTCAGTTGCCGGTGTGGCCAAAGAATATGTTTCTTCGCCCAAGCATATACGCATAGTGGTAGTCAACCAAACGAAGCGGCCCCAGCGCATAGAGAAGCCCAGGCGTTCCGATAAGCCGATCCACATAGCAAAGCGCAAGAGCTCGGGTGGACATGCGCACGTCCGTATCATCAATCGGAGACACCTCAAAGTATGACGGCTCTGACCTCAGGCCGGCAGTGACTATCCAGCGGTCAAAGTGGCACTTGACGATCTGGCACAAGTGTCATGCGTGACTTGCATCGAATCCAATAGTCATAGCACGCTTCTACCCGGAATCCCTTTATTTTACATACCCCTTTCCTCCTCATGTTCTACCGTTGTATTTTGCTGTTCTCTTTTGGATGATTAGCGGTCTCCTATTTTCTCATGTCGCTTTCGCTTTGTTCTATTTTTCTGCTTTTCTGCTTTTCTGCTTTTCTGCTTTTCTTTTTGTTTTTTGTTTAATTTCTTTGTTTCATTTTGCTACCCACGGTTCGGATTGTTCTCTAACGACTACAAGGAGGATAACTTCCACAACCGGCCTTCGATCCGGCTCACTCTCCCCGATCACCTGAAGGCGGCACTCGTTGACGATTGGGAGAATGTGACCAAAAACCAGCAACTGGTACCGCTTCCACACAAAGTTCCGGCTGAGACTGTTCTGGACGACTACCTCACCTTTGAACGACCACATCGCGAAGAAGGCTCTGCTAGCCTCGATATCCTTGAGGAGACGGTTGCTGGACTGCGAGAGTACTTCAACAAATGCTTAGGCCGCATCCTGCTCTATCGGTATGTTGTGAACTTCTGTGGCTCCTCCTCCTCTAAGTTTGGTCGGCTGGCTAAGACAGGCCCTTTTACAGGTTTGAGCGCCCACAGTACATTGAGATGCACGAGCTGTGGGAGACGGACGAGAAGTACAAGTCCCCGATCGAGACCTATGGCGCCGAGCACCTGTGTCGCCTTCTTGGTATGTCAAAGCACAACACCGACCCTTAGTCTTTCACAAGTTGGCATTAACACATTCGTCCAGTTTCCCTACCCGAGCTCATCTCACAGACAAACATGGATCAGCAGTCGGTCAACCGGCTGCGAGACGAGCTAGCCAAGTTGACTACCTGGCTCGGCAAAAACATGGTGAAATACTTTGTGAGCGAATATGAGACACCCAATTCAGAATACGGCGAGAAAGTGAGAGGCGCTTGAAGGCCTGTCTTCTTTCTGTCTTGGTGACGTCAAAATCCACAGCAGTGACTTTGTAACGTGCATATGGAGCTGAGCAGGGTCGGCAATACGGCAACGACTCGCCGGACTCTGTTGTGGCATATTTCTGGGCCACTGCCGGCTGAACTTTGGACATTGGCTGTTGGGAAATTAATCGGGCGTTGTGAAGGTGTTACGATAACAAAAAATAGACGAGTAATTATATTTGGTATAAATGTTCACAAAATTCACATGACAGTTCGAAAACGGTCAAAAGTCTTTTGCCCAGCCAAACAAACCCAAAAACTAAATCATACAGTGAGTTACTTCAAGTTATATGTACAAAGCGAAGCGCCTGGTCGCCCCAATCCCCCTCACTCTCGTTTCCTCATGAACTGATCTTCGGCCCTGACTCTTGCCGGCTCTGCTCGTTCAGGTCGTGGTATTTCCGTGCAACGACGAAACCGGGATCCGGCCGCCGCGCCGCTTTGAGCTTGGCCAGCGTCGCCTCGCGGCCCTCGCTGACCTCCTTCACCTTCACCAGCTCCTTGACGCTGAAGATCATACCGGCCGACGACGGCGACACCGCGTGCACGACGGTCTGGTTGCGCCGCCGCAGACCCAGAGCAGCGAGTGCATCGCGGGTGCGCTGCGGCAAGCCGATGGCCGACCGGTTGAGGGTCACCTGGAAGAAGGACATGTTGTGCGGTTGTGTAGATGTGGGGTTGTGCAGTCGACAACAAAAAAGCGGAAGGAAGTCGACTGTTGGTGCCAACTCAAGATAGAGCTATCGCGTTGTATGCTTTTTGTCGTCGTTCTCGCAAAAAGTTTGAGATCGAGGACGATAAAGTCGGGCGCCGTTGAAATGCTGTTATCGAGTTAAAATCAAGTCGTAGTTGCAGACACTTGTAGGAGAAGAGTTATCCTCACCAATTCGACGGTCCCGTCCGTAAACACCTTGCAAAGTCGTGCTGCGCGCGCGAAAGTAGAAACGTCGTGGTCGTGGTTGTTGGCTCGCCTGACGTTTTTAAGATGCGGTTGAGCTTGGCGGGAAATTTTACAAACAGTCACTAATTCCGGCACGTGACACCGTTAAAACAGTCACGTGTCTCCGTCGACTTCATGAAGATATTTCTCATCCACTCTCTTCAATTTCATTTACGATTTCCATCTTTCACTACATTTCTTTCAAACGGTTCGGTTCAAGAATATAGCAGTTTCCCCTCCTGATTTTGTTCGTACTCTGAGCAACGGAACGCCGTCCAAAAGAAGCCAGCTGATCCAGCATTAAGGTATAAACAAGCACATGACAGACTATGCGAACAGGGAGACAATACAACGAAAGGATGAAATAAAACAAAAAAGCATTGATGGTAAAATCGCACCCAACTCCGACCCTTTTGTTCCAGAGCCAAACAAAAAAAATACGCAAGCAAGGCCCTCGCCAAAACAAGAAAATAACGCCAAGAGAGGATCCAAAATACGAAGATTCCCAAGAGGGTGGGTAAATGACAGTCGAAACGGCGCCATGGGGATGAAGATGCCTAGGAAGCCAGCAGAGAAAATGAAACAGAGAAAGGGATATGCACGACGAGAAACACGAAACGAAGACAGGAAAAGTACACGCAACAAAGCAACAGAGTGGTACTAAACCAACAGCTCTCTATGCGTCGCTGTGCTTCTTCTTCTTCTTCTTGGGCGTCTCGGCGTCGTCGTCGCGCTTCCGCTTGCTCGAGCTCTCCTCCTCGGCCTTCTTCTCCGCTTTGCGCAGCTTCTTCAGCTCCTTCTTGCTGTGCACGACGGGCTTGCCGTCCTTGCCAATCTCGACGTCGCCGCGCTCGTACTTGCGCTTGAACTTGGAGACGGAGATGCCAGCCGCCTCTGCAAACTGCTCGTACTCCTCCTCGGTCAGCTTGGCCGGGCCCGAGGTGCCGTTGGCGGCTTCGTCGTTGCTCTCCATGACGGTATCCTCCTCAGGTGCGGCAATCGCCTTTGTGTCTTTCTTTTCTTTCTTTTCCTTCTTCTCCTTCTTGTCCTTTTTGTCCTTCTTCTCGCTCTTGGAAACAGCCTGCTCAGCGGCAGCCTCCTCGTTGCCTGTCAGGCCATCGGCGTCGGCGTTGTATTTCCGGGCCTCGGCGACGTCCCACTTGCCCACGGTGCTGACACCGTTTGTGGCAGCAATCTTGGACAGTGGCTTGTGCTCCAACCGCGACAGGCTCAGCTCGAGCTTGGCACGCGCGGCCAAACCCAGTGTCGCGCGGATGTCGTCGTCGACGGTCTCCTCGTCCTCGTACTCGGCCAGGGCGTCGATACGCGCACCTAGGGCGGCCTTGGAGGCGACCTGGCGGGCCATCTTGCCCTTGTTGCGGCCGGTGGCCTGGCCAACCAGCGAAGCGTGGTAGATCAGACCGTACTTGGGGGTGGAGTGCTTGGTCTTGAGGGCGCGGAACAGTGCCTTCTCGGCACCGAGAATCTGGATGGTCGAACCGGGGCTCTTGGCGAGGTTCATGAGCGAGCCGGCGTGAGAGATAAGGCGGGCACCGATCAGGGGACCGACAATGGCGGTCATGTTGGGAGCGATGGCCTTCATGCGGGAGTCCAAGTAGCTGGACAGCTGGGTGCGGTAGTTGGCGTACATGACAACGTACTCGGCGAGCAGCGTGATGTTCTCGAGATCTTCGCTGGCAATCTCGCTGCCCATGCTGACCTCGGCGGCAGCCTTGACGGCAGCCTCAATCTCCTCGGGCAAGACCTCGGACAGGTCGGTGTTGACGAGGTTCTCGCGCATGCCAGCGGCCAGGATAACCCTGGAGTAGGCGACGTTGTCGTTCAAGATCTTGGCCAGCTCGGGGAAGTGCCAGCCGTACCACTCCTTGACGCGCATCATGAAGACGTTGAGCTCCTTGTCGAGGTCGTCGAGCAGGGACACGGCGTGGATAATCATAACATCGACCTTATCGGCAGAGAACTTGAGCTTGTGGCGAGACAGCGAGTGCGACAGACCCAGGGACATGGTCTTGAAGCCCGACTCGTCAATGTCAGGGATAAGGCTCGACAGGTGCTGACGGATGCCACGGAAGACCTCGCCGGCAGCAGTGCCGGGGCCTGCAGGGATGGCTGTGAGGTTGTAGCCGGGTAGCTTCTGCAACGTGTTGCCGAGAGCCTTGTCCTCGACCAGTATGGTCGCCTTCTTCGACTTCTCCTTGACCTCCTCCAGCAGCTGCGTCAGGATCGGGGGAATCTTGCCGTCGATCAGCTTGTCGAGCTCGGCGACGGCCTCAACGGCGCTGTTCCACTTCTTGAACAGGTTGAACTGGACCCTGCAAGACAGAGAAAGAATGCGGTTAGCAACGCGTTCTTCTGTGCAAAAACGGCCAGGTCTGCCGTCGTTCGGTCGGCCATTTCCGAGAACGCGGCTTGAGTCGAGGCATTCACAGGGACCAACAAAAACACTTACTCCTTATTGATCTTGTCCAGAGTAGACAGACGGTCGGTCACATCATCGCCCTCAATGAGCTTCTTGTCCTTCACCTGAAACAAGCCATAACTGAGCAAAGACACAAAATGTTAGCAACTGCCCAGTGCTGACACTATGTCGAGTTCGATAAAAGCGAGGTACGGTCCCGGTCTTTCGAAAAACAACAGAAGAGGCTGGGCAAAACATACCCGGCGCTTGTCTCCGACAGGAGGTAAAGGGGCGCCATTGTGTCAACGAGTGGCACTTTCGAGGGTTGTCGCTCGTTCCTGGAGATGAAAATAAAGAATATTGCGCGGCGAGAGCGTGGTGCTGTCGATTGTCGTCGCGAGAGGAATTGGCTGAGAAAGGGTAAAAAGAAGGAGGAATATTTTTTTGCTGCGTCGAGAACTTTTTAGCTGGGGAATCTTTTTTTCTGCCAGACAGAGCTTTTTTTCGTACTAGAGTGGGGCGGTGTGGCTTTCTTGCGCTAGATCGTAATGGGGAAGTAATACACCGTGCATATTGACTGTGCGATAATACCAGTCCACACTGTTTTGTATCGCACCTGCCTTGAGAATTGCTCCAGCCAAGCTGCTGGCTCCTGCGTCTTTTAACTAGACGCAACAGGCAACGACACATCGCCAGCTTCTGTCTGCTCCCACTGCAGACCATCTATTACCACCACGATGGAGGGCCTCTTATTCAATGTCGACAATGGGTAAGAGATGGCGATCACCGAGATTCGAGATTCGATGGTGGCCGTCCGACCAGCTGCTGACTTCTCTCCCCCTAGGTACATCGAGGGCATCGTCCGGGGCTACCGCAATGGCCTTCTGACGGGCACCAACTACAGCAACATGACGCAGTGCGAGAACGTGGATGGTACGTGCTACTCTGGCCTCCTCTGCTTGGCCTCACCTCGCCGAGAATACACGTAGCTAATGCGCCCAGACCTGAAGCTCCAGCTCGGCCCGGCCTACGGCGACTTCCTCGCATCCCTGCCGCCAAACCCGTCGACATCGAGCCTCGCCGCAAAGACGACCGACAAGCTCGTATCCGAGTTCCGCTATGTGCGCGCCAACGCGGTCGGTTCGCTGGCCAAGTTCATGGACTACCTGACATACGGTTACATGATTGACAACGTGGCCCTACTCATCACCGGCACTCTGCACGAGCGCGACACCCGGGAGCTGCTCGACCGCTGCCACCCGCTTGGCTGGTTCGACACGCTGCCCGTTTTGTGTGTAGCCACTAACATTGAGGAGCTCTACAACAGCGTGCTCATCGAGACGCCGCTGGCGCCCTTCTTCAAGGGCAGTCTGAGCCACCAGGACCTGGACGAGCTCAACATTGAGATTGTGCGCAACACGCTCTACAAAAACTACCTCGAGGACTTTTACAACTTTGTCAACACGCACCCCGACATGGCCGGCACGCCAACGGCCGAGGTCATGTCCGAGATTCTCGAGTTCGAGGCCGACCGCCGCGCCATCAACATCACCATCAACTCCTTTGGCACCGAGCTGTCCAAGGCCGACCGCAACAAGCTGTACCCGACCTTTGGCCGCCTGTACCCGGAAGGCACCCTCATGCTGTCGCGCGCCGACGACATCGACGGAGTGCGCCTGGCCGTCGACGGCCAGTCCGACTACAAGAGCTTCTTCGAGGCGGTCAACCTCGGCGGCGGCCCTGTCGGCCCTGGCAATATGGGCGGCGGGTCCGGGGGCTCGGACAGTCGGAGTCTCGAGGACATGTTTTATCAGAAGGAAATGGAGATCTCCAAGAACGCCTTTACGCGGCAGTTTACGTATGCAATTGTGTACGCGTGGGTCAAGCTGCGCGAGCAGGAGATTCGCAACATTACGTGGATTGCCGAGTGCATCGCCCAGAACCAGAAGGAGCGGATCAACAACTACATCAGCGTTTTCTAAAGGGCACCGTCTCCCCGTCTTTTCCTCGCTTCTTGCACCCCTTTTTTCACGTCTTGTCGGTTTATCGAGCAATATCCACACACACACACATAATCAGCAGACTCTTGTTCGTAGAGGTCTCTCTCTCCGTTCTGACATACGGGAAGGCGTTTGGAACTTTTGCTTGGCTCCCATTGCCGGGACGCCATTTACCATATGCAGTTTTAGTGCATTCTTCTCATATGTTGTTTTTGTTATTTGGGTCATGTTGGTTTAGTCTGTATTGTACATAAATAATTACATCTGTTTTCGTGGATATTTTAACTCTCTCTTTTCCTCGTAAGTCCGCCTGCGCGCCAGCACGTGTGAAAGTGAAATGGAAACGCTGTGAAATGGTATGAAACATAAAATGTACCCAAGTGCCAGCGCACCGCAGTGAAGAGAGGGAGGACGAGAGAGGAAGAGGGAAAGTATATACATAGGGCGGGGCCCTGCCCCGTGTCACCTCCCTCAGATCTCAATCTGCTGCTTCCAGGTAGCCTCCGTCAGGCCCAGCGTTGTGAGCATGTTCTTCCACCTCTCACTACCGCGTTCCTTGCGCTCCATGTACTTGAGCAGCCTTTGTCGCCGGTGGCACAGCAGACGCAGGTTCCTCCGGTTGTACTTGTCCTTGTGGCCGTATGGGCCCTCAAAGGTTTTGGCCAGCACGCGGATCTTCGCCGTCAGGATGGCAATCTGCACCTCGGACGAGCCCGTGTCGGGTCCACCGCGCTTCAGCTCCTCCCGCTCTGGGTGGCCCGGCGCCCGCGGCTTCGGCCGCAGAAACTGATCCGTGTTGTGGCGGCCGAGTTTCTCGATGCAGCGCTGCTTGTTGATCAGCATGCGGCTCTTGCTGTTAGCGTTGTCCATCGACGAGATGCGCTGCAGAGCAATGACGGCCCTGCGGTGCCGCTCCTCGTGCTCCTTGAGCTCCTGTGCCTCGGTGACAGCGTCCACCAAAATCCGGTTCGTGTTCTCGAGCGGTTTGCTAAGCTGGTACGCCATGTTCACGGCCTCGTCGAGTTCTTGCTTGGTCAATTGGAAGTTGAGCTTATCCGAGTCTGTTGGTAGCGACGCCGGCACGGACTCGCCGTTCTCGTTGGTCTCAAAAATAATCTTCGATTTAGATGCCTGGCCGGCTGAGTCAAACGACTCGACAAAGGGCGTCGTAATGCCGTGGATGTGGTGGCCCCAGCTAGCCTCACGTGCTTTGGCGACTTCTTCCTGGCGCGCCACCTTGGCGGCCTTGCGCGCGACGATCTGAGCCCATTTGTATGGCTGCTGCAGCCGGATCTTCTTCTTCGCCTTCTCTCGTTGCGATAAATGTGCTGTTTGAACGAGGGGCTGCAAGCTAGGAGCTGGCCGTGCCACTGCTGGCCGGAGACATACTAAAGGAAAAAGACAGTCAGCGAATGTTCGGCCGCTTCGAACAGTTATTTCAAGAAGAGCAAATGGAGTCGTTCAATTAACATACAGTTGAACACTGAGAGCCCTTGCAGGCCCGGTACGCGAAGCGGCATGGTTGCTGGTCGAGACTTGCTGGCATGTACACCAGCCGTCAACACATCCGTCGTGTCGCGCGATATCAGATGCAGCTCCCAAAATTTTCGAGCCTTTTCTTGGCTAGGCCATTATTGGTTAGAGTGTGTTAGTCATTCGGAATATACTATATCCCTGCCGAGTTGACTTGGGAGCAGACCTTGCAAGTAGTCTGCAAGTATATACCGTGAACCAGAAGGTCAAGAAACTCGTAGATAAAATTATACAAAATTACATGAGAAGTCAAAGTGGGCATTAGTACGTTCCGCCTTGATTTATATGCAAATTGAAAGTATTATTGTTCGGTTGTTGGCAGTGTATCACGGTAAAGATACATTGGCACGCCAATCGTCTGCAAATTGCGGCCAAGCGCATCACGTGCATCGCTTTCTCACCTGTCGTTCTAGCCCTGGCGGGGGGCTTGCCCACAAATCACTGGCGAATAGGGCAGCCCAATTTTCGCGACTACCCGTCTGTAAGTGAAAAAATTTGGGGGATTTTGGCGCCCCTCTAAAAAAAATATATCGAAAAGCATCTGCATCGCGGGTTTTCTGTCTTGCTTCCCTCTCTCCTGCAAGCAACCAACCTCACCACCAACGCCCCTCAGCCACCCCTCCAAACATCCGTCAAGATGGCTTCCGCAAACCTGCCGGCGATCTTCAACGCCACCACGCAGGACATTGAGAACCTGCTGGCCGCTCAGTGCCACATCGGCTCCAAGAACTTGCAGGTGCACATGAACCCGTACCTGTGGAAGACCCGCGCCGACGGCGTCAACGTCATCAACATTGGCAAGACCTGGGAGAAGATTGTCCTGGCTGCCCGCATCATCGCTGCTGTCGACAACCCGGCCGATGTCTGCGTTATCTCTGCCCGTCCCTACGGCCAGCGCGCCGTCCTCAAGTTCGCCTCTCACACCGGCGCCCAGGCCATTGCCGGCCGTTTCACCCCGGGTTCCTTCACCAACTACATCACCCGTTCGTTCAAGGAGCCCCGCCTGATTGTTGTGACGGACCCCCGCACCGACGCCCAGGCTATCAAGGAGGCCAGCTACGTCAACATCCCCGTCATCGCCCTGTGCGACACCGACTCGCCGACCGACTTTGTCGACGTTGCCATCCCGACCAACAACAAGGGTCGCCACGCCATTGGCCTTGTCTGGTGGCTGCTGGCCCGCGAGGTCCTGCGCCTCCGCGGTACCATCTTCAACCGCGAGACCCCCTGGGACGTCATGGTGGATCTGTACTTCTGTATGTCACACTGGGTGTTTCTTGTTGCTTGCATATAGTTTTTTTTTTTGTCTCCGGACACCTGCTAACATTCGACAGACCGCGACCCTGAGGCCGAGGCTGAGGAGAAGGCCGAGGAGGACAAGGTTGCCGCCATCGAGGAGGAGCCCGCTGCCGCTGCTGCCGAGACTTTCACTGGTGGTGACTGGGAGGCCGCCCCGGCTGGCTTCGCCGCTGCCCCTGGTGCTGCCACCGGCTGGGAGGAGGCTGTCCCGAACCAGCAGTGGTCTGCCGAGACTGGCGGTGCCCAGTGGGGTGACGAGGCTGCTCCCAAGGAGGCCACTCAATGGTAAACACCTCTCTTTCACTGTCATTAGAACGCCCGCTTCACGCTTGTCGCTTCTCGCTTGATACGAATGGCGCTCCAAACAGTCGGATAGAAAGAGAATGTGGTGGGTGATATACCAATTGAGGAAAGTCCAAAACAAAAGCGAAAAAAATGGGAAAATATACAAAAATGGGAATCAAAATCCAACTGCAACCTATGCAGCGGCGGACGGCACCAAAAGAGTTTCTTTTCTTGTTTCTTACCTTAGAAGATGGTCTTTGTTTTTCTATTGTGGCATGGGAAGTCCCATTCGAACCGCACTGATGAGGGAAAGAGACTCCCGTCTCCAGAAAACGGCGGCAGATGGGAAATACAGAGGGAGGGATGGATTGTCTCCGTCTGCTTCTGCTGTCTTTCGTCGGCTGGTTGTTTTCTAGAGAGGGAGGGAATGCCCTGTGTTGGTCGACAGGAATTGACTTAATCGTGATTCCGCTTCTTGTGTTGCGAGGAAACTTGTATTCTTAATCTTGCTTTGCGGTGCCGCGTGGTCCTTATACCAATAAACCACAAATTCGCAATTTTGAAGAACAATGCTGTGGGGATGTGTCGTTACCAAGTCACAGTTATCATATGTAAATGTTGTGCCAACCATGTGTTGGAGCGCAAAGCTAAAGTATGAGTGATTCACATTCAATGCAGAAGGTTATCTAGGAGCATAATGTTAAAGTCAAAATGGATTGACGAATACCCACGATAATAAAATTGATTAATGTTGATATTTTATACAGAAATGTCGATTAAACATGATACAATATCGAATAAATCATAATGAAACAAATGTCTTTCAGATTTATTAGTTATGAAGAGGGGGAATAAACGACTGAAGCGTCATAAAATAAAAAGCGTTCCACCGGGATATAATACATTGTTGGACGCCGAAACCAAGCCAAAATACAAATGTCTATCCCGTATGTTCGCAAATCGAGCCAAGACGAAAATGCCAAACGAAACCAATCATGGCAGTGCTCCCATCAAATATTGCAACTTGGTATTCCGTATATCCGAATAGTATAGGATTACAAGAAACCTGTGGTATCCATTGTGGGGAAAAGCTGGAGGTTCTTGTCAAACGAGTCAAAAGTAATCATGCGCGGGGACATGGCCAAGATCATGTCGGGCAGACCGGACATCTGCGGCAGCAATTGCTGTGTGTTGTCGTCCATGTCATAACTTGAGTTTGTGTGCCGGCGGACCAGCGTATCGTCTGCCTCTGCCGCGCTTGCGAGGCCAAGAAAATCGTCGTTGCCGTCGGTGAATGGTGGGGTGAAATCAATGCCGGAGTAGGACGGTATATGAGGCATTGGCGAATGCTGTTGTATGGACGACATCGCTGGATTTTGCTTCTGCGGCAATGGTGCTGGCATAGGCGTTTGTCCATTGCTGTCGCGATTTTGGGGAGGGTTGCTGTCTGGTGCACTCAGGTCGCATAGACTATGTGGTCCAGGAACTCCGGGGATGCCTCTCTGCAAATTCAGCACATTTTGTACCTCTTGATGTCGTTTTTTCTGCTGGCGCTGCTGACTGTCTTGCTGACTTCGCTGTTGTTGTGTCGGCGACAACGATGCTGGCGTATCTGCGAACGGCTCCGCTGAGCGCCCGGCGCTTTCGCCGTCATCCGGGCGTTCGGTTCCTGCAGCAGCGGCAGCGGTGGCGACGGCAGCGGCGGCTGGATTGGCCGTTGCGTCTTCGACTGTGCCGAACAGGCCGCCAATAAGGACCGAATGCCGTTCCATCTTGCCCCTTGCACGCTTCTCCAGGCACGCTTCACACGCAGCCTGGAGATCGGTGACGATAGAAGCGTACCGCTTGGAGACAGGATCATGCCGGCCAAAAAGTGCCAGGACCTTCTGCGCAATAGCCAAACTCTTGCCAATAGGGAAGACCCGGTCTAGGTCACCAAATTGCGCAAAGCCCAAGACGAGCGCCGACACAAACGCCGAGTTTACTATGTAAGGAAGGCGTTTCGGTACTTTCGGCGCATCAAGGAGCCCGCGGAGGAGACTCATCGTGCGGATGGCAGAATCGACGCAAGCGTAGGCAAGAATATTTTCCGACGGCGAATGTGGATTCGCTGGAGCTGTAGTACCGCCGTCCATCTTATACTGGCCCTTGGACTGAGCAACGTGTTTCGAAATGTTCTCAATTAGAAACGGCCGCGATAGAAGCATAATGGTCCAGTAATAGGCTTCCTTAGGTGGAAGAGGCCGATGTTTGGTGTCTTGGTGCCGTCGCCATCCAGATCCAAAAACTCTTCCGGCTGGATTCCATCTGTAGCGAGGCCAGAAGCAAATCGCGTTGTCCACAGCCTGTGTTGTTCGCTGATCCTTTCTATAGTCGAGGTCGAGACCGTACGTGTAGAGTACACCTGGGTTAATATTGCTTCGAAGATGGAGCATAGGTCGTTTGCTGCTGAGTAGTTGTCTTCTGCCTTGGTGTTGCGTGTTTCTGTTGTCGACGGTGGGCGTCCAAGAGATGTGCTCAAGAACAGATCGAGTGTCCGCAGGACCTTCCACAGCCGTTCACGCGGCGCGTACTCATTCGGGTCGAAGGCCGCATTGATGTCGCTCCGGTGAATGCCGAGGGCATAAGCAGCGCGAACGGCCATTCCTAGGTACATGAAGGACGCATTTCTGCGGGACGCTGCAAGCAGATACATGGAAAGTAAGATGTAGGCCTGGATTGTAGAGAGACTAGGCTCGACAGTGGCACCGCAGACTGTGAGGTAGCGGCCGTAATTGAAATACTTTTCGGCCAACTCGTCGTCGTCTTCGGGACTCGCCTGGGCGCCGATCGCAAAAATGAGAAAGAAGATCGCTTCCTGTGCCGCGCTGTCGGCAGACGTGAGACTGTCACGGCCGCTGCCAGGAGACGACTCTTTGGGTGACTGTTGCTGCAGCCACCAGAGCATGTTCTCTCTGAGCTCGGCCTCGTCGTACATGCCCAAAATGCAGTTTGTAGCGCGCAAAAACCAAGTCAGCAAGGACGAGGCCTTCTCGACGTAAGGTATGCTGGGAGGGCCCTGAATGGCATCCAAGACCCAGTTGTTGCTGGTGGATGGTGCGGCCTCGACAATAAGATGCTGGAAAGGGTCATCGGTGAACTTGCAAGAGCCTATCGACTCGCGAGTCAACCGCCGGATGATTTGCAGAAAGCTCAAGTTTGCCGAGTCGCCAATGTAAAAGAGGCTGCCACGGCCGCCCTGGATGAGGCGCGAGAGATGGGGCACGGCAGCGGCAGACGAGGAGGAGCCCAGATGGGACCGCCTCCGTTTGCGCCGTGGCTGATCCGACGCGTCGCTTACATTGGTATTTGTGCTTTGTGCGACCCCGGCCGGCTCGTCAAAATCCATGGAGCGGTCATGTCGCAGGCCGTTTGCGTTTGTCGACGTGGTGGGCGCCGGCAGAGGCCCCTTCTGGCCAGGGCTGTTGGCATTCGTCGGGACAGAAGCGGAAGCCAGCGCCGAGCTGGTAGACTGTGGACTGTTTTCGGTTTGCGGTGCCGCTGATGCAACGGTCGGGACGGCCACAACTGTCGCGACTGCTACTGACGGTACTGTGGTCGACCCCGCAGCACCTGCAGATGCTGCCATGGGCCTTGTTGAGGGCGGTGGTGTCTCAAGTGGTCGAGAGAAGTAGCATTCGTATTGGACGCCTCGAACAATGCATCGGCTGCACGGCTGACGGCCATCACAGCGCTCTTTTCGTCGCTTACAGCTGGCACAGGCCTGTTGGCAGCGGCGGCGTTCTGACGGCTTAACCTTGGACGAAGGCATTTTGGAGGGTCGGGCGCGGCAGAGGGCCTCGATTTGACGATGCTGCAGGTCGCGATAATGCAGTGTGCTTTGTGTTCCCACACTTTCCACCCGCGAGAGAAGCTGGAGAAAACATAAAAATAATTCAGCAAGTGCAAAGCCCCATACTTTCCCGCTTGAGAGAAAATTAAAAGAAGGCACGACCTCCAGCGTCAGTTACTCCATACCTGGGGGCCGCGAGTCCAAAAGACTGACCCCATACCATCGCTCCTTCTTCGCCCCATGTTCGGGGCCATTTCTGAGCTTTCGATTTTCTGGAAACTGCAGCCCAGACCTAGCTAAATGGGTGATCGCGCCTACCCCGCTTGTTGTTAAACCGGCCTGTGGCCAGGGCTTGGATGATAGATATAGGGTGACAGGCCATCGGACCAGGAAAGAGTGGACTAGTTTAGCACAGTTGTGACTACCGGTTTTGTAGACGTACACTTGATATGAGGCAGGACCAGGAGAGAGAAGGAAAGAAAGTGGAAAGCGCGAAGTAGCGACAACGGCGGTCGTTCTTGCCCTGTCATCTTGGGCCCCACAAAGAGGAAGCTCCTGGTTGGAAATACCTGACTGTGCTCATATATGTTGGACAAGGCAGTCACGGCTGGCTTGCCTCAACCAATTGACCCCCTTTTTCAAGTTCTTTTAAGCTCCCGTTGTTATCTTTCAAACACAGCAACCACATAGCACGATATGGCCTCTTACATCAGCCCAGTCCTGCCCACGGGCACCAGCGTCGACCCTCGCGCCGTTGCGTTCTTCGATACGTTCTACAGGACATCAGACACCCCGACGGCACACGGGCAATATGCGAAATTGTTTCTTCCGGACGCCACGTTGATCATGGCCTCGAAGAAGGCTGCTGGCTTTGACCGTGGGTAGCCCAATGTTACACGACTGTGTGCTTGTTACGGTTACTGACCGGTTTGCTTATCTTTAGAGATCCTGGCCCTCCGGCAGGGAATGTGGGCGGCTGTTGCGGCTCGCTCGCACGCAGTCTCAAAGATATTCCCTTTCGGCTCCGGCTCCAACGAGTTTATGTTGTACGGGACTGTCAAGTACACGTCAAAGACCGGACAGGACTCTGGCAAGGAATGGGCAGCCCATGCCGAGCTCGTGGAAGATGCAAGCGGGGATCTCAAGCTTCAGTTCTACCAGGTTTACCTAGTATGTTACGGACATGTGTGGACATTATCATGTATTTTTGACAAACATTTATTTACTGACTGACATCACTATAGGATACTGCCGCGCCGGCCTCTTAGACAACGTCACGATGTCTGCTTGATTTGACGAGCAAAGCCGACGAGCAAGGCGCCGATCTTGTCACCTGCTTCGACGCAGTGCCAATGCCCGACACCTTCCAGAACCTCCAAAGAGGCTTGCTCACGACCTGCCCCCCAGCTGCAGCGTTCGTAAGAAACGGGTTAGATTTTGTGTGAACGTCACGGGTCAATATATTTACTTGTCTCAGCTTCTGGGTGCATTATACCTTTTCTTGATTTCCTCCATGCTTGCCGCAGGTACGACCTTGTCATCCGCTCCTGCAATGAGCAAAGCAGGGCACTGTGCTTTGGCGTACATGGCCGGTTGTGCTGTTGCAATGGCACGACAGAGGCCGGCATAACCCTGCGATGTTTGTGACAGGAGGAGCGCGCGAATAAATGCATGGTGTGTCGGAGTCGACTTTGAACCAGTTGCGGCCGCGGGAATGCTGTCTGCCATTGGCTCCATGCCATCTGCAAGCATCGGTATGTCAGATGCGACAATGCGATCGGCTATGCACTGGCGTGGGTGATTGCGTCCTTACTTTGCTCGACCGTCTTGATTCTCTGCGAGAATGCTGTTGTGATGGCATCGCTGGGCGTCACAGCGCCAATAAGGACCGCACCCGCCAAGTCGAGCTCCGTCGCCAGGGTGCCAGCCACAAGGCCGCCCATCGAATGACCGACGGCAACGACTTTTTCCGGAGAAATACCAAACTCATGAATGAGGGCTTTGGCGTCATTTGCATGATCCTGGATGCTGTTGTCCTTGCCAGAGTATTTTGTCAAGCAGCTACCTGAGTTTTAGGTGATAGGTGAGTCAGCTTCCGTTGAGATAACGCTGAAAATGAGTTTCAGCCGCCCGATGTTCATAGATAGGAGTGTAGGCCATCAGCCTCGTACGAACCGTTCATGTCAAAAGCGAGACACCGATGTCCTGCTGCGACCAGCGCAGGCATGACCGTCGCATAAAACGAACTAGACGAACCAAGCCCGTGGATGAACAAGAATGTCAGGCCAGAGCTGCCCGCGTCCTCTGGCGACCTCAGCACATAGTACAGCTCCTGGGAAGACGGAATGGCAATGAACGGCATGGCGACAAGCTATAGAAATTGTGGCGTTTGGCAGGTGAATGTGCTCACGATAAGTTGCATAAATTCGAATATCAGAGGTATGAGGTTTTCCGAGCAATGAGGACGTCACTAACACGAACGTCTACCCTACGAATCAAACCTAGCGTGGATTCAGCCCCGGGCCAATGAGACACTACAGCACACGAATGGCCCACGGCCATGGCACGCTGGCCATATACGACACCAGTGCAACTTCCGTTGGCCACCGGTGGTAATTACGGTTTCGGGGCGTCCTGGTGTACGATACGTACCAACTTATCAGGCTTTCAGCTGGAGAGGTGTGGCGATGTTTTTTTTTTTTTTATAGATTTCTTTTTACATTTTTTTTATGACCTCTCAGGGACTGATGTCAGTTTTTTACAGCTGCGATGTTTTGCGCCTGCACAATACCAATGGCGCATCCGAAAGCGCTTCGGATACCGGGTGCATAGAACTAAGAACTTTCGGAAGATGCATTGGTGCAGAGAGCCTTCAAGCTACCTACCACCCTGTTCCGACCCGATCCATGCCAACGTTAGCGGGCGATCCCCAACGCTGCGATCTAGCCGACGGACGGTTTGTCCTAGTGCCCTTCCCAGAGTCCTGGTATTTTATTCTGGGGTGGGTTGTTCGAGATTCCGGACCGGTACTTGCAGGGTGGCTGAAAGCTTTTTCTATCCCGCAGCTGTATGAAGTGACGGCCTTTTCTGGGACATGTGAGGCCTTTTTTGACTGGCATAGTCGGCCATGCTCCATTATTTCCTACACATTTACACTCCCGAATTTCGACAACTATATCCCCGCAGCGGGCGTTAATTTCTCACGGCGTATCACATTTCGACGGCGCCCCGGAATCTCTTGCACGGTACTTCCGACATGTTAGTGGCCGGTACCACAATCTGTCCAAGAGGAAAAGTTGAGCAATCCAGAGACGGAGGGGTGGCCGTCAGAGCAGATCTATCTCCGCGGGACCACAGTCTTGCTTTACGGGTTTTCTGTTGGCGAGAGGCGAGGGTTAGAAGTGCACTGTCAACAGACAAACTAAAATATGAAAGCTCAAGTCAGCAAGCCTTCTTATCGAACTCCCGTGCTGTTTCTTCCGTACCAACATATTAACGGTTCATCTAGGCTTAGTCAGGCTGACCTGCGGTCGGCTGTGGAAGAGTATAGTTGGAGGATGGTGGATCTGCAGAGACTTCGAAGGTCTTATTTCTTTGCACAAAGCTAACTCACTCCGGCCTCTTCTGATGTGGATTTGTTTGCACCGGCTTTCATACGACGGCGACTTGCTCATCCACAGCAGCCCTCTTCGAAATCCACCAAATCTTAATTGATAATCATTTGAGGTTGGCTCCCCATCCCGGCTCCTTTTATAAGCCTAAGCACTGCTTTGCCTTTTTCCCTTTGACTTCTATTTTGGATTGGACCTGCAGCAGCATCGCACACTCTTTTCATGTCTCACCGACAAATTCCCCTACGCGGCTAAGATGAGACAGTTTCATCACAACAAGGCATATACATAAACGCTCACAACACAACAAAAATGTCTAATCATAATCAATTGTCATATTCCTCGCTGGAGGAAACAAGACGGGTACTGTCACTGATTCTCAGTCTGGTGACATTGCCAAAAGAAGTCGTGGCAACACTGCAGAATCACACGTCATTCGCGGCCGACAGCGACTTCCCATACTTCCCCATACCTTTCAAAGAGACCGAGACGGCGGGAGCCCTCAAAGCCATCGAGGCAGCATTTGCACTGGTACTGCAAAACACCAAGACACACACACACCAACAACAGGTGCAAAGGCCTGCCCAGATTGTAATCAATCTAGAGAAAACGACTGCGTTCCTTTTCCAGGCTTACTTGGCCAAGGTTGGGACATACGGCAAGCTCGACAGCGAAGTGAAATACTACCTCAAGGATACCGATCTCCTGCAGGCCCAGTCGGACCAATATCGCCGTATGTCGGCGAACCTGTACGAGACACGAGATCCCGGCCAATACTACCACATCCATGGCTCGCTAGAGGCATCGACGACGTTGCGGATGATCGGCCTAGAGCCGTTCCGCCCGGATCTCAAGTCACACGAGGCCATTGTTGAGGCGATCGAGTCCCAGACAAAGCAGTTGTCCATTGCCGAACTCGAAGTCCTGAATGCGAAAAACAAGCAGGCTGGCGTTCCTGTTTTTGAGTACGAAGAGTTTTTGCAAACGCCACATGTGTGTTTTCACTTTTCTGACAAAAACGAAATAAAAGACAAAAAAGAAAAAGAACTAACAGATACAGGGTAAATCAAATGCCGATCTGGCGCCGTGGAAGGTGGCCAGCCTTGAGTCGACGACGGCACCCCGGCCGCTACCGTCGGGCCCGGACGAGAGACGCCCCCTTTCCGGTATCAAGGTTCTCGAGCTTTGCCGCATCATCGCAGGACCCATCGTCGGTCGCATCCTGGGCGAGTACGGCGCAGATGTACTGAAGATCACTAGCCCGAACTTGAGCGACGTGCCCTTTTTCCAGGTCGACGGTAACATGGGCAAACACGCAGCCGAACTCAATCTCAAAACGCGCGAGGGACGGAAGGTTTTCGAAAAGGTTGCACTGGAGGCGGACGTGATTTTGGATGGCTACCGTCCTGGGGCACTGGAAAAGCTGGGTTTCGGACCCACGTATGTGACTGCATTGGCCCAGAAGCGCGGCTATGGCATCGTTTATGTCAACGAGAACTGCTTTGGCTACGAGGGCGAGTGGGCGTCGCGGCCTGGCTGGCAGCAGATTGCCGATTGCGTGAGTTTACGGCTCCCTTCTTTTCATCTCATCATATATCTAAACGGAATTGTCACTAATATATTTCTGCTCTATTTTAGGTCACGGGCGTTGCCTGGGCACAGGGCAGATTTATGGGACTGAACGAGCCGGTTGTGCCTCCGTTTCCAATTTCCGACTACGGCACGGGCTGCATGGGCGCTATTGCGGCGCTCACAGGTCTGTACAACCGTGCCACCGTTGGCGGTTCCTGGCACGGCAAGGCGTCGCTCATGCAGTACGACCTGCTTCTGTTCAAGGCGGGTCTATTGCCGGAGGACGTGCAGGCCAAGCTACGCGCCGTGGCCGGAGAGGAGTTTATGGGCATGACCCATAGCCACAGCGTGGACCAAATCTCAGGCAACGCACTGCTGGGGCTGCGTCGGCAGCACCCGCACCTCTTCGACGACCCGAACATTCTCGAGGTGTGGTCGTCCAAGGCCTACGGACACGACGTGACGGTAGTCAAGCCCGTGGCACATATCGACGGGCTTGAACTGGGTTTTCAGCGTGCGTCCCGGCCCAATGGCAGCGACGAGGCAAACTGGACATCGTTTGCAAGTGACGATGGTGACTACCTTAAGACTACGGCGGCCATTTAGATGCTTTTTTTTCACTAGAATTATATAACGAAAAGAGACGGAGAAATCAATAAGACATAGAATGATTCTGAGCAGCTGTTGTGATAATAAAGAATACTGCATGTAGTCGTTTTCGTTTCGTTTGGGCAATATTTATTTATTTATATTAATTTTAAACTTTCGCAAACGTGTGCTCCTTTGCCCCCTTTCATCCTTAAATAAGCATTCAAAAAGACATGACAATATAAAGCCGTCGTACGAAAGAAACACTTCTAGAAACTGCCCTCATGCGTTTGCCAAACAAGTTTTCATTCTTGCTCATTCTGCGGCCATCCAGATGCCCCCACAGTACACAGCGGCAGCCCGTGACGAACGGAAACTGCGGTATACAATGTATGCCGCGTAATGCAAATTTGCTGATCCGCGGTATTTCCGCTTCGGGAGACGGGAGAGGGAGCAACTTGTCTTGGCACGCACCAAAATCGCGAACTTACAGAAAAACACAGGAACTGCTTTCCACAAACAAAATAACAGCGACAACGGAATTGGAGACCGCCGCAAAGAAACACTAGTGCAACTCGCAGGCGCTAGCAGGCAAGGCGGAGAAGGGTAGCTGGGGCGATGGCGGGGGCGGAGTGGGTCATAACGTACGGAAGGAGCAACGCAGCAAAACGACATCCGAACAATGGTTCGGATGGCAAGCTGCAAGGAAGTGGCGACCGATTTCTTTTGGCACTTTGGCAAGTGACGGAGGGCATTGTCCCCGCAGGATTCTCGCACCATGTGCCTTCCGTAACAACGTCGTCCTCCGTTCCTTCTGGATGTGGATTGCTTATCGTCTCAATGGTCGCTTGGTTTCCATTTTGCTTTCCATGGTCAGACAATTCGTTACTTAGGGGTGTACCTGTAAAATCCGAACGGACGACTGTCGGAATTCTTCGAGATTGGCGAGGAAAATGAAGCAAAGCTATGTTGGTTGGCGGGATAAGACAATTGCGGACCATTGGAGCACAAAGCCTTCTCGCCTTTTTCCTTTTTTATTTTGCATTAAATTTAACTCCACCGCTGTGTGCTTTCCTTATTAGTTTGCGGCCCGATGTTGGTCCCAAAAGGGAAGAGCTCACAATGTACGATGGGCCTGTGGCTGCGAGTCCTCCGCACTTCAACGGACACGGAAACTGCTAGTGGTCTAGTGACCACTCAAGGAAGGGACGACGGCGCACGAAGGCAGGAACGGGTGCATCAAGATCTTACAGAGTAGCAGGAAAATGAAACGGAGCGGTCCTGTTTGAGGTTACGCACCCTGGACACTCTTCAGATTCTTTCTCAACCCAACGAACGTTTTAAAGATATAAGAGGATGGCCGATATCCAGGGAACCAAGCTTCTTGTATTGCCTTATCCCCTTCCCTGTTCCCATCTTCAACCTTACCCTTCCTGCCTCCATCAGCACATCTGTGCCTTCCTGCACTGTTTCTGACTTACATCCGCGCCTTCCTTTCTTGAGTGACCTTGTTCAGCTACATTGTCCACAAGTTCTTTCTTGAAGCACCTTCCCAAACTTCACATTTATAACTCAAGATTCCAAACTTCTCGCCTCGTTTGTCCCCTTCATTCTCACGTGCCCTCTTCCTCTTCTTCACCCAGAACACCCATACCCTACCCCCCCTCCCATAGTCAAACCGCGATACTATGCCTTCAGCAAACCCTTCTAACGACCATGTCGCCAATTTCACGGCGAAAAATGGCGCTGCTACCGTCGCGCCGCCCAGCGCTTCCGAAAGCACCGTCCTCGGCCAGGAGTTTACTGCCAGCGTCATCAAGAGCATGGGCGATAAAACGTCACCACGCATGCGCAAGGTGATGTCCTCCTTCATCCAACACATCCACGACTTTGCCCGCGAAGTTAACCTGACCGTCGACGAGTGGATGCTCGGCGTCGAGATGATCAATGCCGGCGGCAAGATGTCCAACGAGACACGCAATGAGGGCCAGCTCATGTGCGACGTCATTGGACTCGAGAGCCTCGTCGACTCCATCACGTACGCCGAGGCCGTCAAGGCCAACAAGCCACTCACGGCCTCTGCCATCCTGGGCCCTTTCTGGCGCAGCGACACGCCGACCCGCCCCAACGGGTCCACCATGACATTTGATACCCCCGAGGACGGCGTCGTTGCCTTTATGCACGGCCAGGTCACCAGCGCCGACACAGGCCTGCCTCTTGCGGGCGCTGTCGTCGACGCATGGGAGTGCTCCACCAACGGCCTGTACGAGCAGCAGGACCCCAAACAGCAGGAGTACAACCTGCGCGGTAAATTTGTGACGGATGACAACGGCCGTTACAGCTTCTACTGTCTGCGGCCGACGCCATATCCTGTGCCTGGCGACGGCCCGGCCGGCAAGCTACTGGATTTGATGGACCGCCACCACTGGCGACCCGCGCATATCCACTTGATTGTAAGGACTGCGTTCTCCTCTCCCCCCATATTGTTCCATACACTGGTCGCTGACTCCTTTCAGGTTGAGGCTCCCGGCCACAAGGCGCTTACGACACAGATCTTCGATTCCGACTCCAAGTACCTGGAGGACGACTCTGTTTTCGCAGTCAAGGAGAACCTGAAGGTGGACTTTGCGCCGCGCGCCAACGACCCGCAGGCCGAGTTCGAGCTCGAGTACAACGTTAGCCTGGCTCTTGACCCCAAGGCTTAGGTGGAGATGGGGGGAGATCGGAGACAGAAGAAGGGGAGGGGAGAGAAGGAAAAGAAGCGATGAGGATGAGAGATAACTTGTCCTGTTCTGCAACGGTTCATGTATGCATTTTTTTGTTCATTTCGGCATGCTATCCAGTCGGCTTACGCGTCATGATATTGCTTTGGTTCGACACACGTTGAATGACGGCAAGTTCTAGCCTTTTTATTTTACTACTTTCATTGCGTAGCTTATGAAATGGAAGCCGAGCTCGACGTCGTAACAGAATACCACCCTCGAAAGCATGTCGTCACGCATTGTCTGGCTTTGTCCCTCTGATTTGCTGGCTTCTTCAGCCTTGCCCGTAAAAAGACCTCATTTGTGGACGGCACGTGGGGCTTTATGTACCCACATAAGCGGACGCCTAGTATCAGCCGCCCAAAGTGCAAAGGCAAGATGGCGGAGTGGTTAACGCGCGGGCCTGCTAAGCCCGTTCCTTCGGGAGCGAGGGTTCGAATCCCTCTCTTGTCGTGTTTTTTTGTCTATTTT
Organism: Sporothrix brasiliensis 5110; assembly: GCF_000820605.1. Taxonomy (NCBI): domain Eukaryota; kingdom Fungi; phylum Ascomycota; class Sordariomycetes; order Ophiostomatales; family Ophiostomataceae; genus Sporothrix; species Sporothrix brasiliensis. Next base: position 2,072,150 of record NW_024467134.1, read on the forward strand.
TTGACATGGAGTCTTTAATTGATTCTATGCACAACATGTCTACAATTTGTTTTTGGAGTTGCTTTTTGCGTCTGATTTTAATTGTCTAAAAAAATGATTTTAAATTGTTCAAATTATATTTTTATTTGTAAGAGTAGCAGGGAGGAACGACTGATGCTCAACCGGGCTGCGCCTTCTGTAACTGCACCTACCCTCCAGACATCCGTTTGATCGCACCTGCCTTCTTTTCCATTATCATTCTTTCAGATACTGCTCACTGCCCCCTGATTTGGTCAGTCTGGAATGTTTTCATCGCAGACATCCCGACATTTTGCATCGTGTCCAACTTCAACACAACATGGTATACCGGCATTGCTTGTAGCACAGTCTATGCCACCCAACCCTGCTCACGTGGCTGATTCGCCGCCTTGTTGCAGATCAACCCTCTTGTCTCCTCATCCCGACCTTCTACCCTTCGCTTCCGACGTCACCGGAACCTTTCGCCTCCATCTGTTTAGGTCCTCGTCTTGGAGACCTCCCGATTTCAATGCCGCGTCATTTTTATGTGCTAGTTTAGCTGACTTGGAGGATCAACTAAGGAAATAAGCTACCCTGTACTCCAACATGCTAATGCCCAGCTTCCGAAAGATAAACCATGGACGAGCGGAGACGGAACCGGATTCGGGGCATGAATTGCTTCTACTTTGGCGTCCGTCTCACGTCCGTGTCTGAATATTAGCGCTACGAGCCACCTGAGGACGCCAGGTGAGGCATCGCCGGGAAAGCTTTTGTCGATTTGCCAGAGACATCTTTAGTACCATGGTGTGGACGTTGCTTCGCCTGGCTTGTTTGTCTTTCGCCCGCTCCTCCCACATGCACTCCGCTCCGACTACGATCCCCAATGTCCATGGCGCATTTCCCCGCACTCCTGAAGTTACTTCCTACAAACTGGAAAAACATCCACTGCTCCGCCGCGCAACTCATTTTCGTGCGCCTTACCTAACCGATTGGCATCTGCCAGTAAAGAACGGTTCTTGTCTTCTCCAGATCGCCTCGACGGAGTAGCCATGTCGTACTAGCATGCCCCACGAAACGCTACAACCAAAGTGGACTGTGAGAGCTGTGCCCACTGGGCTATGAACTGTCTATCAAGTCCTTGGTTTGAGAATGGCATGAGGCCATGTACCCCTATCCGAAGACCATGGACCACTACCCTGGACCGACGACCTAGCCTCGGTGGGTAGCGTTGAGGGAGGCCGTGGATGACAACAATGTGTGCGAAAAGGGAAAATGAAGGCAGCTTATGGATTCTTTTCTGTTTTCTTATAAAATAAAAAAAACAGGGCACATCAACGTCGACAAAGGTCAGACATATTCTTTCCCGCCTTGGACACGACAATATACATCACTCGACATAAAGAGCAGGTCTCAGCATCTTTTCTGTACGGCAAAGACGAACATCAACAGACTTCATAACCTTCTCCTGCTTCACTCCTTGACCTTCCCAATCCATAGCCTCGTATACTCCGATATCCCACCCTCACCTTCACCTCAAATAAGCATGGCGACTGAGAGCAATGTTGATGTGCTCATCGTGGGCGCTGGCCCGGCCGGAATGATGATGGCTACCTGGATGGCACGGTGTGGAATCAAGACGCGCATTGTTGACAAACGCGGTACCAAGGTATGCTTCCCTACTCCACTACCTCTTGAGACCTCCCCGGGCGGCAATACTGACATCTTCCCAGATCTTCAACGGCCAGGCTGATGGCCTGCAATGCCGCACGCTCGAGATCTTCGACTCGTTTGGTTTTGCCAACCGCGTATGGATCGAGTCCAACCACATGATTGAAATCTGCTTCTGGAACCCCGACGAGTCTGGTAAGATTGCTCGCAGTGGGCGCATCCCAGACACTATCCCGGGTATCAGCCGCTTCCAGCAGGTCGTCCTCAACCAGGGCCGCATCGAGCGGCTCTTCATCGATCAGATTGAGCGTGAAAGCGACATCCGCGTCGAGCGCGGCGTGCTGCCGACAGCGCTCAAGTTTGACGCATCCCAGGCCGAAGACAGTTCGCCCGACAACTACCCCATCACGGTGACGCTGCGCCACCTGACCGAAGAGGAGGCCACGCCCAAGCAGGTGGCAACGTCAACCAACGGCGTGGCAGTCAGTGACGGTCTGTTTCGCAGCAACCTGGCGGCGGACGACACGGCTGACTTAATCAAAGCGGTCGAGCTCAACGCCAAGGCCGGCGCGGTCGAGACGGTGCGCGCCAAGTACATGCTCGGTGCCGACGGCGCACACTCGTGGGTGCGGCGCGAGTTGGGCTTTGCGCTGGAGGGTGAGAGCACAGACTACATCTGGGGTGTCCTGGACATTGTCCCGATCACGGACTTCCCGGACATCCGCATGCGCTGCGCGATCCACTCGGCGGAGTCGGGCAGCGTTATGGTCATCCCGCGCGAGAACAAACTCGTGCGGCTGTACATCCAAATCACCACCACCGAAAAGAACACCGACGGCTCATCGGCAGGCTCCCGTGCCGACCGGTCCAAGATCACACCCGAGGTGATCTTGCAGTCGGCCAACAAGATTATGGCGCCGTACACGCTGTCGTACCGTACGCTGGATTGGTGGACGGCGTACCAGATTGGACAGCGCGTGGGCACGCACTTCTCGGCCAACGAGCGTATTTTCCTGGCGGGCGATGCCGTGCATACGCACTCGCCCAAGGCCGGCCAGGGCATGAACGTCAGCATGCAGGACAGTAAGTGAACTTCTCCGAGTCGCGAGGAAATGTGTGCTGGTCGAACGACGATGTGCTGACACTTTAATTAGCCTTCAACCTCGGCTGGAAGATTGCTAGCGTGCTCAAGGGCACGGCTGACCGGTCGATCCTCAAATCGTACGAGGACGAGCGCAGCCTCATCGCGCACGACCTGATCAAATTCGACCATAAGTTCTCGCGGCTGTTTTCGGGCCGGCCGGCCAAGGATGTCATGGACGAGGAAGGCATCAGCATGTCTGAGTTCAAGGAGGCATTTGCCAAGGGCAACATGTTTGCCAGCGGCATTGCTGTCGACTACGGCGCCAGCTGCATTGTGGCCAAGGCGCCCGAGGCGGCGGCGACGAATGGTGCCAAGGGTGTCAATGGTGTTAATGGTGTCAATGGTGTTAATGGTGTCAATGGTGTCAACGGTGTCAATGGTGTCAACGGTGTCAACGGTGTCACGAAGAAGCCTGTGGTGAGCCGCCAGGAGCTGGCGACCGAGGTCAAGGTAGGGATGCGCATGCCCAGTTTCAAAGTACTGAACCAGTCGGACGGCCGGCCCTGGCACTTCCAGGAGCGCCTGCGCAGCAACGGCACTTGGCGCGTGGTGTTCTTCCCGGGTGACCTGACGATTCCGGACCGCCGCGCGGATCTCGAGGTCATTGGAAAGCGGCTCGCACAACCTACGTCGTTCCTCAAGCGCTTCACGCCCAAGGACGGCCGCTACGACTCGGTGATTGAGCTGCTCACGGTGCACTCGGGCCACCGCGAAGAGGTGAGCATCTTCGACTTCCCAGAAGTCCTGCGGCCGTTACACGAGGTCGACGGCTGGGACTACAACAAGATCTTTGTGGACGGCCAGTCGTACCACGAGGGCCATGGCGACGCGTACAAGAACTACGGCATCGACCCTGGAGTGGGTGCGGCTGTTGTGATCCGGCCAGACCAGTACGTGTCGTACGTGGGTGCGGTAAATGACTACACTTCGCTTGACCGGTTCTTCTCTGGCTTCATGCTGGAACAGAAGTAGATACGACGATGGAGAAGAGGTTGGGAGAGGGGGGTCAAAGCGGAAGCGGGAAACATGGAAAACAGGACAACTGGATAAGCTGACGAGGGGAAATACACCACACGGGACTTCGTGGGTGAAAAGGAGGAAATCCCGGAAAGGCCACAGCGATCTATTCGACTTCATTTTCTGTTTTATTTTGTTTTTTGCGTCTTGGTTCTTAACTTGACTTTGCGTATGTTCTTGCGTAGAATCGAAACGCGTTCACTACCATCTGCAAACCAATTTCCACGGGAACCAGCTGATTTTCCGAGTTTCTATCTCTGCATTTGGTGAGTGACTTTTAGCCACGTCCTTCCAAGAATCACTCTACTTCGGAAAGTACCCGGAATCGACATGCCCGAGTTAGTGCGTGGAGGAAGACGTTTCGGATCAGGTGCGATCCAGGAATTGTGGAGACATTTCCTAATTAGGCAATCACGGTGTTAGTCGGAAGTGCGATTGTTGCACAAGGAGAAAACATCACAGCATATCTTTACACTAGTATACGAGGAGAGGGGGAAGGGGCTTTAGTAGCGTATGTAAATTTAAATAAATGCTCTTATTTATCGACAGTTCTTCCCCTTCTTGCTTCTTGCTTCTTACGTAAAACCACAAATCACCAGGTCAGCCTCGAGTAGGTTAGGGACGCCCTTCAATTGCGGCGTGTTACGCAGCAGGACGCAAAACGAACGTGAAGTTGTCCGCCGCGATGCGGCGGCACAAAGCCAACATAGCAGCCAGGCTCTTCTCGCACAAGTTCGTCGTCTCCGCCTCAGTGCACTTCAAGTTCTTGCGTTTGGGCGTCAGGTCGGACGAGTAGGGTGAAGAGGCCCACGTGCGGCAGCGGATATTGCTGAAGACACGTAGTGCTGGATGGTGATGGTCGCCATTTCTGGCGTGGTCTGCTGAGAAAACGAATAGACAAAAACAACAATGCAAAATCCATCTCACGGAGCGGTAATCGTTTCGGTGGCTCGTACCTGCAGTCTACGGTTGAGATCCGGAGGAAGGCAGGGACAAGTAAAGCAAAAGAAAACCCCCAAGCTGAGAGGTACGATTATGAGGAGAAGCTTTGAGAGGGGCCAGAAGGGATGGTTCTTTGACATATAGGAAGAGATGGGGAATGGGTCGGTGCAGCAAATTAGTTCTAGCTGTTGGGTGTCTAATAGTGTGGCTTCGGCCGGGAACGATCCGGACCGGATACCCGGACCCGCTTCATGATCGGAACGGGGAAAAGGAAGGCAGGAGCGAAGTGGCGACAAGAAGTCGATTGTAACATTTGAGTGGTCGTATAATTGGTCGAGGAGGTGAGATAGCTAAACAATTCGAAAAGACAAATAAGGGAGAAATATAAAACGCAAATAAACAAACCGCACCGACAAGAAATAGGTACACATCATCTACCGTCTCTTCTACTACCACTGCTGCATGTATCCTTATCCAGTTCGAAGAAGTCGTCGGGGTGTGGCCGGTGCTTGGCGGATGGGCTGAAGAGATGCCCGTGGCCTTCGCCGGTCTGCTGGGACAGCTAGCTTCGCCATATCCGCCGCTGACCGACATGTTGTCCGTGGAAGACGGGTCTCTCGAAAACGGACCATCGCACCGCTTCAACCGGCCTCGATATTTGCCGTCAGACGCGCCACTGGTCGTGTATTACCATGGCGGCGGCCTTCTTCGGCGACCTCTGACTCGGAGGACCGGTTGCGCCCAAACACTGGCAGCCGGCGCCGTAGTGGAGCTTGACAGCGTCGGCTACCGTCTAGCTCCTGAGCTCAAGGCACCAACGCAGGTGCACGATGATCCCAAGGGTCTGGGGTGGGCAAGGTAGGTACCGGGGTGGCAATGCGTCGCCACCCTTTGTGGTGATTGGCATTCCAGCGGCTAGGGAAATGGCATCGTCGGTGGTCCGGCGCCTTGTCCAGGGCACATCGACTGTGGTGCCGGCTTCTCGTCTCCCCGGTCTCGTCTTGTTGGGTCCTGTCGCCCTGCACCGGAACAATATGTCCGTTATCCTCCAAAACCCGGTACGCGGCCTACACAGACCTCGCAACCAACACTGCCGTCGTCGATGCTGGGCAAGTTGTGCGTTAAGCGATGAGAGGGACGGCCAATGGAGCTCAGAGCAAGCTGGGACTAGAGTCAGCAGTAGGATGTGTAGTCATAGTACGGAGTATGTTGTACAGCAATCGAGATTGGGCCGCAGGAAATCTGGTTTCTGTTTGTCAGACACGGATCTCGACCCAACGTCATCTGGTCTGCGGAGAGAGCTACGAGGAGTTGGACGAAGCAGGATGAAGCAGGATAAATCAGGATGCTGCCTCACATCACTTTGCCATTCCAGTTGCATTTCCTTTCAGATATCAGGATCCCGAGTCTTGACGTATATACAATCAAAACGTCGCCTGCCGGATGTGGCTCGAATAAGTAGACGAACAAACGAACAACCCAACAAATTGCCAGTAGACACACCAAAAGGCTGCCAAACATGACCGTCAGTAACACTACCACAGCACCAACAGCATTATTGCCACCTGCACATCCTCAAGATCGTTGAAATACGGCGTAGATAAACCAGGGGCCTTCAGTGGTCCTCGTGCAGATGCTGGTGACAACAGGGATCATTTCATAAATCATATCCAAATAGTTAATGTCAAATAGCGGAATATTCCGACCCGTCATTTGTGCACTTGGTATTTTACAAAAGGTGTGAATCTAGCCGATCACGCAGTACGGCTCGGACCACGGACTCAAGATCGTGGCGCTCGAGACACGTTAGTTTGGGACAATAATGTTGAAATCGTTGCTGGGTTGCACTGCGTCGTCGTCGTGTCGTCGTCGTCGGAATGGGAGGGCAAGGCTCTGGATTGGGGATGGCCTGGAAGCACTGAAGCACCCCTGTAAGACGTGTGAGACTGGAGACACTCTGGCGCTGTCGCCTGCGGCGGCAAACCGATATTTTTATTTTTATTGAGTGTCTGTGCGCCAGCCACCAACACTACAACCGACACAACTGTACGAATTACGACCGTATTTACTCCGCAACTGAGACCTGGCCCCTTGCTCAAGCGAGTCGTGCAGCCTTCAGGGTTGCGCAGCAAAACGAAAAGACAAAAGAGGAATCAAGGGAGAAAAAGAAACGCCACTGCCAGCTTGGGAGGGTAGAATCGGCAAAGCAAAAACCACAGCCAGATCACGACCCAGCCATACAATCCGAAATGAAGTGCAGTACAAGGGCAGTCCAGTCTGTGCAGGCTCTTCCTTTCTTTTGCCTCCTTTGCGCTCTGCAGCTCGTGAATTATCTTTTGTCCCTTGGACAATAGTACTGCCAGGATCAACAGCATATCTCACCAGGAAAGAAGTCAACTACGTCGTGGTTGCTGACGACTCCACAGGAGTTCGAACCAGTGCTGCTTCCTTGATTTTGGGAGGGCAGGAGGGCTGCCTTGGGGGAACTTTGGAGTTCGGCTTTTGAGCTGAGTTTCGCCCCTTAGGCGACGGTCCTTGCCGTAGCTTGATCGCCCGTCCAAGGTTCCGCTTTTTTGTTGTTTTTCTTCTTATGTCTTACACCGTAATATTGTTTGTTTCTCTTAACACGCAATCTTTTCGGGCTGCTTGCATGCGTGTGCGGAGATCCCGTTTGATGAGAAAACATACTTTCTGTAGAAAGGATAAACACATTTTGGTGGCAATGTGCAAGTGGCAAAACAAGAAACACAGAACAGTGTCAGTTTGCACGGAGCAATGAATCCAGGTAGACTCCAACAGGTGCCGAGCATCTTGTATTCTTTCCGTATCATCAACACAGCATTATTAACAGTTGCATGTCGTACGTCGTATTTTGTCGTACTTGTTTCTGCATTCCGCAAATTCTGGCCTTCATGCACGATGCACGTTTTTTGACTCTTCACATGCAAGAGACTGGGCGAGTGTGAGAAATGGAACAGGAGAACAGAGCAAAAGCGAACAAAGGATAGGTTGGTCCAAAACGAATAGGAAAGTTCCTGAAAACGGGATCTCGCGTTGGCGGTTAGGCTGTTGTCTGGTTGGGCCAACTTGATCTGCATCTCGCCCGCATCTCGATGCATATTGTCGAAAAGAAAACCTTTTCTTTTTGGTCTCCAACGTCTGTGGCATCCCTGCGGGTACGGTATCTGGCATCTCTCCGTTTGGTTGGTGCCACGAGCACTGCAGGGTTGGGTGTTTTTTCTGTTTTGGTCTTTTTGATGGCCGTTGCATTCCGCAGGTTTTTCTGTCCTTTGTGTCATTCGCCCTGTCGTTCTTGGTACACAAGAGTCATATTTCCCGATGACAACACTCACCAAATCAAACAACGCATCGCAGTACGTCATAGTCAGAGACTGTCCTGTCGACTCCTGTCGCTGGCTGTCTGCGCTGAGAAGGCGATTGAAAGAACGGAATGTGAACGAGAAAGACAATAGGACTAAAAAGGAATCACAGTCATAAAGTCATATGTAAACAATGGACATACCCAGCCAGTAATTACCTTATAACAAAGCGCAGTGACGTAGGCCTGGATGTAGACCCCGAGGTCCCCTGCACTGGCGCACGCACCCTTGATTGTGTCTCAAAACCTTTATTGTTTGTCGTGGCTGGCCCGGGGTGTTGATGTCATCGACCATGTCTTGTGTTGCTTTTCTTGTTGTCTTCCTGTAGTCCTACTACCTGTCACGTTTCTTTCAGGCCTTTCATGTTTTTCCATCGGAGGTTAAACGTGAGACACTGGGCGGTGCTTCGAGTGGCATCGGAAAATGGAATGTGGAAAGCGAAAGTGGATGGCACGACAAAGAAAAATGATGCCACTTACAGAGGGTCTAGAGCCACTCGACTAGCCTTTCTTTCATTGCATCGGAGCCATCCCCAAACGGAATAAACGGCTGATGCATTAGACTGTGGCGCGGTCCGTTGACGGTCCTCTGGGTAGGTCAGTGGACAAAGAGAGAGAGAGCGCTGAGAAGGGAGCGGAGTAGTCAAGAAACAAGAGACCACGGCCTAAATGTGAGCCAAGCCAACTGAGACGAACGATTGGATGGGGACCCGTTCACGATACATTTTGCTTTTTCAACTCACAAAATTGGACGTCAAACCCAATTTTGGCTAAAGGGTCCCCGCTCCATGGACCGGTCCAGGCCTGTGACACACAATAAAATGGCCCGAGAAATGGGCGGCGTGCCGCAGATTGAGGGACTAGAGGGAAACCCGAGAAAAAGAAAAGGGAAAAGGGAAAAAGGAAAGAGGAAAGAGGAAAGAGGGAAAAGGAAGGAGAGGACGAAAGATGCAGCATGCAGAAGAAGAGAGCAAGAGGGAAAATGGACGCGTTGTATTGGCGACAACGACATGGGGACAACCCGACATGATGCATCGTGAAGTCTGGACTTGGGCCTGGACTCGGATGGCAACTGCGATGTGTAAAGGCTACTCGTAATCGCACAAGCGCGCGGCGCATGTCCACAGCAACCGATCAGGCCGCTATCCGTCGGCAGCATCCAGAGCGGAGAGCGGGTATATGCACCGGTCGTGGCGTGTCGTCGTACGTCGCAGCGGAGCGTGCCTCGATACGTTGTTCGTCGTTCTGGCTGCACCTCCAGCGAGCTTCTGACCAACCAGGGGATGCAGGCAGCCAGATCGAGAACGACAGGCGGCAGGACATTCGACGGGGCAGCCAACCGTGTTTGTGTTGGCCCCGGCGTCGTAGGAGGGACAAGGGCATCCAAGGTTGGGCACCAACCCCAACTTGACTGTTCGTCGACATCGACTCGTGTATTGTGAGACTCAATTTGGACTCAGATGCAACATGGACGCAAAAGGATCCAAAACCCGCCACATCCAGCACGGCTGACGGCAGAGGATTGTGGATCATCACCTGCTGTTGGTACTGGTTTCGGGTGTCTGTGGTGGTTCGTTGTCTTTCATCGCGGTCCTCGTGTTCCTAGCCCAGCCAACGTTATCCCAACAACCTTGCCAAAGGGCCGTTCCGGGAGGCTGGTGGTGATTGGGAGCAAGGGATAGGAACAGGCAGCACAAACAACACAGGCCACAATCTACGAATATTGTTCGCTGTTCCTCTTGACGTCTTCCTCTGTTGCTCTTCCTTGGGATGAGCGTCGTCTCCCTCGCCGGATGTTCACCTGCACACAATGGGCGTAGTCACCTTTCTTCGTCGCCGTGGTGTGCCATTTGCGGGGAAGGGTCGCGACGGTCGTGTCGGGCACGCGAGAGACGTACTGTTGAAGATGGAGAGTCTCGTCAAGTCTCAACTTTCTCCAGTCTTTTCTGGTTCCTCTGCTTGCTGCACACATGGGGAAGGAACCAGGTTTGCTTTCCCCTTGCTGTTTCCCATATTAACCCATGTCTGTTGTTTGGCTTTGATCGCTCTTTCCCCTGTGGTAAGGTACGATGCTTTCCAAAACAGAACGGCGTTCAATGTTTCGGCTGGTGGAGACTCAAACGGCAGGAGCAGAACTGAGAAACACAGTGTGGCACAGTGGACAATGGCTGTGGACAGTGCAAACCTCGTTCTCCACTATTCTCCGTCTCTGTAAGTGTAGGGTTACATCAGCTTTTGATTGGCCAGAGTGCACAAGGATGGAAGGGATTGGTGGGTCGTCCGCTGCTGCACGCCGCAGGGCCGACTTTTTTTTTCTTTTCTTTTTTCTTTTTTCTTTTTTCTTTTTTTGGTGAGAAGCGCGTTGAAAGAAGAGGAATCCTGCGACTCTGTATAGCATGCCTTTCGAGCCTTTCCACTTCATTAGCATCCTGGGCGCTCTGCAAAGTCCTGTGCTGTGCAATTTGCACAGCACCATTTCATATACGACGGAGAGCAGCAAAGCAATGTCCTACACCCTCTTTGAATAGAGCACAGCCGGGCTCGTCTCCTCAGTGCACCCACAACCGTCACTTGGTTTTGTTGAAATTGTCGCCACGCCGGCCGGGGGCTGGTCGCCGCCTCTCAACCTGGTCGTGTGTCTTGGTTGGGCCCTGCGAAGCGAGATATCCTGCCCTCCATCGCGCCCCCAGGATAGATTTGCGGCTGCCAGCGGTCTTGGGCGATCATCCTGGCAACAGGCAGGTCTGTGCGGAGGAGTTGAGAGTTGCATGATTACGTCGACCGGTCGCAGGTGTGGTCGTGAGCGGAGATGGGTTGTGAGAGCTCTCCTACAATTGCCATCGCCCACCTTGTACCGGCGTGATTTGGGCCAACCTCGTGCTCTTGTAGATGCTTTCTATGCAACATTCCGTACGGAGTGAGTACTGGACTTGTTTGTTCGCTCCTGCTTCTTACTCCCGCTCTCCGCTCCTCGAGACTCTAAACGATGTTCCTTCTTGTATGGTCATGGCTGGCCTTGCTTTCCTTTGCCCAGCTACTAGAGCTCACCACACACACCACACCAAGAAAACGAGGTGTGCCAAACGAGACAGCACCGAGAGCACCAAAAAGAACCCCTGCTAGCGTGTGACAGTTTGGACATTCAAGACATGCGAGATACAAGACAACTGCTGTCTAAAGGGACACAGCGGACGACCGAACACTGACGACCAGGCAGCGCAACAGGCGACAGGAGCCTTGTTTGGTGGAGGACACCACACACCACGCCGAGAGGTCTTCGACGGACGGCGCAAGTTCAGAAAGAAGGAGGGATCGACAAAGACAGACCACCAACGGACACTGGAATTCAGGCCAGGACAGATTAGGGGGTCGTTTTGTCTCCAGTGGTCTGCAGCGCCAAGACGAGCAGCCTTCTCCGATTCTGCTCTTTGTATTACGTGTACATTTTTTTTTTTTTTCAATTGTGCTGACCTTTCAGCTTTCTCCTTGAGAGGCTGAATCCAACCTGTCGCCGTTCGGGCCGGACGACGGCCTGCCGCACATCCCCTCGCTTCTTGTCCTGTTTCTTCCCTCGTTTTCATTTCTGGCACAATCTCGCTTGTCCTCTCTCGTCCCAACCTCACCGGCTGCATTGTCGTGTTCATGTCCTCGCGTTCATTGTTCTTTTGTCATACGATATTGTCCCAGAGGTAGTTTCTCACGAACGCTGACAAGGCATGAACCATGTGTTCTTGCTGTTATGACGTGGATTCCTTTCCTTTCGTTCTTTCGCAAATGCCTTTTTTGACCAACAGGGCGCCTAACCGCTTTCGCGTTTCTCTTTCAATGCTTCCATGCCCAAAGTCGACAACAAAGAGCTGTTGGAGCTTGGTACGCAGACAATGGGCGCCATCACAGAGCTCACCCAACATCAATGTCGCATGCAATTTGAAGGCAATCGATCCAACAAAGTGTCCCCAAAGCTGCTCCATTTTTGATGCAGTGAACCATTTGCAGGGGCGAGCAGCCATGACCCACTCCACATGTAATCGAAAGATACGCCGCCGTGGACCAATCACAGCTCCGATGCGCAAGTCAAAAGCGAGACACAATTGGCGCGATAAGCAAATGGTGTGCACCCTTTTGCAACTAGGCACAGGCCACCGTTGGATGATGGCCACAAGAAACTGCGACTAAGTAATAGCGTGTCTGTCGTACCTAAAAAGTATTTGTCCCTAAAAATGGCCTAGATGGCCAACATGTTTCCCTCTATAGGGCCTAAATGCAAATAACTGATGCGCACTTGCCCCAGCGAGGTTTGCGCCTGAGACGGTGGCGTACATGAACGCTAGCAGTACCTCTGCTGCCAGCCATTTTCCACGCATGCAACAGGTACCTCGTCTGTCCTGGTCGCTGAAGACCAGCCCATGCTTTCACACTTTTTGGCCCCGCCCACCACCCCTTGCTGCAAGATACGTTCTTTTGCCCTTTTTTCGATCAAAGAATTTGACAAGAGCACGAAGAGGTACCATCCCGCAGGGGTTTCTCTGGGTGGTACCTGCGCTTTCCGTTTTATGCTGCTGCTCCGTGCGCTTTTGGCTTTTGGCAAGTGGGTCCCCCACTGTTGAGCACGTTCCCTTTGACCTTTGCCCGCTCCTTCCCTTGTTTCTAATGGGTCGAGTCCCCCCTCTGGTCCCTCTTTTTTGCACCCCTCTTTCCCGACGAAGTCCTCGTACGAAGTAAATTGAGTACATTCGCACTTGCTCCGTGCGAAATTTACCTGTGCCAAGCCGCCCAGCGAACACCTTTTCGCAGGGAGCTCAGAAGCGAAAGCCAATGTGTTTCTAGAGTACGAGTACGAAGCGACTTTCTTTCCTTTCCCGCAAAGTACAGAAGTCCCTGCAACGGTGATTGTAACTGGGTACGCTGTGCCTACCTCGTATGTTTTCCTCCGACAGAGTGTAGGACTCCCGAAATGAAGGAACCAGGCAAATCGAGAAAGTGTGCCGCTCGCTCTTACCTCGCGTGCCTTCCTTCCATCTGATATGTGACAGACGACACACGACACAGACACCCAGCACAAGTTCGCACGGCGCTCCTTCCCGGAGATCTTCTACTCCGAGCGGTAGGCACCATTGCCCCTTTCGCTTCCCAGCATCTTTGCCTTCATCGTCTCACTCCTCTTCTTTGTATCATTTGCGGCGTCGTCTCTCCAACAACAAACCGCCCACGGCTCATCGATTCGGCGGCTCAAACATACAATACTCACACCTTTGGGAGTCTTACCCCTTGCACTCCGTACTGTAGAAGGCGTGGACGCCGCAATCGATACCCTCTCCGAAGCATCGTAAGATAGATGCTGTCGAGACCCGCCAAAGACGAAACAAGTCCTGGATGCATTCGCTACGCTGCATGTCTAGCACAAACTACACTACGGTGAAACTGCACACCATCCGTCAGTGCCAAGCCAGAAGCCGTCGTTGTCCGCCTTTCCCGCTGGGGTTTTCGCCTTCGGCTCTCTGGCCCAATTCTAGCAGAACACCACAACACCACAACACCACAACAGCACGCAAAAGCCCGTCGTCACTGTTCGCCGCTGTCGCCCGCTAACCCTCCATGGGAACTGGCTTATCCTGTCGAGCCTGTCCGATCCCCTGTCCATCGCTACGAAAGGCGAGTCAAGACGGCCAGCCTGTCAGCCAGCAGAGGACACTCCGCTAACGCCCACCGCCACGCCCACTAAGCCGCCACCAACCCGTCACCACTGCCCACCGGAAACCCGCTGGCACCATCCACTGGAGCCACTCCTCCGCTGCGTCCACTGCTCCTCCACTGTATCGTCTGAGCCTCTGGTCGCTACTTCCTCCCTGTTCCGTCTCCTTCTTTCGTCCCTCCTTCCCACCCTTTTTCGACTCTCTGGCCGATCTTTGAAGAAGAGGAAAGACCGGCCCAGGGCCTCCGACCAGAGCAAACAGGGAAAAGGGAAAGCAGAGAAAACAAAACCAAGCCTCACGATCTTTTTTCGCTTTCTCCTCTCCATATTCACTCCGTCTCTCTCCTTTTATTGGACTCCTCTCTTTTCTCGACTTTCCCTATCTCATTCCCCCTCGTCAAGAAATCAGGGTCCCCTCTTTTTTTTACCCTGTTTCCGGCCCGCGCAAAAACGAAAAACGACCCTGCGCTCTTTTTTACGCATAAACACTTCACGTTTCTCGTCCGTTCCCTTCCGGGTCCCTCGACCACTTTCGCACTCCCGTCATTTCTCTTCACCACGCACTCGACACGAGGAGATTACAAACTCGCAAGACTCGCAATCTCCCTACAAACCTTGGACTCGACTGGCGCCTTTTTCTCGTCCCGTCTTTCGTCTGACGGCGCTTTTTCTGTCTCACGTCGACGTCTCTCCCAGACGACCTCTTCCCACGAGACACCACGCCGCCGTCGCTCTCCCTCGCACCCGGCGGTTCTCGCGCCCGCATCGGCCCGCAAATGTCTCTGCACTGACGCTTCTCGACGCCGATGGGCGCTTTGCCCTAAATAACGTAAAACGACGATAACCATCCGCCTCGACCGCTTCTTCACCATCCCTCAACAACCCTCCTCCTGAGCCTCTCCTCTCTCTATGGAGCCCGAACACCCGCGGCCCTCGCGGCCGCACCACCACCCGCACCTCCTCAACCTCCTCCCCGTCACATCCGTCTCCTCGCCCTCCTCTCCACAGCCTGGCGCGGGCCTCCGCGCGACCGGCATCACACCCGCCTCCTCCCCGGGCGTCGTCAGCCCGCAGCAGCACTCCCACTCCTCGCCACACGTGCCCACCATGGCCTCCATGCTCTCGGCGACCTCTGCCTCGGCAGCACTGGCAGCCGCTGCCGGCAGCTCCTCCGCCTCGGCCACCGTCAATCCTCTCCCCGGCACAGCCGTCTCTACTCCACCCAGCGGCTTCTCACACGAGCACTCCCCCGGCACACCGCGGCAGCCCGTCCGAGAGTGAGTTCAACGACTCTCCTGTTCTTGCTATGCTGACTTGCCTGTTGCACAACTCTCTTTCCGCCAGCAACTAACTCTCATTTTCTTTTCTCCCTTTTTTTTAGAACGCACATTGCGACCGTTGACCGGGACTTCACTACCGGCCGGAAGACCATTAACGAATACCAAGTACTTGAAGAGATCGGCCGCGGCCAGCACGGCAAGGTCAAGCTGGCCCAGGACAGACGCGACCAGCGCATGGTCGCCATCAAGATCATCCCGCGCCTGTCCAAGACCCGCCGCCTCGGCAAAGTGTCCGCTGTCGACCCCCAGCAGAACACAAAGCGCGAAATCGCCATCCTCAAAAAGATCCGCCACGAGAACATTGTCGCCCTCCTCGAGGTCATCGACGACCCGGAGCTCCAAAAGATCTACATGGTCCTCGAATACGTCGAGCGCGGCGAGATGACCTGGCGCAAGAAGGGCCTGCCCAACATTTGCTACTTTGAACGCTACCGCTTTGAGCAGGGCGTCCACGGTCACGAGCTCGCCCCCGGCGAGTGCAACTGGCATGCCGTCCTCGAGCGCAAAGCCACCATCCGTGCCCTCAAAGACGCCCGCGCCAATGGCACGCCGCTCCCGGTCAACGAGTGGACCACCGTCTACCATGTATCCGCCGACGACGAGGACGGCCAGCCGCCCTGGTGGTACGTCCCCAGCACCGGCCTGGGCCCGGACGCCTCCCTGCTTGAGTCCCACCCCATCTCGCGCGCCACCTCCCGCGCGCCCTCGCGCATTGCCTCGTCCGCCTCGGTCGCCAGCGCACCCACGCGCCAGTCCTACTCCTCGGACGCCTCCCCGCTGTCATACATGGCCCAAGACGGCGGCGATCGTCACACCCTCAACTTCGTCGCCGACAACGACGACGAGGACGACGACGCTTTTGGCGGCGACGGCGGCTCGCAGACTCCCGGCCTCCTGCATCCAGCCAACGCCATGTCCAGCGCTCTCGATGGCAGCATGTTTGGCGCCTACGTGGACGACAGCAGCCGCCCGCGCCAGCGCTCGCCTAGCATTGCCGACTCCGTCATGTCGCATCTCTCCGGCATCGACTTCAACTCCATGGTCCACGACCCCTACGCCGACGACTTCTCCTATGTGCCCTGCTTCAACATCCACCAGGCCCGCATTGCCTTCCGCGACACCGTCCTGGGCCTGGAGTACCTGCACTACCACGGCGTCGTCCACCGCGACATCAAGCCGGCCAACTTGCTGTGGTCTAAAGGCTTCCACGTCAAGATCTCCGACTTTGGTGTCTCCTACTTTGGCCGCCCCATCCGCGACGGCGAGCCCGACGTCACGGTGTCGGAAGCCGAGGCCCGCAACTTTGACGACGACCGCGAGCTGTCCAAGACCGTCGGCACCCCGGCCTTCTTTGCCCCCGAGCTGTGCTACACCGACATCGACACGGAGCCACCGCGTGTCTCGGAACAAATCGACGTCTGGTCTCTCGGCGTCACCCTCTACTGCCTCCTCTACGCCCGCATCCCCTTCCTCGCCGAAGACGAGTTCTCCATGTTCCGCAAAATCGCCACCGAGGAGGCCTACATCCCAAAACGCCGCCTCAAGCCTGTCGGCATCTACACCGACCCCACCGGCTCCTCCCTCTACAGCCGGACCAACGTCCACCCCTACCGCAGCGACGCCGATCCCGAGTACGAGGAGATTAGCGACTCACTTCTCGATCTGCTGCGCAAGATGCTCATCAAAAACCCCGACAAGCGCATCCGCCTCAAAGACATCAAGCGCCACCCGTGGGTCACCGAGGACCTCCCCAACGTCGCTGCCTGGCTCAGCGACACCGACCCGGCCCGCGACCAGGACCGGACCATCCACGTCGACGAAGAGGAAATCGGCGACGCCGTCGTGCCTCTCAACTTTTTGCAGCGCGCGCGCTCTGCCGTCAAGCGCGCCGTCGACAAGGTCATGCACGCGCGACCCGAGCGTGACGAAAGTGCGGCCCCCTCGTCCACGCGCGCTCGCGCTGCCAGCTCCGCTGCGAGCAGCTCCCGTGCCGTGGCCGGCGACCAGGCCGCCGCGGCGTCGTCCCAGCCCATCAACATTCTCCCTGCCACCCTCCAGCACCACAACAGCACGGGCAGCCCCGGAAACAGCAACCACGGCCACGTCTTTGGTTTCGGCAGCCATGGCCACAGCCACAGTCACGGTCACATGCACTCGTACAGCCAGGGCCACCAGCCGGCCTCGTCGAGCCCGCTGGGCTTCCATCACTACCATACCGGCAACAATCCCCGCGACGCCCGCCGCAAGAGCCTGCACAAGGCCGAGGTCAATGATTACTTTGCCACCGTTACCCAACTACCACCCGTACCAGGCGCTCCCGGTACTACCACCGCCTCCGCCGCCACCGCGACCGATTCGCCCCGGCAAGACCACCCACTGGCCCAGAGCCAGACTGCAAGCCCGTATGCGTCGCCAGACGAGAGAACCCCCCACTCCGAGTTCCCTCCGTCGCAGCTGCAGCAGCTGACGTTGCCAGAGACGTCAGCAACCGAGCCGGCAGTACAACTCCCGCCCGCGATGCCCGCGATGCCCGTCGCCAGTACCAACACCGTCTACAACTACAACATCGACGGTTCTGGCGAAGCTAGCCCCGCCACGCCGCCGTCCCGCACCATGACCCGACACGTCCACTCCCGGTCCATCAGCAACGCCATCCTGAGCCGCGCGTCGATACTGCGCGACATCCAGACGATGCCCCCGACGCCTACAGCCGCCCTACCCTTGGACGCCTCCACCAGTGGCCGCCGCACACGTGAAGTCCGCTCGGCTTCGTCCGCTGACATCACCTTCAATGCCCGCACCCGCTCGGTCGACCGCGCCGGCATCGTCTTTGCCAACCCGGACAAACGTGCTGAAGCTCTCGTCGGGCTGAGCGTGGCGAATGCGCCTGGTAGCATGCGGCAACCGAGCCTGCACCTGTCGACGTCGACCGTTGGCTCAGACGAGACCGAGACTGAGACGCTGACACAGACGCAAACCCAGACCTTGGTCGAGCGTCCTGCCACGGCACACCGGGTCCAGGACATCGTCGCCAACGACATCACCACAGCTGTGGGCCGCGGTAAGTCCAACAGCCTGTCGGCGTTGCCAAACACAAACACGTCTGTGGATGCCTCTGCGGTGCCTTTGACCAACGCCGGACTGGACACAACTGCTGCGCCTACCTCTGCCACAACCACTTCGTCCAGCTCTGCGTCTCTCGAGGAGGGCTTCAACCAGACGCCCCTCACCAGCCCCAGTGAGAAGACCCACCACTCGTTCGTGCATAGCACGAACAGCACCACCAGCGCCGGCAGCAGCCAGCCGGGCCACCGCAAGGGAAGCTCCAACGCCATGATGACCATGGTTTTCCAGTCGGACCCGTCGCTACCCGCCCTGCTGAGCGGTGCCTCCTCGGTGTCGAATGATGTGGAAGGCGAGTTCCTCGGCAACCCCGGTGTCGTTGGTGGCCCCGGCGACGTCTCGGACTCGCTGACCCCGCCTGCCCTGCTGGGCAAAGAGCCGGCTGCCTTCCCACTCGGCCTCAAAGACCAGCAAGGCTGGGGCAGTGGTGGTGCCATCCCCGTGGAAATCGACAACACGGCTGCGACGGCCCGCGCTGCCGCCACGGGCCGGTCTACTTCGACGTCGTCCCGCACCCCATTAGCCACACCGGTCCGCGGCAACAGCCGTTGCTTCACCGACGAGGACGATGACAGCGACTCGGACGGAGGCATCATCATGATGGCGAAGGCCAAGAAGAAGGTAACTGCCTTTGGGCCTATGCCTGGTAGCGGCGGCTCTGGGTTCGCAGGCTCCGGTGGATTCTCGGGCTCTGGCAGCCGCACAACGCACATGGCCCGTCGCCGGGACACCAGTACGAGCATCGGCAGCACCGACACGGCCAAGAAGGTGGGCCTCGGCACGACCACCACGACCGGCGACAATTAACGTTGGTCGGACGTGGGCGACACTGAAATCTCATTGTCTTGTTTTTTCTCACACCGTGTCATTTACAAAGAACATGAAGTCAATTTTTGGACGGCAAGGTTGGGGGTACTTTTTCAGGGCAAAGCATTTTTCATGGGAATTTGGGGACTGGGTTTATGAAACGCACGAGAAAGATGCGAAAGACGCAAGAGACGAGAAAGACGAATGAAAAGAGGGAGGCATGCCTCCATTATACCCGCAGAAGCCCCGAGGCGGCTTTGCACTCAAGTGGGAGGAATTTTATATAAATATTTGTACAAACACCACAGCGTGTGCTTTCATTTCATCTTGTTGACCTTTCCTGGCCACAGGAGAAGCAGCAAGAGCAGACAGCGGATCTATTTTGTATGTATACGCGGGTGTGTTGTTTTGTGCATTGATGGGAGGCTTCTATTAGCATATTTTTGCGCATTTTCATTTGTTGAGCGCCTCTGTCGCCAACACATCTTTTAATAGATTTTGTGCATTTTCTTGGTTTATCTCTCTTTTCTGTCTCTTTGCTGTCTTACCTTGCCATACATCATGGTAGCCATCCCCTTCGCGGTTTTAGCACTCAATATACACAAGACTCTCCTCTTCTAGGGAGACAAGCCATTGTACATAAACAACATTTTTACTTGGCCTTTTCCTTTCTTTTCCAGTTTTCACATGTGGCGACCTTGATCCGGAGTTACACACCAACTCGTCCGCGCCCCATACGCTATTAAAATTTGCATACCCGTCCCCAGGCGTGGTGCAGAGGGGGGGTCAATCTGGCAAACGTGGTCCCAGTCTATCTTCATTGTCTTTTGTGAATGATGTATAGTCATACAGTCGAACCCGTCGTCGGCAAACATGAATGTTTGTATTCTCGTCTACTCCAGTTATTACGACCTACCGACATTGCTGCCGCCTAGGGATGACATATCACGTTCCAATAGACATGATACAAAGAGCTGGAAGACAAATGTTGGGCAATCTCCCGAGAACTCTCTTGCTTGCTGTTGGCCAGTTGGTCAACCTCCTTCCTCAGCTCCAAGCGCCAGAGTTACTCCGAATAATACTGGTAACTCTGAGCGAGTTCGTCCCAGTCTTTTTGATCGGCGGCAAGGCCGGAATGGCAACTGGTAGCGGCAAGGATGGCAGCCGTGCAAGCTTGGTGCTTGGACACATGATCTCGTGTCATCCCAATGTACCGGGATTGAAGAACCGTTCCAAATGGAGCACTTGCAATCCTTTGTGTTTGTGGATTTAGACCATCGAACCTTACCTAATGTACGGAGTACATGGCTAGAGCCGTCTTGCAGGCTGAGCACGCCGTTTTCTTCGTCTTTGGTCTGCGTTATCTCTGTACGGCGTACTTTGTAACCCCAAGAGAATAAAAGCCTTGCTCTTGAAATAAACGCCTCAACAAAAACAGGAACCACAAATATAACCTTCTACAACATAAGCCAGAGGAGGGTGGTACCATCCAATATAGCCTAGTATGTTCTTCTGGCCCTTGTTCGTTTTACATTCGTTTCTGCGGTTTCTCTGTGGGACTCGTGTGTGACAAACGCCTTGTTGCAAATGTCTCTAGAGTCGATTTGGAAAGTAATAGAGGGAAACGTCACGGCACATGGCCACCAATCATTAGGCATTCCCCTCGTTGGCTTTTCCAGCCAGCTACTCGACTCCCCAGTAGGCTCGTATGGTAATTACTTTCACAAGACGTTTCTACTTTCGTGGCTTGTAGTGTCTAGCTTCTTGGCGCCATGTGCTTTTCCATGTCCCGACGTCTGCAGGGTCCATTTTCCCCCCTGCTTACCGTTGCCCGCTGCGATTCGCAAGTCGCTACCATTTCTCTTCTAGAAAACGATATCGGCGCCGGTGGTCATTCTGAGAAGTGATGAGGTCGTGCACTCCAACTCCTACAACGGAGCTGACTATAATCCGATCTACCCGTCTATAGGCAGGACCTTGGAACATCTGCAAATGGTATCCATATCCGATTGGAAGCCGGATTAGCACTAAACACTTGCACCCATATGGGCTACCACGTTCGCATTATCACCGACCCGGCGTAAATGTCTTCGCTTTCGGCGGCGGACAAGAATCTCGCAGGGCCAAGTTGTGACGCGTTTTATTGTTGCCTCTTTTGGTAGTAGGTCGAAAACGAACGAGCCAATTTGCAGTGAGAGGCTCTGTTTCTTGACATTGTTCGCTAGTGTATTGTCTGTGTCTCTGGTGTCTGGTTTGTCTTCGTTCTCCATTGTGTCTTCAGCACAGACGCACGGGAGACCTTTTCCAGACAACGAAGAAACATACAATACCATTGGCTGGTGGGAAATGGACCCGCTTAAATGCAGCTTCCATCATTGGCGCCCACATTCCCTATTCAATCCACCCCCAGCTTCCAGGCGGAGAGGGAGAGAGGGTTCCGCTTTTACGTTGGGGTCGCCAAGTGTGGAGAAGAGGTTCCTTCCCGAAATAAATGTTGTGCGTGCCAAACCGCCAAATAAAAGGAGCTGTCTGTTGGTTCCGTAGAAGGAAGGAAAGGGCGACGGAAGGGGTGTTAGGGAGGAAACAGCGACGGTTGGCTGACGGAAGGAGCGATGCATAGTTTCACTGTCCAAAGAGTCCCTGTTGTTCTGAAGTGCCACTGCTCATGTGTCTGATCCGTTTACTCACGGTTTCCGGGCACTTTTTTCGTCACCTCCGGCGCCGAACACTGGCCCTCGTGCGGTCTATTCCAGTGAATTGTTGCAGGTGCTTTAGGCCCGTGAATACGCTGTGCCTGCCTAGTCAGACGGTCTCGTCCCAGGCTCATGGCCCCGTCGCACCTGCCCAAAAACGGTTGCAAAAAATTCGTAGCGACACGTCTGTTCCTTCCTTTTGTGTCGCAAGTTTCCGACAGTCGAATGGACCGCCAAGGACTTGACAGGCTCTTTATGTCTTCGAAGCAAAACCCCTGCAAGTCCTACAAGTTGGGGAAAGTAGGGGCTCGTTCTTGGAGGCTCTCGTGGGCGCCTTGGGAGAGAAACACGGACACGTTGGCCGGGCATGAATCCCAAAGAAAGCGTTTTCCACGAGGCCGGAGCTCAAGGGGACCTCAAAGGAAAGGGGCAGGTGCGCCGTTGCCAGATTTTAGAAACTAAACAAGGAAGGAAGGAGCAAACGAGGCACAGAAGGGCAAGAGGTCTTCTGCTGGGGAGCGAAGAGCAACCCCTTTTACTCCTTGTCAACAACAATGACGGAGTGCTCACGTACAACGTCGATGAACCCTATCTATTGCTCCAGACTCTTTGGAATCGACTCCAAAATGGCTCAAGAGGCCAGCTCCATTGTCTCCATCATTCTGACCATCAACCGCCTCGTTCCGCCCTTAACAACATGGCGCGTAGCCATTTCCGGCCAGGCGAACTAACTTAGCCAGCACACGACTTGTCACAACAGAAGACGACAAAACACATATCACAGCACATAGCTGCCTTGTGTGATGATGCTCTGCTAAGGCTACTTTGATTCGAACGGCAAGTGTCGCACAATCTGACCGTTTTAATACTAATATTGCTTTCTACCAACAGATCTCCCTGTTTTTCACGGCCCTTGTGGCTCTGGTCTGGCCAAGGCTTGGCTCTCTCCCACGGCCTTTTTTCTCTCGTCATTACGATCCCAGCCTAGCGACCTGCTCTAGCCCAACTAGCGTTCCAGGGTGGTTTGCAGAGGCCGCGTGTTGTCCAGTGAAAGGAGGGGAAGAGTGAAGGAGATACAGACGATACGACTGCAAAAGAAACAGAGAAGTCACCCTCCGAGACAACCTGGTTAATCTCATCCTTGGGGCTCGGGTCCGTGACAAGACCGTGCAGGGTACATGAGCTCGTGTCCCCAGAACATGGCTTTACCTCTTGGGGTTGATGCAACCAAAAAGGAGAAGGAACAAAGACAAATGGACAACAACGATACAAACGCCCCAATGCAATGACCAAGATTCATTCAAACAAGCGACTCTGCGCCCCGTCTTTTGGAGTAGAACTGGTCACGCTCGAAAACAGACGCCTTTTCAACCCGTCCTGTTTATCATCTTCCTCAGAATCGTCCCCAGATCCCGCCTCTATTGGTCCCTTCCTCCAACCCCGTACTCCATACGGATGCTCCATACTCCAGACCCCATGCTCTTACCTCATTCTCGTCCCCATCCTGTGTTTGTTTCGCCTCCCCCAGCCTTGTCTCTCGTAGAAGCCTCCCCTTTCTGTGTTTGTTGGTTTGCATTGACTACGCACACGGGTTTGTTTCTTTCTTTTGTGTTTGTTATCGTCTCTCGCAGGGATATACAGAATATAAGAACAAACTGCACACCCGTCCTATTCTGTTGTGCCGAGTGACGATCTTGTCCCTTTTCTTCTTTTGTATTTTCTCATCTCGTCCCCTTATTCGTTCTTGTCATTTAATTCATCCTCTCTTGCTTTGCATCTCGTTTCATCTTTGTTCTAACTTCTTCTTCCCATCCTTTTATTCCACCCTCCCCCCTCAAAATGTCGGCCGACAGAAACTCGGTCCACGATGGCAAGGTGGTCCACGAGCTCATCGACGGCCAGGATGTCGCCAAGGTCGCTCACATCGACGGCACCGTCGACTACATTGACGCCAATGCCGTCGGCGGTGACCTCGAGGACATGCCCAAGGGCTACTACTACAGTCCGGCTTTCCTGGGCACCATGGTGGTAAGTACAGACAGAGCGTGAGCTGTCGTCCAATCCACGCCACATCACCATTGCATCTTGCTTCTGCTGACACCTCCCAAGGCCATCTGCTGCGCTTCCATCTGCGCATATCTCGGTTGGGTGCTGCCCGCCAACACCCTGTCCCTCATCAACGCCGACCTGGGCAACTCTCCCGACATCAACTGGGTCGCCACCGTCTGGACGCTCGGCTCCTGCATCGGCTTCCTGCTTATCGGCCGTCTCTCCGACATCTTCGGCCGCAAGTGGATGGTCATGGGCACCACCGTCCTCTCGCTCGTCGGCTGCATCGTCGGCGCCGTCGCGAAGAATGTCAACACCCTCATCGGCGCCAATCTTCTCAACGGCCTCTCGGCCGCCGGCCAGCTGTCGTTTGGTATCACCCTTGGCGAGCTCGTCCCCAACAAGCACCGCGGCGTCGTCGTCACCATCTGCTTCCTCTCCAGTCTGCCGTTTGCCGTCTTCGGCCCCATCATCGCCCGCTCCTTCATCAACAACACTGCCGCTGGCTGGCGCTGGAGCTACTACATTGGCATCATTCTCAACGGCATCACCGCCATCCTCTTCTTCTTCCTCTACCACCCGCCCAGCTACACCCAACTTCATGTTGCCGGCAAGACCCGGTGGCAGGCTGTCAAAGAGATTGACTACGTTGGCATCTTCCTTTTTGTCGGCGGCTGCGTCCTCTTTCTCATCGGCCTGTCCTGGGGTGGCACCATCTATCCCTGGGCCAGCGTCCAGACTCTGTGCACCCTGCTCATTGGCTTTGCCACGATTGTTGCCTTTGTCATCTGGGAGGCCTACTTTTGCAAGGTCCAGCCCCTCATGCCGCCCCGTCTCTTCAAGAACAAGGGCTTCGTCGGCATTGTTATTGTCGCCACCATTGGCGCCATGATTTACTACTCCATGACCGTCCTCTGGCCCACCATTGTCGGCACCCTGTACACCACTGACAGCCTCCAGATTGGCTGGCAGTCGTCGGTCGTCGGCGGCGGCATTCTGCTCGGCCAGGTCCTCGGTGGTCTCGCGCTCGGCTACGTGCCCCGCGTCAAGACGCAGGCCGTCATTGCCTCTATCTGCGCCATGGCCTTTATCACTCCGCTTGCCTCCATCACCACCGGCACCCACAACATGTTCCTCGCCCTCGGCATTCTCGGTCTCGTCTCCATCGGCTACGTCGACAACATCACCTTCCCCGGTGTCACCCTTGTCCAGGAGTCCCAGGACATTGGCCTCGCCACTGGTGTCATGGGCTCCATCCGCGCGCTTGGCGGTGCCGTCGCCCAGGCCCTGTACGTCTCGGTGCTCAACAACAAGCTGACCACCAACATCCCCAAGTACGTCGGCCCCGCCGCCACCGAGGCTGGCTTGCCCGATTCTTCCCTGCCTGCACTGTACGCCGGCATCACTGCCGGCAATTTTTCTGCTGTCCCGGATATCACCCCCGCCGTCGAGGCCGCCGTCGGTGCCAGCCTCCCCACCGCCTATGCCGAGAGTTTCAAGATTGTTTTTTACTGCACCATCCCCTTTTCTGTCATTCTCATTGCCGCCGCCTTCCTGGTGCCCAACATGGAGCCGTACCTGCACCTCAACGTCGCCAAGAAGCTGCAGACCCGCGCCAACATCCAAGCCGCCGAGAAGAATGCCACCATTGACCAAGAGAAGGCAAATGTCGTGCAAGCCGAGACCGCCGCCTACGTCGAGGACGCTGCCTCCGCGGCCACCGTGCCGCTTGAATCGGTGGCTGTTCCTGCGGCGGCTGCCGAGCGGACGTAAACCGTTTTCTCTTTTTTGTTTCCTTATTTCCCCTGTCTTCGTTTTCTAAGTCTTCTGTTGGCAAATTTAAATTTACCGTAATGAAATGACAAAAGGATGCGTTTTCTCGTCCGAGATTAAGTCTTTTTTGTCCCATAGGATACCAGGGCATGCTTTTTCATAGTCCACTCAAACAAATATTTTTAATCTTTTTTACCTTGACTTTTTACTTTACTTGTCAGTGAGTAATCGCATCGGCGAAGAGATCACATGAAGGTTACTTTTACAAGTGAGAAATTTATACAAGACATCGCAGTATTCAGGACAAGATAAATAGGTCCAATATGAGAAGCTAGCAAAATATGTATCAATCATAAGTCTTGCCTAAAAAACAATCATACTTAGAAATTAATGTAGACTTTGAGTGTGTTATGACCCTTTAAGTCTTACAGTATGAAATCGTTTCGCCTCCTTTTCTTGTTTTGTTTTCTTTTCCAAAGTAAAACTTTTTGTACAGTTTCAAATCTGTGAATGACCTCGCTGTACGGAATACGTTAGTACCAAGAAGACCAACATCGGTTCTAATCACTAACTTTGAGCGCCCTTTCAGTACTGGTTTCCAAAAAAACTAGACGTTTACTTCACTGTGTAAATTTATTCCCACATCCACACACGGTTACTTGTATCCTTGCAATTGAGGACTGGTTTATTTACTTTTTTTAAGACGTTCGTATTATTCGTATTAACTTTCGGGGCCTCGCCGGGCACCCTGGGACTTTGGTATTGTGAAAATGAACGGAAGAAATGAAAAGGAAAAAGTCATCAAATCGAACGTCAAGCGGAGAAACTTATAAAAAAGAGACCATCCCGCCATCAAACACATTACATTCTCTCTCAACTGTTTTCTTTGTCTTGTCCACTGCCAATAGGTCTTACGACCAACTCAGTTTTATAATTGCGTTCGATGATTACACCCGCCTTTCCAGCGGGTGCAGCATGAATAGACCGTGGATGCTAACAATGTTTGCGCCAACTGAAAGTGCATTCGGCACATTACAGCAGGACGGCAGCAACACCGGCAGCAGCGGCCAGGATGCCAACGGGGGCAGCAGTAACGATGGGAGCCTAGAGAGGTTAGAAAGGCAGTTCAAAACATGATGCGCTGTAGCAATGGTGGAGAAGGGTGAACTCACGAAAGCCTTGCTGGAAGAGGTCGAGCCAGCAGCACCGCCAGCCTTGGAGGTGGCCGAGCTGCCAGCCTCACCGGCCTTGGAAGTAGCAGAGCTGCCAGCCTCGCCGGCCTTGGAGGTGGCCGAGCCGGCGGCACCGCCAGCACCGCCAGCACCACCAGTGCCGCTAGCACCGCCGGCACCACTGCCGCTAGCACCCGAGGCACCAGCGCCCGAGCCGGAAGCACCGCCGGCACCGCCGGCACCGCCAGCACCACCAGCACCACCAGTGCCCGAGGCAGAAGCACTCGTGCTAGTGGCGGTGGCGCTACCGCTGCCACCATTGCCAGCACCAGCGCCGCCAGTCTTGCCAGCGCCAGTTCCAGAGGCACCCGTAGTGGCAGAGCCACTCGAGCCACCGGCACCACCGCCGGCACCACCGCCGGCACCACCGCCGACACCACCAGCACCGCCACCGCCACCGGCGGCCGTGGTCGAGCCAGAGCCAGCGCCGCCGGTCTTAGTGGGCTCGCTGCCGCCGGTGGTGGTGCCAGTGTGGCCGCCAGCACCGCCAGCACCACCAGTAGTAGTGGTGGTCTGAACAACGACGCCAGCCGACGAGCAGAGGGAGACACCGTACTTGACAACCTCAGCGGCGTTGGAGTCGCTGCCGCAAGACTCGTACGAGCAGTCGCGGATGCCGAAGATGAAGTTCTCGTTGCTGCACAGGCACTTGTAGTCCGAAGACGAAGGGCAGCCCAGGGCGCTGCTCTGGCCGGCCATGTTGTTGATACAGGTGGTCTACACTGGGTGTTAGCGTTGAAGGAATTTTCGAAGACGGGCATATGTCCGGCCGTATGTCCATGTGGATTGACGAGGGTCAAAACATACACCGCAAGCAGGGAAGTTGGCGGGGAACTGAGCGTTCACGACCGCAGCAGCCACAACGGTGGCGAGGACAGCACGGGAAACCATTTTGGATAGAGGGTTCTGTAAGAAAAGAAGGTTAGTTTTGTGCAATTCATGTCAATGTACCGGACTCTTGGCTACCGTCCACAAGGTGAATGAATGCGAGCTGACTTTAGATTTAGTTGTGTGCGTGTGGCTTGCGCGCGAAGCTTTTCTGAAGGCGAAAATGGGTGTGAGAAAAGGGATAGAGTAAGACGAGGATAAGGTGAGGAAGGAAAGAGAAGAGAGAAAAAAAAAAGAAACATCAAGGGAAACAAGATTTCCAAGAAAAAGTTGGCAAGGGATCACCCGAGGTTGATATATATTCCCTCGCAAATTCTGGATATGAACCGACTCATTGACTGCAGGTCATGGGTTGAGTTCAACACAGAGCAAATATGGGGGCGTAATCAAGTGGCAGGACCCGCTCCATGACAGATCTGAGCTAAGCCCAACCGATCGTTCGACGAAAGAGTTCGGTATGATGAATAAAGTGAAGGTAAAGAAAAAAAAAAAAAGGGGGGGGGGGGGTGGGAAGAGAAAGAGGGTGGAGGAGAGTCGACTGCCAAGTGGAGAGAGACACTGGACGCGGACAAATAAAACAAAGCTAGGGAGTTGTGATGGTCTGAATGCAATTTCAAAAAAAGGACGGAGACGAAGCGGCGCGTCTTTCGTTGACCCTTTTTAAAATTGAAACTTTGGCGTACATGAATTTCGGTGTAAAATGGTTGGCTAGAGGTAGTTGCCCATGGTGAAGACGGTGGTATCGGAAAGAAAGTGAAAAGGAGACAAAGGGTAGAAAGGAGGCAATATGGAGAGCCAAAGAGACGGGAGAGAAGAGAGATGCCACCCAAGAGAAAACTGAGAGCATTGAATCTGCTTCTCCCGTCTGCCCCGTAGCATGCAAACACCCGTGGACGTGGGCCTTGTGGAAGCCAATGCAACAGACGATGTCTCACTTACAGAAAATCAGGTACCGTTGAAAGGTAGGCTGGACGGAATTGTCGTTGGAGACGAGATTGAGACTGGTCTTGGTAGGAGTTAGCGAGGAAAATGAGGGATGTTGACGATGATCAAAAGGAGACAAGAGGAGAGGGCAAGGCCTTTGCTGGAGGGAGGGAGAGAGGTAGCGAGGGATAGATATATTTGTGTTTTTTTTTTTTTCTTTCTTTTTCTGGTGATGGAATGGACCTGGGGCCTGGGGCCTTGGACCTTGGACAACGGGAGGGAGCCATAGGGACATGAGCTAAGACGACGGAAAAGTACATTTGGCATACGTCTTTGACAGACGGATTGCAAGACACAGCTGCCAGGACTCAGAGCGGGTTGTTGCTCAGCATGACGGCACGGAAGAGGGAAGAGGCAAAAAACAATATGTGCAAAGCAAGAGACTGGAACGACCAGGATGTGCTGTACGTACCTTACGCGAAGAGGAAAGTGGAGAAGATGGAGTATGTTTTGGTGCTGAAAAAAGGAAGCATGAAAGATGGAGAGAGAAGATGGAGAGAGAAGATGGAGAGAGAAGATGGAGAGAGAGAAAAGATGGAAAATATTTTGGAGCGAAGAAGATCAGGAAGAGATGGGTGACCGGAGAAAAAAAAGCTGGCAGGCGCGCGCGGGGAGGCGAAACGAAAGCATTACAAAACAGAAAGAGCGATCATGGACGCGTCAAAGACAGATACCACTACAAAATGGAAAGAGCGTCTGGTCAACAGATGGCAACTTGAGTAGCTCTGTGTTTTGGGAAGGTACGCGGGCTACGTGGGGAGCACAGAGTTTCCAAGCAGGGAAAGTGCGATGCATCGTGATTGGGGGGAGGGGGGGGGGCAAACCTGTCCGAGGAGAACAAGGAACAAGAGGGAAAGAACGAACAAACGACCTAAAGGGTAGCTCCATGACTGGTGCATACTTTTTCTTCTCTTTCTCTTTTTGGCTCATTGGTACTGGAGCCGGATCGTGATCAGACGACGCAGCAGGGAGCCAGAGAGAGAAGGAGACTCAGCAATGGACTTGTCTCTGTTCTAGCTGCCGATCGCAGTCCCCGACCACGCTAACCATGCGCGTTTGATGTGAAGGCACACTTGTCGTGCGAATGTAGGTGTATACAGAGACACAATGCACACAGCCGTTTGTTGGCAGGTGCAGCTGCTTGCGGATGAAGAAACGCGTCCGGCTGCGACAGATAGAGAGGCGAAACATGGCAGGAGCGGCCTCCGGTTCTTCCCCAAGAAGCCAAGCCACAGACACATATCTTGCGACTAAAGGAAGCTAAATCGTGGGCAGGATGGCCGTGTGTGCTGAATCGAGAGCTGCTGTCTGTCGTCTGTCGTCAGTGGCGCCTGCCGTGGTTGGTAGGAGGTAGGCACCGTAGGCAAGTGAGAAGGGTGGAGATGGCGGACTTCGAAGCTCAGATACTGCGGCCCCCCCTGTCAGTAAGATACAAGTAATTGAAGTAATTGCCTCGTCTGGGAAGCTTTGGACATCCAGCCACGGCCAGCCACCGGTCAATTGGCCTGCCATTGGCCTGCCAGTGCGTTCCGATGGAGTCATTGAAGTTCAATTGGCCGTGCGCATCAGCGCATCTATCCCGGATCGTTCTTTCCCTGGCCCAGTTTGCGCCTGCTCCGGGTATCGTCTGAGCTTCTGAGTTTTGAGCTGGACAGGGGTTTGTTGGGGTGACGAGCTAGGGGTGTTCGCCCCCCAGGTCAGGCCCCCATGCTCCTTCTGCAGGTGAGCTCCGCGCAAGATCCCAAGGCCGGAGGCCCAAAGGGTTAAAAAAAAACAAAAAAACACACACAAATCGAAAGAGATGGCGGACAAGAGTGGGTCTCTCCACTTTTTGGGGCCTGGCCTGGCCGCAACCATGCCCAAGACAGCCGGCTATGACGAAATGGGGCCTGAGCGGTGTGGTACATGCACCAAGCCGGTCTTAGCATTACGGAGGACCATGATGACCTGGCCAAAACAGCAAAACAGCAAAACAGCAAAACAGCAAAACAGCAAAACAGCAAAACAGCAAAACAGCAAAACAGCAAAACAGCAAAACAGCAAAACAGCAGCAGGCCAAATTGACCGTGTGCAAAAGCTATTGGTCGTCGAAACACATTCTCCATTCTCGAGAAAGCCAGAGTGCCAGAGAGCATCCCGGCTGCGAATGGTTCAGGATGACTTTGGATGATTTGGTCATTATGACATCGTTGGGGCGGCTTTCCGGACCGTTGGTCGGCTCGCCATGTCTTACTAGTTGCCCCCTGGTGCTGAGTGAGAGCCTTTCGCAAACGGTCCAGGCAGTCAGGAGATATCTCACCGGTCAACAGGCTAGATGGCGTCGCCATTGAGCTTCGATATGACAGCAAACTGTGTCGGTCTTCTCATCACGTGGCAGCATAAGAGGATTAACTAGAAGAGCTCTTTGGAGATGGGAACAAGAGGAGAGGTGCAAGGGCCACGTAGGATGTGGCACGTTCAGTGCACAGCGCCAGCAAGGTTCTAGACCGGACGCACGAGGCAATTACTGACCTGGGACGTGGAGGAGGCTGGTGATGGCTGACCTTATTCGGAGCCATCAACGTGGCTGTGATTGTCGACACGGACGACAGTAGCGGTCAAAATCACCGGACCCAACGATGGACCACCGATGGAGTCGGCAGGTAGTTGTTGTCACTGTTGGCATGAGGTGTACGGAACAAACCAGCTGAACAGAGCTGAAAGGAAAAAGGGTTAAATGCGACGGGAAAAGACCCGCCGAGCTGAAAAAAGCTGCGCAGACTGCACGTTCGGCTTTGGCTAGCGTGGGCCACCTGAACTACGATACCATCCCTGTGGCTGCGTCGTCTCTCTTCTGTCGCTGTTGCCGGGGCAGAAGCAATGCTCCGGTTTGCCGTAGTGCGTCGGTAGCATCTTACAACTGCGTTGTATTGCGGTCATACTACCACTCTCCCACTCTACGAAGTGCTCGCATTCAAGTTATCTCACGAAATAACAAAAAATGGGGACGGGGTTAGTCGATTGGGTTTCCCGCCGATATCTCCCACTGCAACCTCTGATCGAGCGGCCCAATCGCCGCTCGAACGGGGTGCAATCTCACGTCGCGCTGGGGAGACCCCTGTAGCGCAGCCAATAGGCGATGGCCAACAAGGGGACGAACCAAGAAAAGAAGACCCAAACAGGCTCCATTACAAGCATAATCCATAATCGCACTATGGGAGATGGAGAGCAGGCGCCGATCGTGGGTGGCCGGTCGCCAGTGGCCTGTCGCCCCCCTGCCATTTCCGGTGTGATTGGGCCTGGCCCGGTTGAAGGCACTGGCGGCCAGGCCCAACCTGCTTAACTGAATATGGCCTTTTTCGATGCTGCGTTCCTTTTCAGATTCATGTAGCCGTCGACCCGTCGTTGCCGTCCAGCACAACAACAAGGCCCACCAAGCACACCGCATCAAGAACAGGAAAAATCGCGCTGCTGCACGGGGTGCCGGGGGGGTTGTGGCTGCTGCTGCCATTGGTCCAGGCACGCCCAGCTACCTGTTCTCGTTGACTTTACTGGGTGTTTCTTGTGACGAGGAGCGCGGAGACGCAGACTCGCTGCAGGGGGATTTGGGGATTGGGGAAACTGTCTGAGTTGCGTTGGCGTTGGAGCTTGTCGACGTCGGCGAGTCATACATTCAGAATTAAGCAGGGGCGTTGTGCGGCCCACGACGTATTGCCTGCTTGCTTGCTTGGCCACAGGAACAGGGAAGGAACCAGCGCTTGCCACGGACCAAGAGACAGAACAGGGAAGGCACAGAAAACCTACTTCGTACGCTAGGCAGCCGACGATCGCTCCTGAACGAGCGTACTGTGTAAACAGTTGTCCCACACCCCTCCGGAAGACGATCGCTCTTGCAGTCTGCAAAGTGGAAAATGAACAAGGGCCGCTGTTGCAGGCACAGGCACAACGCCCCGAAGAGGAACTGTTGTGGTAGGAACGATCGACAAAGTATCGTTGTTCTCCCTGACCACCAACCGCAAGTCGACCTGTCGCGACCGCGAAATTGCGAAACTGGTGATGCCTTCATTGTTCACGCTCACGCTTCCCTTATTCTTTTCTTGACTGGCAGAAATTCCACTTGCCCTGTTTCGTATCTCGCCGTTTGCGTCCGGTGTCGACTCGGTCGTCTTTGCATTCCCTCCTCTCTTCTCTCTAAAGCCTTGCCCCTGTTCTTTATTCGCACGACAATCGACCTTCGTTTTACGATCTACTCCATTTCGTGCCAAGACAACAGCTCCCGCCAAGCGATTCTACTTCAGTCCATATTTTGTGCTGTGTTTCCACAAACTACTGCGTACAAACCAACAAGCTACTGACACACTGGTAGCGGAATCCTTGCCTCCATATGGTGCTCATCATCCTAATGCAATCGTATGTCGTACACAGTTGCAGCCTTGATAACACCACAACAACGGTTTCATGGCTGGTGGTGTCCTGTGGCTGCACAGGAAAAGTGCGAAGCGAGTTGGGTCCCTTCTCCCTTGACTGCAGCTATGTTCCTCTGCAATTTGTTTTCCTTTCCCTTTTCAGGCTGTTTTTTTTTTTTTTTTTTTTTTTTTTGACTCTCCTATGTCTTTCCTTTTTCTTCCGTTTGTCCTCTACCCGCCGCAGTTTGGAAATTGCTCGTCGAGGCCCCCTTTTTAAATCGGACGGCGTTGTGGAGTTCCCCATTTCTTTGTGTGTTAATAATTTTCTACTTTTGTCTCGCTGTGTAAAATTGCCATCGACGCAACCGGGTCCTTTCCATCGGGCTCCGGCACATGGATTGGAGACGATGCGGTAATGTAAATTTTATCAACTCGAAAACGCTTTAAAAGTCCATGGCGCCGGCACAAATCTACTTCGTAATAAGCATGAGATGAATGAGATTGTCCCCATATTATTCTGTATTTACGTTTGCGTTGACGATTTGGCCAGCCCTGACATCGGAATGCAATCCACAACACACGAGAACAAAGTGACCACAAAGAGTCGAGAACAAAGGAGCCAAGTCTTTCGCGATCGCAAGACCACCTTTGGCATGTCTTATGTTTATACCCACTTCCCACTTTTCCCATTCCCTCGTGATATTCTTTTTCCAAAATGCCAGTCGAGGCAATGAGGTAATGATGCGAGTCCGTTTCTTAAGCTTGCTTTGCTTTTGGGCCGGAAAGCGGTCTCTCCCTTCTCCCTCGATCCCCAGACGCGTCGTTTCCTCAGTTTTCTGGCGCGGAATTGGGAGACACAGGTTCAGAGGTCCCATCGTGGTCTTTATTGCATTGTCATGAAATGAGGCATCTGTGCGATGATGACAGTCTGAGAGCCAAGCGGTGTAAAATAAGAAAACAAGAGAAAAAGGCACGAGCGCAGGAGTCTCATCTCGTTCCCGAATGACAGACTATCTGCGTAAATACTTTGTGTCGGTCTGTACAACGCCGGGCCATTTTGCGGTGATTGCAGTGCCATGAGAAACTGTAAAAGTGAAACGACACAACATGAATTGCAAAGGCATGTTTGCCGATACGTTGGTTGATACGGCGTCCAATACTCCGTTACCAGACCAAACAAGACATATTCGAGTCATGTTTTATTGCCATACCACATCGAGACATTGTGAAAAAAGGAAGGAAAAAACCTAACAAACTGACATCGCTGACAAACGAAATGAGAGTCAAGTCACAGCAAATTGGTTAAAGTAAGAGGCAAATAGGGCATGGCAATTATGCTGTGAAAAACAGGCTGCAGTACAATATGCCAAAAAGAACAAAAAAGACAGCAGTAAACTCATAGCGCATCTTTCTTTCTATTCCGTCGTCTCTTCTGCCTTCCTTCTTTCTCGTCTGTGCAGTCCCAGACGGAAAGATGGCCAATTATTGCTCTCCCCGTAAACAAACCTCTCGCAAGGCCGAGGGGAGCATAGTGATAAAAAACAATTCCTTCATAACAAATAGTGTGTACCCGTGAAACAAAACAAAACAAAACATAAGAGAAATGGAAACATGGCAAAAAGGCAGATATGGGAAAAGTACCCCAAAAGATACAAATCGTTGTCACAGAAAGCACGTAAAGAGGCACATCACAGAAAAACAAACCCGAAAAACGGCAAACCAAATCACAGCAGATGCGGTGTTCGATGGTACAAATACAAGCCTCGAAGGAGTGCATCAGCACACACAGAACAGAGATCACAGATCATAGTAGAGCTCTCCGTCTAACCGCTGCACATGACGCAGGCCTCGGGGTTCTCAATGCTGCCTACAAGGTGGTTAGTAAACAGGCCACGGCAGTCAAGGCTTCATTACATGAGCGTGAACTTGAAACTTACAAGCAAGAACCGCGTCGGCGTAAATGTCGTGCTCGCGGTCCTGGGTGTCCTCGTCGCCGTCCTCGCTCTGCGGCTTCTTGCCGCTCAGCGCCGGGTCCGCCAGCTCCTCAATCTTGGGCTTGCCGGCCGGCTCCGTTGGCAGTGCCTTGGGGGACTCGCCCTCCTCAACGTCGGCCTTGAAGGGGATCGGCTTGGTCGGCGACGCAGCCACACGAGGAGCCGAAACCGGAGCGACAGGCGGCGGTGGCGTCGTGCTCGGCGTCGGGATGCCGTTATCAATACCGGTCGCCGGCGCACCGTTCTTAGTGCTGACACCGTTGGTGCGGCCGTTGCTGTACGAGGGCTGGGGCAT
Organism: Sporothrix brasiliensis 5110; assembly: GCF_000820605.1. Lineage (NCBI taxonomy): Eukaryota > Fungi > Ascomycota > Sordariomycetes > Ophiostomatales > Ophiostomataceae > Sporothrix > Sporothrix brasiliensis. The sequence goes on from NW_024467134.1 coordinate 2,107,552, forward strand.
GCCGCTCGACAACGACGTGGGGTACGTGCCGCTGGGCGGCGCGCGCTTCTTGGGCGCCAGAGCCGGGCGGTTCGTATTGGTATCAGCAACGCGCAACGCCTCCTGATCCACCGTGAACTGGATCGGCTGGGCAGCCGCCTGCGTGCGCAGGTAGTACATGCCCGTCTTGAGACCCAGCTTCCAGCCCGTAAAGTGCATGCTGGTGATCTTGCCCATTGTCGGCTCGCGCATGTGGATGTTGAGAGACTGCGACTGGTCAATGAACGCGCCGCGGTCGGCCGCCATCTGCACAATCGTGCGCTGCGAGATCTCCCACACCGTCTTGTACAGCGCCTTGGTCTCGGCGGGGATGTTGGGAATGTTTTGGATCGAACCACCCTCGGCAATGATGCGGTTCTTCATGTTGTCCGACCACAGACCCATGTCGACCAGGTCCTTGAGCAGCCACGGGTTCACGACCTGGAACTCGCCAGCCAGCACACGGCGCTGATAGATGTTGGACGTGTAGGGCTCGAAGCACTCGTTATTGCCCAGAATCTGCGACGTCGACGCCGTCGGCATGGGTGCCATCAGCAGACTGTTGCGGATACCGTGCTCCTTGATCTTCAGACGCAGCGCATCCCAGTCCCACAGGCCCGACGGCGTGACGTCCCACATGTCGAACTGAAGGATGCCCTGCGACACGGGGCTACCCTCGTACGACGAGTAGGGGCCCTCGATCTCCGCCAAGTCCGACGACGCCGTCAGGCAAGCGTGGTAGATCGTCTCAAAGATCTGCTTGTTGAGCTCGCGCGCCTCGGGCGACTCGAAGGGCATGCGCAGCGCCAAAAAGGCGTCTGCCAGACCCTGAACACCGACACCAATGGGACGGTGGCGCAGGTTGCTGTTCCGGGCCTCGGGCACGGGGTAGAAGTTGACGTCGATGATGCGGTTCAGGTTGCGCACAACGACCTGCGTCACCTCGTGCAGCTTCTTGAAGTCGTAGACCTCGTTGGTGTAGTCGACAAACGACGGCAGGGCCAGCGACGCCAGGTTGCACACAGCGACCTCATCGGGCGCAGAGTACTCAACAATCTCCGTGCACAGGTTGGAGCTGCGGATGGTGCCCAGGTTCTTCTGGTTGCTCTTGCGGTTGCAGTGGTCCTTGTACAGCATGAAGGGGTTGCCGGTCTCCGTCTGGGCCTCGAGAATGGCGTACCACAGCTTCTGGGCCTTGACGGTCTTGAGGCCACGGCCCTCTCTCTCGTACTTCTCGTACAGGGCCTCAAACTCCTCGCCGTAGCAGTCCGCCAGGCCGGGGCACTCGTTGGGGCACATGAGGGTCCACTCGCCGTTCTTCTCGACACGCTTCATGAACAAGTCCGGAATCCACAGAGCCAGGAACAGGTCGCGGGCGCGCACCTCCTCCTTGCCGTGGTTCTTGCGCAGGTCGAGGAACTCGAACACGTCGCCGTGCCACGGCTCGAGGTAGATGCAGAAGGCACCGGGGCGCTTGTTGCCGCCCTGGTCGACATAGCGGGCGGTGTTGTTGAACACACGCAGCATGGGAATGATGCCGTTGGACGTGCCGTTGGTGCCGGCAATGTAGGAGCCCGTGGCGCGGATGCGGTGGACGTTCAGGCCAATACCACCGGCCGTCTTGGAGATCATGGCGCACGTCTTGAGCGTGTCGTAGATGCCCTCAATGCTGTCGTCCTTGATGTCGACGAGGAAGCACGAGGACAGCTGGGCCTGCGGGGTGCCGGCGTTGAAGAGCGTCGGCGAGGCATGCGTGAAGAACTTGTTGGACATGTAGTTGTACGTCTCAATGACACGCTCAATGTTGTCGCCCCAGATGCCGACAGCCACACGCATGATCATGTGCTGAGGGCGCTCGACAATCTTGCCGTCGAGCTTGAGCAGATAGGAGCGCTCGAGGGTCTTGAACCCAAAGTACTGGTAGTTGAAGTCACGGTCGTAGACAATGGCCGAGTCAAAGTCTTCCTTGTGGCGCATGACGCACTCGTAGGTCGCCTGGTCGATCATGGGCGAGGCCTTTTGGTTGCGGGGGTTGACGTAGTGGTACAGGTCGCTGATGACCGTCGACCACTGTTTCTTGGTCTGTTTGTGGAGGTTGGACACGGCAATGCGCGCGGCCAGCACGGCATAGTCGGGATGGGTGACGGTCATGTAGGCGGCGGTCTCGGCAGCCAGATCGTCCAGCTGCACGGTGGTGACACCGCCGTAGACGCCCGAGATGACCTTCTGGGTGATGGCCACGGGGTCGACGTGGTCCATGTCCAGGCCGTAACACAGCCTCGAGACGCGGGCCGTGATCTTGTCGAACTGGACGCGCTCCTGGCGTCCATCTGGACGAGAGAAAGGCATGTCGTCAGCACGCTGGTCACGAATACAGTAGATGGGGACAGACACGGGGAGAACTCACCACGCTTGCGAACAAACATCGCGTGTTGTGTGTGTCTGCAAGAAGCCCTTTACAGGGGAGGAATGGAGAGAGGAAGATGCGGAGAAAACGACGACGACGTCGTTTGGGCTGCCTCTGATAGAGAGGCAGGGGAACGTGTGGATGCAGACAGCAGCTGCAGGAGTCAATTGGCAATGGGATGATGCAAGAGAGACGCGTCAAAGGAGATGGGATGTGGTGATGGTTGGGCCTGGAGAGGAAATGAGAGGAGGAGAGAAGGACGAGCAGAGGGCAGATGCAGAAGAAAAGTCGTGTACCGCGACGGCCACTTTAAATGCGCTACGCGATGACAGATGACTTAACGCGTCGATGGAAAAAGCGGGGCGTTGGTGGCGCGAGGAAAACAAAGACCCAGCAAAAGTTGAGGGCAGGCAGGATTAAGTAAGCTGAACAGTCGCCCTTTCCACAACAAGGCCTGTGCAACCCCTGACATCTCCCCGTCGTACCTGCCCTCGCTGCCCTCACTGGCCCGCCCCTCCCTCCACAGCGACGCGACAACAACGCGTTCACCGCGGAGCCTCCAAATGCCCCTCTTGCTCCATAATCAACGCTCTGCACACACTTTATGCTTTACAATCCAGTCGCAAGCAATCCGCCCGTCTTCCGAGACAACGCGCCTACACTGCACCGCTTACCTCCCAGGTCAATTGCATCCTGGAACGCAAGGCCGCCAGGCTGCAACTAGCCGCTTGCCCGTTTTGGTACCAATCGCCTGTGACTCGACCCGCTGGACGGCCTCAATCTCATTCACAGACTTTCTGGCCTCATCTCGGCGCCAGGATCACCATCGCAACCGTGACTCACGGGATGGCTTGAACTCATTACAGTGGTGAACAGCGACGTATTTATTCTGCGAGCCACCTCTTTGGCACTGCCTATTTGCTGGGGAATTCTCTTGGTCGGCAAGGTCAACATTCACGCATCCGCCGAAGACGGACAAACATTGCCACTTTTTATAGTCCAACACACCCCAGATGACATCCCTACCCAAGGGTTTGACAACGAGATTGGTTCCCACTTGGACGCGCCCCGCTCGCTTCAGCTTAGCAATACACACACCGCGTACACCAAAACACAAAACACCCGTACCTGTCGTGGGCCTTGTCCCAGCAACAGCCGCCCGAGCCATGTCCACTGCAGCGGATTCGGCCACAGTGCCAGCCCCGCCAGCAGCTTTGTCCAACGGCGTTCCACCTCGCCCGGACTACAGTCCCCGATATATTGACGTACGTGGCAGACATGCACAGAATTTATATCGGCTAGTGTGTTGTGTTGTCGTGGCAGTGTCACCGTGAATGGGTGCTGACAACATGGGTAGATTGGCATTAACCTTGCAGACCCCATCTTCCGCGGACGTTACCGCGGCAAGCAGCAGCATCCCGACGACCTTGCTGGCATTGTTCAGCGTGCTCGTGATGTCGGCTGCTCACGACTCATTGTCACCGGTTCCAGCTTCAAGAGCTCCCGTGACGCCTTGAAGCTAGCCGGGGGATTTCGTACGTCTTGCGCGTCCCTTGACGCCATGGACGTCACCATGTGCCTTGTAGCTACCTGCTAACAATTCCAGCCAACACTGTTTTTACAACGGCAGGCATCCATCCCTGCAGCAGCGCCATCTTTGAGCGGAGACATACACGACACCATGAGGTCGACGACGACGACGACACCGAGGAGCACACGCCCGTGTGCGGTCCCGACCCCACAAAACCACATGCAGAGGACAGCGACATCGACCTGGCCAAGTCGGCACAGCTCATCGAGGAGCTGCGCAAGCTTGTGCTGACGGCCGAACCCACGAATGCGTTGGTGGCGCTCGGCGAGATGGGCCTCGACTACGACCGGCTGCACTTTTGCTCGGCCAGCACACAGCGGCATGCCTTTGCCGCGCAGCTGGCCCTCGTGGCCGACCTCGCCGCGGCCGGTCACCCGCTGCCGCTCTTTTTGCACTCGCGCGCTGCCCATGCCGACTTCTTGCGTCTGCTAAAGGACCAGTTCGGGCCAACGCTCGAGAAGCTTCCGCGTGGCGGCGTCGTCCACAGCTTCACGGGCACGATGGCCGAGGCCCAGGAGATGATGGACCTTGGGCTGTACCTGGGCGTCAACGGGTGCAGTCTCAAGACGGTGGAGAACTGCGACGTGGTGCGCGCCATCCGTTTGGACCGGCTGATGCTCGAGACGGACGGGCCTTGGTGCGAGGTGCGGCCGACCCACGAGGGCTGGAAGTACCTGGTCAAGGTTGCAGAGGCGGCGCGAGCCAAGGCTGAGGAGGCCGAGGAGGCGCGGAAGGCTGCCGAAAAGGCCGCTGAGGATGCTGCACGGCAGGCGGCCGAGCAGGCGGCCCAGGAGGCAGCTGCAACTGCGACGGCCGACGGTAATGCCACGCCCGACGGGGCGGCTGCCGGCAATGGCCGGCCGCCCCGGCCGCCTCGGCAGAAGAAGCAGAACAACAACGCTGCGAATAACAACAGCAAGAAGAAGGAGCCGGTCGTGCCTGAGCGGTTCAAAGTAGTGAAGAAGGAAAAGTGGGTAGAGGGCGCCATGGTCAAGGGCCGCAACGAACCGTGCACCATTGAGCGCATCGCCACGATCGTGGCCGCAATCAAGGGCGTCCCCGTCGAGGAGGTATGCGAGGCGGCGTGGGCTAACACAGTCAAGGTGTTTGGTACCGCATAAGATGTTCGAGGTGTAGAATATAGAGGAGACATAGAAATATAGACCAGCATATCATTTTGGAAAAGAAGCAAGTTGGCATTATAACAGTTCACGCTTATCCAAACGCCGTGTGCGTATCTTCTACGACCATGAACCAGAACTACCAGAACAACCAGAACGCCATAAAACGCAGCCGTCAAACCATACAACACAACCTCAGGGCATTCCCGAGCCCTTGTGCCCACGTATGCGACCGTGCCGCACCGCACCCACCGTGACGCCCTCCTCGCCCGTCATCCAGCCCGGCATCTTCTCACCATCAATGACTCCCGCCTCCACCAACTGCCTGATGCCAGCAAAGACATGTGGTCCATGGAAGGTGAACGCCACGCGTGGTCGCCACGTTGACTCACTCGAGTCTCCTCCATTATCCCCCTCGTCATCCTGATTCTGACTCTGATCTTGATCCTGATCCTCGCCAGCCGCTCGTCTTGCTTCGTCTCGCTCTTTCGCCTCGTCTTCTTCGGCCTCCTCCTCGTCTCGAGCCAAGACCGCATCAATCTGACTGCGTCTACCGCCCTTGGATCGACGCCGGTCTGCCATTGGCGGTGGTGGAGGTGGGGCATCTGCATCCACATCCACTACCGGCTCGCCGTCTGTCTCGCCTGGCTCTTTCCGGTCGAAACGTCGTCCGCCTGGGAACGGGTCTTGCATGACGATATCGACACGTTCGACGCCGCAGCCGTCGCCCATCTTCGCCGACAGGCCAAACCGGGCCGCCGCAACGATCTTCCGCCGCTTCGCCTCCTGCCGACTGCGCTCCGTTCCGGGGGAGAGCGGTCGCTTGGTGCGACCCACCACGGTGGCTGTGCTTCTGCTGCTGCTGGCGCTCTTGTCACGGCCTCGCGTCCCCTCCAGCCGCGATGCGACCGATTCCGGCAGCGCCGTGCTCAGGGGCGACTCAATCGTCGTTTTCTCGTCTGCATAGATGCCCCAGCCGCCGCCGGCCGTGTTGGTGCGCCCGGCGCCGCGGCGCTGCAGCAGCTCGGCCAGGTTGCGTGTGGCCAGGTTGGTGGGTTTCAGCGCGTAGCGCTCGCGCGGCTGGGACAGCGCTTTGGGGATGGCCTCGACAACGAGGCTGCGCAGGGACGCGGCGCTGCCGCTGGCCCCGACGGCCGGAGCACCCGGCGCGCGCTCGCCCGCCGACGACTGGGCGCTGGAGAGGTAGACAAACGGCGACGCGTCGGGAAAGGCCACATAGACGGTGCGGGAGGCCTCGACAGTGGCGGGGCGGCTCTCACCATGGCCGGTCGATGGCCCTGCTGCGGTCAGCGACGTGTTGTAGGGCGAGTCGAGAATGAAAATGCGGAGCAGCAACAGTGGCAGGTGCCTGTGCCGGTCAAAGTTGTAGTGCACCTTGATGTCGGGCAAAATCTGGGCCTGCAAGTTCCGCAGGAAGGACGACGGGTGGAATCGCGGCACGACGAGCGAGGCCTTGTCGACGACGGCGGACGCCTCGCTGTTGGCGGTGTCGGTGTCGTTCGTGTTGCCGGTGCCGGCCCCGCCGGCCTCGGCCTTGGCCGTCAACGGCACCACCTGAAAGGCCGTCCACTTTTGGCTCGTCGGGTGGTCGTAGAGGTGCTGCAGGTCAGCCATGGCCAGCTGGTATAAACTGAGGCCATGCCGCCAGTCGCCCTCCAAGATGCGGTCGAGCACCTCGCGTTTCGAGCCCCTGCGCGCCTGTAGGTCGGTGTAGTGTTCTCGAAGTGCCTCGAGCGACGCTGCCGGTGGATAAAAGTCCCCATCACCGTCAATGTCGCCGTCGTCGTCGTCGTCGTCGTCTCCATCTGGATTCCGGTGTCGCAAATAGGGTGCCGTCAAGCTTTGGTTGCCTTCGTCGAGCCAGTCCAGTGCCAGCGACAGCAGCGCCGGCCGTGAGAGGCGGCCCAGCACACGCGTCACAGTAGCGTTGTTCGCGGCAATGCGCAGCGACGACGGCAGCCTGGACGTGATCGGAACGGAGATCGGAGCCATGGCAGTGTGTGTGGGCAGTGGCTGTCAAACAGACGGTGATGCCCTGCGTTTATGCGGCAGGTGCTCACCGCGCTGACGGACGCGGCTGGGCGGCTCCATGGCGAGTTGACGCGTCTTGATGGAAGTGGCAGAAAACAGGATTAAGTGGGGCGCGGGGCTTGTGTGCCATTGCCTCTTTGGGTAAAAGGCGGTGAGCGCTATTCTGTCTCCACTTTTTTTGCTTGATCCGAACCAGGCACATTGTGCTCAACGGAAGGTGCATCTCACCTGGGTACGACGTATAGCCGCTCTTCTTTCGCATGGCGGTACACCGTCAGACCGTATTCGTGCCAAAACCAGCGACCGCAGGAGATTGGGAAATGTGCCTCGTGCCCCATTAACCAAATCGCTCCCCAGCGCCAAGAACCACGTGGAGTTGGTTGTTGTCTTCCCATCTGATAAACGGGATCTGATAATCGTACGTGGAGACTCTGTTAAGGAACATAAAAGCGGGACCCATAATTCTTTTCGTTTGGTGACAGCTCGGAAGTCCGAGCCCCTGGCATATGCAGTTGAGTTGACTCATCGCTGTGAGTTGAGTGCAGTTCTACTTGGCACCAATGACGGCTGTCATTCTTACCTCCGAACGACGTTTCCGTTGATCCTGATAATCTGATAACGTCTCCTCACGGCCTCCTTCCGTGTTCAGTCGATGGGTGAAATAGGCGGGCAGGAGCCAATGGCCGTCAGCGTTGCACTCTTCTCCTTCCTTCGTCAACCAGGCGCTTGATCCCTTCCCTCCTTCCTTGTGCTGTCGACGACGCCAACCAGGCAGAAACGGAAAGTGTTATCCCAACAAGGAAAGTTCGTATACAAGAGCGGCTCAATGTCGGGACGGAGTTAAGCCGTCTCACGAGTCCACGGGGAAGGAACATGGTAATGGCAACAAGGTGCCACGGTAAGTCCGTCATAGTCGTGACTTTCATCCCTTGACGTTGACTGCGGACCTCCGATCGCAGACCACTGCCGCGTCACTATCGAGTGTCGTCATCGCTCTATGTTCGTTGTCACCGACAGCAACCCAGAAACGAGGCTTTGTCGCCAGGCTAGAACGGAGGCCCAAACAGCTTATACCGAGGTACTTGTTTTAAGAGTGTATAGCATTCGTTAACTATCATTTATATTTTATAATAGCTTCTAACAAATACCGACCTCTGATGTTTTGTATTCGATGTTTTCATTCAGCCACTCTTCTGAGATGTACGCTGGCTTTTGGATGTTCAATGTCCGCGGTACACGACAAGCTATATATATATTTCATGCAGAAGGCTAATCCCATCAAGCCAATTTGCTACCGACGTATTCGTGTTTATTATGAATAGCCTCCAAGCCCCCCAACATAGAGCCAACGAAGCGAGATATATTAGCTATTCATTCTTTTCGCCCGTCGTGGACTGCCAGGCCGCTTGTGCCCAATTGAAGGGATTACATATCTTACAAAGCACATTTACGGTGCTGCCCGTTTCACTGGGTTCCGTCAGCTGCAGTTCTCCGCAAGTTGAAGCCTTGGCGTCTCATGCTTATTTTTTCTTGTTTCTCAAAAGCAAAACAAAATAAAAGAACTTCACATCGACTCATCCCACTTACACCATTTTGCCGTCACAGCTTGAAGCCCTGGACACACTAAATGCCCTGAAAGACAGGCGCCAGCCTAACAAATACGCCCTGAAAAACTCACGACGGGTGCATTGGGTGGAGCTTTGTGGGTCATTATCGGCGTTACGAGCTTATTCCGAAGGGCGGCAATGGAAGGCATTTTTACGTAAGCCCTCTTGAAGAACACCTGCCGGGAACGGAGTAGGAAGTTGCTGGCGTGCGCGCATATCCTTGTGGCTGGCTAGGCGCTAGGCTGCCCAACAGCGCACGGAGTGCCCCGTAGGGGAAGGCGCCGCTCGTGCAGCGCTCGTTGCACCTGCCCCATTGGCACTACATGTCTGTCCGATGCAGAACAGGGTTTTTGTGCGGTCATTTCCGTTGCCACAATTGCGGTTCATGATGTTTTTTTCTTTTTGTTTTCTGTCAATTTGCGACGAACCTCGATTTTTTTGGTTTCTCCTCGACAATTCTGGTTTTCTCCTTTTATGTCTACCCTCATTCGTTGCATCTTCACATATACCACGCCGCCTCTGACCTCAGCGTCAATATCTTCATCTCAACATGGTCCATTGAATTGAACCCCCAATCTACGCAAATCCACACAACGATAACAGCGCCTCTAGCACCCTCACCTGGCACACAGGCAGAGCAACGCTTAGCGGGGGGTGCTTCTACGGCAATAGCAGATACACGCGAGCACGCGCAGGTCGAACAGGTCGACAGTCCGGGGGGCTACACAATCCACGCTGTGCGACCTCAGCCAGCGAACAGCAGCAGCCCTTGGACAGCGAGTCGGGCCACATCACGCCTCACCTGTTTCCTTTAACACGCCCGCCGGCCGCTTCTTACCACCTCCTTCACCGCAGCCACCCACGTCGCCTCGTCGTTCACAGACAGACATGCCACAAGCTGCTGCAGGGAAGAGACAGGGCTCCGAGCCGCCGAGCAGCCGCGGCTCGTCGCCGGACAGCGACCGCTCGCACGCCGACGACCACGACCGCGATCGCAGCGAGAGCCATCCCGGCGACGAACGGGGTGACCACCCACCGCGCAAGCGCCAGCGGGTGCGTCTGTCGTGCCTCGAATGTCGACGCCGCAAGCTCTCCTGCGACCGCGGCTTCCCCTGCGAACGCTGCATCAAGTCCGGCACGCCCGAGCGATGCACCTACGAGACCCGCCCCGGCCTTGCACCACCCGCCAAGAACGGCCTGTCGCAGGGCGCCCTCGCCAACTTTGAATCACGCATCTCTGCGTTGGCCGGCGGTTTGGGAGGCGGCCCCGGCGGGCATGGCGGCAGCGGTGGCATTAACAGCATAGGAGGCGGCGGAGTCGGCGGCAGCTACATGTCGGACACCGGCATTGTCCCTCCCTACCGCCGCGACTCGCACCGCTCAGGCTCCGGCCCGTCTTCGCTCGTAGATGGCGAGCGCATGCGCCGCCTTGAGCTCGAGGTTGCCCAGCTGAAGCAGCTGCTCGCATCTGCCGCCGGCGCCGCCAACAACGGCAACAACAAGCTGCTCCTGGCACCTTCCGACGGGAGTGCTACGTTGCACGACGACGACTCGCCGCAGGACAAGGAGGGCGGCCGGGGCGCGCCTTCGCCGCCCACTACCTTTGTTGAGACCATTTATGGCTCCGGCGGTGCGGCCGCCATGCAGGTCGGCGACGAGCTGCGCTTCTTCCGCGGCAAGGAGTTCAAGACGCGCTACTTTGGCCCGCACAACGCGTGCATGGCGTTTAGCGAGCTGACGGGTCTGTGCCCCTTCATGAAGGAGACCGCCGAGGAGTGGCTGCGCCCGCTGCACGTCCACCACCACCACAGCAAGGACCGCCTGAAGCGCAAGCAGGACCGCGAGGCGCGCTTCTTGAAGCCCGACCCCGAGCTCGAAGCCCTGCTGCCCGAGCGCACGGAAATGGACGTGCTGGTCAATATTTATTTGGACCAGTTCGAGCAGGTCCACCGCATCGTGCACATCCCCAGTTTCAAGCGCGACTACGCTCTGTTCTGGGAGCCCGGTCACGCGCGCACACCCGCCTTTACGGCGCTGCTGCTGTCCGTGATGTCCATCTCGAGCTGTCTGCGCGGCAACCCGACCGGCAAGTTTGTCGGCATGGTCTCGCAGTCGCACCACATGGCCGAGAAGTGGATCAACGCCTGCGATGCCTGGAACCAGCGCCAGAGCCAGAAGCACCGCAAGCTCGTCCACTACCAGATCGCCTGCCTTCTCTACCTGGCGAAGCGCGTCAACACCGTGAAGAAGAAGCGCTTCTGGAAGTCGTCCGGCGCCCTCACACAAGACGCGGTGTCCGTCGGCCTGCACCGCGAGCCCAGCCACATCCACGACTCCGTGTCGGTCTACAACCAAGAGATGCGCCGCCGCATCTGGGCCACCATCCAGGAGTTTGACATGCAGGCGTCCTTTGACCACGGCCTGCCCACGCTGCTGAGCGCCTTGCGCTTCGACGTCCACCCGCCACGCAACCTCGCCGACGAGGACTTTGACGAGGACACCACCGAGCTGCCCCAGTCGCGCCCCACCGACGAGTACACCTTTTCGTCCTACCAGCACCTGAGCCGCCAGAGCCTGCCGCTGCGTCTGCAGCTGAGCCGCGTGCTGACGGGACCGCCCGACGACTTGGACTACGACCAGGTCATCCGCTACACCAACGACATCACCCAGGAAATCGACGCGCTGCCGTCGTGGGATGTGCGTGCGATCGCGGCGGCCAGCGAGAATGAGGCGAACGACGGCAATGGAAAGGGAAATGACAACGGCAGCGGCAGCGGCAGCGGCCACGGCAACGGAAGCACGGCCAAGCTGACACCCCTGCTGGCCTACACCCTGCTGCATATCCAGCTGCGCCAGTACATCATTCCGCTGCACCAGCCCTACCTCAAGCTGCGCAAGACCAACTCCAAGTACCAGTACTCGGAAATCATCTACTACAATGCGGCGCGCGACATGGTCCTGTTGCACGACAAGCTCGCCGAGCAGGGCGTGCGCACGCTCAACTTTTTGCGCGAAGACGCCCTGACCCTGTCCATCAACCTGTGCAGTGTCACCATGCTGCAGTCGCGCGGCTCCACCAACATGATCATGGTCAACTCGCAGCACACCAAGAAGCTGCTCGAAAAGTGCCTGGCGATGAAGGAAGACCGTGTCCTGCGCTGTGGCAACAACGAGCCCTGGGGCTATTCGATCATGTGTGCCGCCACCGGTTTGCTGGAGGCGCATCTGGGTGACAAGACGCCCGAAGCCGCCAAGGCCTCGTCGGCCGAGCGCTTTGTGAACCTGCACTACAAGCTGCTGGCGCGGCAAGAACAGCCGCAGACGACGAATAGAGACGGTGTGCAAGGCCAGCAAGGCCAGCAAGGCCAGCAGGGCTCCAAGGATCCGCAGGAGGACCAGACCCCGCGGCAGGCTCTTCTTCAACAGCAGCCGCAGCCGCAGCAGCCGCAGCAGCCTGCCCAAGCCCAGCAACAACAACTCTCGCAACAGCCATCACTGCCATCACCACAGCAGCAGCGGAGAATGCCGCCGCCCCATATCCAGCAAGCACAGGCCATGCGGCAACAGCAAATGCTCCAGCAGCAGCAGCAGCAGCAGCAGCAGCAATCGACACCACCACCGCCGCACTCCAGCGGCGCCAATGGTGTGTCGGATCTCACAAAGGTACGTCGAACGCCCCCGACGCCGTCGCCGCCACCTTTCACTGTCTCTCGAGACCAGCCTGCTAACACCCGCCAGCAAATGACGCCTTTCCTCGCAATGACCCAGGCCTCCGCCACCCCCGGCGTCATCGATGCTGCGATGCCGGCGCCGCCCGCCGCCTGGTGGATGACCAACTTTGCCAACATGTCGAGCACCGCCAACCCCAACGCCGATCCCACCGCCCTCCAGGCCGCCCAGCAGGTCGTCAACCCAGACTTCAACTATGAACTGCTCGGCCTCAACCTCGGCGACCTCTGGGCCGATTACTCCTGGGAGGACATCTAAATTCGACGTGTTTCCGGTTTCGTTTCCTGTCTCAATAGTTATGCCATTTGTATCCTGCATCGCTTCTACCTACAACATTTACGATATCATGTTTGGAGTATGACCTTGTCGGCGCATCTTGTCTTGTCGCAGCGCCATGTCTACCTCGTCGTTTCATATCTCGTTGTACATACCCGGGCGCATTCTGTTTATAATTTGACATTCATTCATACATGATGACGTGTTGGCTCGATGACGTGACCTTTTGGCTTTCGTCGCTGTTTCCTTGATCGAGGCATAGTGACCTGCGTGTGCGTTTCGTATTTTGTGCTACGTTGGGAAGGAACGACCCAGCACAGCAGGCCAACCTCTCGTCTGGTTGGTGATCCGCCATGTCAGGGCAGGTGCGACTGTGTAAATCGGGAAGGAACGAGGCCGCCCTTGCCCTCTCGTACCTTCCAATCTTTCATTTCAACTGCTCGCCGCAAGTAGTTACCAAAAGCCACGCACAGCCTTGCCTCCTTCCTTTCCCACATCGCGATGCACCTTCCATCTCTGTTGCGCCTTCAACCACGTCCCATCGCCTTTGTTGTCTTGCCATGTTCGCCCATCACCCATCATGGGCTTCTGTCTCTGTTTACCCTCTTCGTCGCCTCACCTCTCACTCGCACAGCATCTTCCCTGATCAAACACTGCTTCTGTGCTTCGGTAGGACACGATCTTCTCTCGTCTCCCTTACCCACCGTCCTCTTTTTCCCTCCTAGTATCTTGACAGCAAAACTCCTTTTTTTCTTCCTTCATTCTGACCTTTTTGTCACAGCATCCTCTTCTCTTCTCCGGCTACCACGCACCCTTCTCAAAATGGGCCTCTGTTTCTGTAACCGGCACTCCATGGGCCTCTCGCCCGATGCCGAGCAGCGCCATCCGCTGCCGCTGTCTCTGTCCTCCCTGCCGGCTGCGCCGCGGCCCGCCAAGCTGGCCCGGCCGGTCCTTTCTGAGACAACCTTTCCTGTCCCACCGAGCACCCCTCCACCACCTCGTGCGTCATCCCGTCTGCATGCTGCACTCTCGCCGCGTCGGGGGGCCGGCCGCTGCCCCATCCCCAAGATTCCAGACTTTGAAGGCCTTGCCGACAGCGAAACCGACAGCGATGACGAGCTTTTGAGCCACGCACGGATGAGGGCCGCTGGCCTGGGTGCCACGCCCGTCCCCAGCACGCCGGTCAATTTGGGCTCTGGAGGTGCTTCTGGCGGCGTTGGTGGCTCAGACGGCGCAGGCATGAGCCCGCTCACCAGCCTCATCAGCCGCATTGGCATCATTGGACGGACCCCGCCCGCCCGGACTGCCAATCAGGGTCGCACACCCGAGTCTTCGTGCAGCACCGACGATCTCATCGCGGCCGCACGCCGTGCTGAAGTCCGCCGCCTGACTCAGAAAATGATCCAAGAAGAGCTGCAAAACGAGCAGCAGCAGCAGCAGCAGTTCTTGTATCTCCAGCAACAGCGTCAACAGCGTCAACAGTACCAAAAGTTCCAGCAACAGTACTATCACCAGGCACAGCCGCACCAGCCGCGCACCTACAAGAGATCCTCCATGTCCACCATCAAAGAAGACCCAGCGGACATCTCAAGTCTCGATTTAACCCATCCTCGCAATACTGTGGCAGTCATGGACGGCAGTGGGTACCGGACGTCTCTCGAGTTCGTATTCACGCAGAGCCGCGATGACCTGTCCGTCCCGCCCGCACTGTCCAACAAAGGCAAAGAGTCGGACACGTACCTCCTCCCAAAGCCGCCCATGCTGCCGCCCTCCGTCTCATCCAAGCACTTTGCATCGCAGGCCGGAAAAGCTGGTCTGCCGGAGGGACCCGGCGAACGTATTCAAGATCATGGAGGCGGTAATCTGGGCAAAGAATTCGGTGACTTCATATCAGCCTCCTTTGCGACTGATCCTTCGGCAAGACGCCCTCTTCCTGAAGGGGCCTTGTCTTTTGTACCGACCTCAACGCAAGCCACAGTGGCCGCTGGAGTAACGACTGGAACAACTGGGAAGACCGTGGCCTCCAGCACTCATGTGGCCGAACCAGGTCAGAAGAGCCTCCGCGTCAAGCACGTTGCATCAAATGGTGGTCCGGCCCAGAAGAATAGCAAGGACAAGATAAAGGGCCAACAAGATGACGCCGACATTTCTGAAACAGCACAGGCCGTATCGGACTCTCTCAGCTCTATGGATGAGGACGGCAGTATCCACGAAGCTCGTAAGGCCCGCATCGTCGTGTCCGGCCGAGCTCGCAATACTTCCAATTATATCGGTAGCACGGACGACGCCGTCGAAAAGGCCGAAGCGGATACCTTTATCGCCACGCATAAAGATTCCCCTCTTCTGACTGCCGTGGCCAGATTCAGGAAAAGCAGACGCAAGACCTCTGAGTCGTCGTATGTTAGTACTCTGGATCTTCCTCCGCCGCTCGTCAACGACTTGTCCAACTCAAACAACTCGGCTGCCGCTCAAGCCGAAACCATTGCCTCCAATGACGGTGGTGAGGCTGACACGCAGAGCCTTCCTCGTCGTAATGGATTTAAACGGCTTCCGTTGCTCTCCCTGGATCGTATGTTTTACGTCGACTGCTTCTGCCTTATCCCTTTTCCCTTCCCCGTCCCAGAACATATGTGACCAAAGCCCCCTAACTAGTATTCTCAGAGGGTACAATGCTAACTACGAACAGGTTTCACCTTCGGGCTCAGAAAATCTTCCAATTCAGCCCAGCAAGCTTCGGAGCTTTCATGCATTGAGCAAATCCCGCAATCGAAGTCGGTTGCGTCCGTCGACAAGACGGTCGCTGCCTCTGTTGCCTCGTCTGGTGCCCAGTTTGACAGTCAGCGCAAGGAGAACACCAACCATGACGATAAAGACTCCATCTCCACAAAGTCACAATACCATTCAATGTCGGGTGCCTCTCTCAAAAATGGTGTCAAGGAAAAGCCTGCTTCTCAGAGCGAACCAGCTTCCATGATGTATGGATCGTCCCGAGCCTCCGCCCGTGCGACTTCAACCGACATTGATAAAATGGCAAAGGAGTGGCACAGACAACTGCAAAATCTCGACCATAACAGTCCTCTTCGCAGTGGAGCCACTGCAACCACGCAGAGAAGAAGCATGTCAGACACCTATCCATTGAGCCACCAACAGTCAGGCTTCCGGGATCTACCGCCGCCGGCTTCTATCATGGGCCCTTGGAGTGACAACCAAGCTCATAACACCGGTGGAAAACCAGGCATCCGCCGCCAAGCGTCCTCGCTTCATGCGCAACAATTGTCTGACTCGTGGTGGGCAGAGCCGAGCTGGAAAGAGGGGCTCGAGAACAATAAAGCAACTGATCCAGTGAAGACAACGGGTCAAGGTGCCGTTCTTCCACCCTCCAAAGAAGATTCTGTCACTTTGCCTCGAGAGGCGGTGGGTAACGACGTCCAACCGCCGGAGCCTGAGCCATCCTACTCCAGAGTTTTCTCAAGTGGGATCGAGAAAGCCATCCTCGCCGGTATCAAGAAAGTCATGTACCGAAAGCAGATGTCAACGCCATCTCTCACCACCCTCACACCTGCCGCCGCCGTTTCAAGCCGATCCCTCGGCCCAGAACGCGCTACCGCAACTACTCATTCCAAGGCATCCAGCTTAAAACTTGAAAGGAGTACGCCCGAGTCTCGGGCCATGGGAACGTCAGAGGAGAAGATTGCTACTTCAGCTGCATCTGAGACGCCAGGCCTCAAGGACGAAGTTGTGATACAGGGCATTGATAGTATATTTGGTGTTTTGGTGGACATGGAAAGCAACCAGCGAACGATACCCACGACCCCCGTGAAACCTAAACAGGTAAATAATGCGGATGGTTGCGCTGCGCTACCAGAAAGCGACATCGCATCCCCGGAAACAGTGCCCTCCACACCCATTGCCAATGCATATGCAGAGATGCGAGCATATATTTCTGCCGTTCTCCCGAGCACGCCCGCCCCCAAATTCGAAGACCTGGAACTCCACAACAGCCCCTGCTCGTCGCACCAAGAGTACCAAGAGTACCAAGAGACCGCTTCCCATCAAAGCAGCGACGCCGTTCATGCTGTGGCACAGGCAAACGCTCAAGTCACAACTCAGAAGTCAGCGGACTCCATGTCCGTCAAGAGTGATTCGGCTCCGGTCAAGAAAGTAGCCGAGTTCGATACCGCATCGGCCAAATACATGACGTGGAGCGGGCATACTAAGCCGAAGACACCGTTACTGACGCGCACGGTTCAATCCGGTGACGACCTTGAAACCATCTTCCAGGGCAGGAAGGAGAACAGAAAGTCATTCCAAGGCCGCACTCTGCAACCAGCTTTGAAGCAGAACTAGTAACTAAGCACACGCACACGTACATTCTACGACACACTACAACAAATGCAAGCTGTTCCGGTTTCATCTACTCCACAAACCAGTGCTCTACTCTCGCGGGGAGAGTCCTCTTTTCCTTTCATGTTATCATCGTAACGCTCTAGTTTTATGCCACGTTTTACGTTCGGTCTGGGTGGCCGGTTTTCTGTGCACAGTTTTGAGGTCCTGGGTTGTTTTGGGGTTCTAATAGTATTTACTACCATGCCTCCATTGTATTTGGCTACAGATTTTTTCGAGGATGGAGACGGACTGGGTTGGCAAGAAGGCACAAGGATATCAACTTGCCAGTCACATATACGGCTAGAAGTCGGTTGAACTGCCATAGGATGCGTAAAATTAAGGTAGAATTAATGCAATAGTAAGTCGTCTCTATATGTCAGAAATTTCCATCGTAATGTAAATACACAGTGCGTCCGTCTTTTCTTGCGCTGATAAATATTCAAAATTCAATGTCTCATATCTTCCTCAGCCCAGCCTCATTCGAGGAGACATGGCTCCGGTAGCTATTATTTTGCCTCATATTTCGTCCTCATTGTCTTTACTGCTTCAATTCGCTTTGTGTTTGTTTGGATTTGGTTGATAAGCCAGAGCTCGAGCCTCGGTCGGTTGTTTACACGGTCTCCTTTTGCAGCTCGGGATTCATCGGCTGCTGTAGAGGTTGCCCCAGGCGCTGTTGTGCATGTAGAAGACGCCGCTGTCGCTGCTCCTCGACTTTCCGCTGCATCTCAACCTTGCGCTCGCGCAGGGCAATGCAAAACTTGCTGCCAGCCCGAATCTGCTCACCCTTCCAGATAAACACAAAAGGGATCGCACACATCAACAGGCTCAGGCCGCCCAAAAGACTGCAGGCACCGGGAATCGTCAGGCGCTTGAACATGGCCATGGCCGCTAGGGGCAATACGGTGGCAAGAAGGGACCGGCAGCACGAGGAGGCAGCATTGGCAGATGCCGCAAAGATTTCGTAGGCATCTATAGCGAGTTAGCAAGGTCCTCACTGTAGAGAGAGGCGAACGGAGCATACCGGTCAAGTAATTCAAAAGAGCAATAAAGATCACTAAACGGAAGAAGAACATACGTCGAGCGTTAGTTTATTATCAAGAAATTGAGAAATGTCCGGGTGGGGAGTACGCACACATGAATCCTAGGCCAAAGGGGATGCCAGCCAGCATGGGTGCCACGAAGGAGATGTCGGCCCTGGCTGTCCAGCCTAGCCAGAACAAGCTGATCACAAAGACGGGTCCACCAAGACAGGCCAGCGGCAGGCGGCGGTACTCCTCTTGCTTGGTCCAGGCCTCGCCACGGTCAATGGCGTTCAGCAAGTAGTTGTCGTAGGCGTAAAAGATGGATATCGACAGGAGGGTGCCGGCGCCAATGGCCAGAAAGATGAGGCCCTCGACGCCGGGACTGAACTTGTAGATATCCACAAAGACGAGGGGAAAGGCGGTAAAGGTCATGTAGAAGATGGCATACAAAAGGGCGAGGTAGATGCAGACACATGACACAATGAGCTCCGAGGCGATCATGCGCAGAGGGCGCGTCAGGACAATCGTGGCCAGTTCGCGCAGATTTTTCTTCTCAAGCTCGTGCGGCGCCACAATGTTGGCCTTGGGGTCCTCTTTGCGCATGCGGACGGCACGGCGCTTTAGCAGAATCGGCCCATACGTCTCGGGCAACAGTGCGAGCGGGACCAGGGACACACCAGCATAGATGAGTGCAATCCAGAAGGTCCAGCGCCAGCCAATGGTGGCCGAGCAGTAGCCAGAAATAATGGGGGCAAACAAGGGGCCGAAGACGGTCATGGCCATGAACATGGACATGGCGCGGCCGCGGGTGCGTGCCGAGCCAAAGACGTCAGCCAGAATGCCCGTGACAACGGCGATGGGGGCGCTGGCAAAGACGCCGGTGAGCAGGCGGAACACGAGGAAGCCGGCCCAGTTGGGTGCCAGGGCGCAGGCCATGGTCCAGATCATGAAGAAACAAACGTCACAAGAACCAGTGCGCGGCGGCCGTACTGCTCACTGAGCGGCGCCCACACGAGAGGCCCCAGAATGTAGCCGACCAGGTACGTCGACACGGGCAGCACCATTTGCGTGGACGACGTCACGCCCCACTCCTTCGCCATGTAGGGCACAGCGTTGCTAGGAAGCGCGCTGCCCATTGTGCTGTTGATGATGGACGTCATGGTTGTGATGAGGAGGATGATTTTCCGCGTCTTGGACCAGTTGTAGGGGTTCTCCGGGTCATTCTCCTCCCAGGCCACGATCAGGGTCTCGTTCTCGCTGTTGGACAGGCTCGGTGTCTGCTGGTTGTCTTCGGGCCTTTTGGTGCCGTCGTCGTCCAGCTGTATTCGTTCGCCGACGGTGTTGTCGGCTGCCTCCTCGCGGTACCGGTCTTTTGCGTCTTTCTCGTCAATGGCGCTGATGATCTGATAAAGGCCATCTATTTGTGTTAGCTACAACGCATACACCGAGGCAAAAAATTCTCTTTGCATACGTACCATGTTGCTGTATCCGATCGGTTTCATTCTGGCCGATTGCCTGCTTGTTCTGGTGAACTGCGGCTGTCGACGATGATTTGTCGTCCATTTTTGTCGAGTCATGCCCGTCCCCAGGCAGTGGGTAGTATTCCGTACGACCGAGGTCTGGTCGTTCCTTGTCCCAGGGCAATAGAATTCAAAGAATGGCTCCCACTTATAACAATGGAAATCAAAATGAAGCGAAGCAGAGACGGAATGGCGGTTCTCAGATATCAAGCAAAGGCCCAGCAAACGGAGTTGGATTTCCGACACACCTTGTGATTGTAACTTTCGAGCAAGCAGACCGTGTTGTGTTACTCGTCGAGGTCCAGTGCGACTATTCAATACAGGTGGGAAGTTTGAAAATGGAACAAGAGGAAAGGATCGTCAGATTGAAGGAAGTCAAGGACCGGAAGGTCCAATGAGAGAAGGCGACCGTGGAAAGAACAGAAAACATGGCAAGCGGAAAGAGCGAACAAGAGAAAAAACGAAGTAACGGAGATATGGGGGACCAGGCAATTGAGAAGGGAGGAACAACCGAGATAAAAACAGAAGGAAATAAACCGAGTCAAATTTCAAAAAGGAAGGAGCAAAGCAATGGGGAAACAACAAGGCGGCGAACGATACACAGCGACTAACACGCAGGATTATGGAGCATGCTACTCCATTTCCACAGTCTGTCGGTCATGTTCTTTTATGATTTTCATTGGGTGCAACCTCCGTAGTCTTGTTCTATGCTTGGGCACGGTGTCCTGCACCGGTCCCAGGACCAGAAGAAAAAGGCGTGCCCATCCAACCCCCCTCTTGCCCCGGAAATCGCAAATAACACGCCCAGTGCCTATGCCCGGCCCGGGAAGGAGCTCCACTTTTTGTGAAGGAACGCAACTGCGTCCACTCTTTAGGTGGTTTCCTGGCTCCGTAGACAGAGCACAATAGGCGAGGCCCCGGTCCCGGCTCTTCGTTTCGAGACTTGCTTCCGATTCCTCTACGAAGGCAACTACGACAGGGACCTTTATTCCGCGTCCGAGAAGGTGCGAGCAAGCACGGGTATGTACAACGGGGGCACCGCAAAGTCCACACATCAACCGGGCCCCGAACAAGACAAGATGTACGGTGTAGCAGCGGCGTGCATTGGTCACATCAGCATCGGAGTCGAAAATAAAGCGTGCAAGGTGGTCAGCGCGCCCCTCAAAATGGGCTCCGAAAATCGCCCGGTGCGGACCAGAACCACTCTCTGCTCGTCACATTAGGCGCGGCATAAGTGCGGCACTCTTGCGCGTGGCAAGCTGGAGACGTATTCATTGGAGGTAGCTGTGGACGATCGACATGCGACGAGAATGACTGGCGAAGAGCGTGCTTGGACACTGTGAGCTGTTGTACGACGCACGGAGTAATACAGAGAGACCTATCGACTGCCTTCAGAGCATTACCGAGAGACAATAATTGGAGAAGGAGGAGGTGGGCATCGGCCGTGTTAGCCGGAGGGAAGGAGCGATAGCGAACAGAATACAACACCCAAAGAGGCAATGGCTGCCGGGGGACATGCGGGCCGCAAGAACAAGGGCGGCAAGAAAAAGGGGAATCAGTGCAACAGTTGTCGCACGTTGTAGGATGTGTGTTATCTGACCACTTATTGAAAAGAAGGAATAATCAAGGACAAAATAGACCAAAAAGACAAAAAATGGCAAGCTTCACGACGTAAAGCCGTACGCCCAAATACATGGAAGTCCTTTGGCCGGGGTCGGGGCTAGAGTGGAGCACCAACAAAATGGACCCAAATCCAAAGTGGCCACAAGGACGGAAGGCGGGGGCGGATAGAGAATAAGAGAAGGAGCCAAGCACCAAAGCCGCCCGACAGGCTTGATCTCGCGGCTTCGCGTTTAAGAGTTTGGTGGAAAGGGCTAGACAAACAGACAAGATGGCCGTATGGCCGCAAGGTTGCAAAGAACGGTCGCAATGGTGGGCTCAGTCTCGGCCAGCTGGGCCCGTTTTTGTTGACACTTTCACCTCGTACGAATCATGGACGTAGACGACAATATAAGCTTCACAAAAGCTGATGTTTTCGGCTACAAAGCACAGGCGTCACAGACTGCAGTTGGTTCTGTTGAGTAGGCTTACACGTTTTGAACCGAGACCATTTCGCCCAAAAAAAAGACATGACAGACGAAGCCCGGAAACTGGAAACACAAAGCCATTATTTTCCACAAACAGACGGCGGCGACGCAAAGGACCATGCTTCAGAGCAAGTGCGTGGCTGTTGGTATAAAGGCTGCATTGAGATGCTAAGATGGAAACGCTGCAGGAAACAGACCCAAAATATACAAGAGAAAAGGGACGGCAAAGGTAAACGCGCAATAGAGGAAGAAAGGCGGCAAGCAACGGCCCGCCGCTTCTCACGTCTCCAGGTTGATGCTCCGGCCAAACCGTGCATACAGGTCCACCTTGAGCTGTGTCATATCCTCCCGCACCGAGCTCAATGACTCCTCCAGCGACCCAATCTCCTCCTCCATCTTGGTCGAGGACGCCTCGACCATCTTGAGCGCTTTTGCCGCCTTGACCTGGAAAAAGGCGTCGCCGACCTTGTACGGCACCTTGTCGTCCTCGTCGACCAGCTCCAGCTCTGTGCTGATGTCGTCCAGCTCCTCCTTGGCCTTGTTCTTCGCCTTGAGCTGCTCCTCCAGGTTCAGCTCGCGCTGGTGCAGCCGGCTGAACTTGTTGATCTTTTCCTGGTCCTCGCGGCGGACCTCGGCCTCGGGGCCCGCAGCCTCCTCGTCTTCTCTGCTGAGCTGGGCATGGTTAGCGGTGAAAAATAAGAAGAACCAAGTAGAGGGTCTGTGAGGACGTGGGGGCGGTGCAAGAGACTGACCATCCGCCGTTGCATGATGCACTTCCGTCGAGATGCTATAGGAATGCTGCAGGTGATGCAAACTGTTGTCACGTGTGCTGTGCACTGCGAAAGGTGCGCAAGAAATCCCGTATGGCGCGTATCGTTTTCGTCACAGCTCCGTGTATGATGAAAAGGTGTGCAGCAGCGTCGTCGTCGTTGCGTAATGAGGTGTCGTCGCGGTCGTACAGAATGGTGTCGTCGTGAATGGCAAGCTACAAGATCAGACCAAAGAAAAGGAGAAGCTTTTCACTCTTGGTGCTTGGACTGCCCCACCAAATGGCGCTGCAAGTTATGTGGGAGCGGGGCGCTGTAGGTAAGATACTGTTATCGACCAGATAGGCAAGCACCTATATGCCCTAAACCAAGCAAAGAGACAGCCGTATGTCAAACACAATCATACCACGTCGGTTGACACATATTATATTCAAACAACTACAACTCAATGCCAATTTATAGTCGGCGTTGCCCATCCTATTGTGACAATCCCCATTGGGCGGTACGATTGTCCTTGCACAGCAACCATTCTCCAAACTGTGGCTGCCAGCTTCCGCCACAAGTTGCCGCCTTGCCCCACCCTATTACCTAATGTTCAGTGCAGGCACGACGCGCCAAACGCGACTCCGCTTCTGAGTACAGGCGCCTAGTCAACATCTAACCCCAAACTGCGTGACGACAAACGGACGACAACAACACACGACGACCTCAATCACGAATCCGAACAACATCATCAACCGTCCAAAATTCTGTCAAAATACCCCTACTGCACACTAGCAGCAATGGCACCCGGACAGAAATTGTACCCGCGCGCGACGGTCAAGAAGATTGTCAAGGCGCACGCAAACACGAGCCTCAGCCGCAACGCCGATGTCCTTGTGAGTGATGCAATGCCGGACCAGCAAGCGAACTACAGCTAACAACTCTTATTTTCTCACTGTTCAGATCTTCCTCGACTATCTCCTCTTCATGCAGACGTATGTGATGGCAGCCTTCCCTGGTCCACACAAACAGGCACAGCCCAGCTAACAAGACAGCCTTGTCAAGGAAGCATCGATTGAGTCGAAGCGCGGCGGTGAGCGCGGCATCACGGCACGCAGCGTCAAGAAAGTGACGGCGGTAAGTCGCTTTTTGCACCATGTGGTCCAACATGTCGATGCGATATGCTAATTTTCTAAAGGACACTGTTCTCAAGTTCAAGGGTTGACGTGCGCAGGAGACCATGGCAATATCGACCGCGACCACGAACGCGACCACAACAGCAACGGCACATATTGGCATCAATACCCGCACCGTTCGAAACAAACGAGAATGCCTAGCAGAATCGGTATCAGATGACACCCGCCACCAACGGCCCGGCTCTGCGACAAATCGACCGTGCTCGACAATGCGTGGATTTTCGAACATTTGTCGAGGTGCTGCACACAACCCTGGCAAAAGCTTTCTAGAAGCAGCCGCATCGGCAATGCGCAGTTCACATTTCTGGGGAACGGTCCAAATACCGTCGGCGCGCAACGTCGAGACAAACCGTACTTTGGCGGACAAACCAAGATGGGGGTCAGTGTCGAATGGATTCTACAGCTGCGCACAGATCAGCCAGGCCTCCTCATAGGAAGGAGGCCAGATGGGAAACGTCCGGACCTTTTCGCTATCAAATTGTTTTGCACAAGAAGTTGCCAATGTCACGACAGCTGGACCCAGGTAGGGAGACCAAGCCAACAGAACGGGAACAAACAAACAAAAATATAAAAAAAGAAGTTAATACCAAGATGAACTTTCGCGCTCAATGCTGTGCAACCGTCGTTGTGTCGTGTCGTGTCGGTCGTTGCCTCAGGCCGTGGTATCCGGTGCAGCACCAAAGACCACGTCTCGTGCCCAGTTGCTCGTTTGCTGGTTGCTACTGTCCAGTCTTCGTTTGTGGGTACAGGGGGCTGTAGAACCAAACAGTGCCCGTAGAATCCTCCCAGGCACCACTAGCAGTGCTAGCTCCAGGCCCTGGCCCAGCTGCGCGCTGATTGGCCCAACAGGGAAGACAGTCGCGTGGGTAGAAGGCGACGGAAGGCAAGAGCGCACCAACGCACCTCTTCAACCTGCCTGCAGGAGGCAGAGACAAGCGGGTGGTTCCTGCCTTGTTGCGCTGGGGGATATCAAAACACCAAACGGTTTTTTTTCGAGTCACTCCCACGGCACAAAACAAGAAGGCACTGGTTTTCTTAGCTCACCAAACAAAAACACATCTCGAAATAATCAAAATTCAAGCATCTTCACTGACCTCTCCGTCGTCCACCACTCCAAAAGCATTCACAGCCTCACCCGCATTGCCAATTCCTGTGTTCTTTCCTTCTCCGTCCCGTACCCGATTTGTTTGGAGCAGCTATTTTAGGCCACGCACCCCATTCTTAGCTGTCCTGCGTCCTTTTCCCTCTTTTTCCTGTCTTCCTCTTCTTTCCTCTTCCTTTGTCCTACTTGTTTCTCCAATCTTTGCTTGCATCGTGCAGTCATACTCTGTTCGTCATTCTCCTCTTCATCTCCTTCGTCGACAACTTCTTGCGTCCAACGCTCTCGTCGTCGCTCCTCCAACCCTCGATCTTCGATACCAAACCCAATTCCCAAAACGAGGCTTGCCTGACCAAGCAACCAGCACAAACCCAATCAAACACAATGGCTGCGTCTGCTGTGCAAAATCCTGCGGCTCCTACCGACGCCAAGTCGGCCAAGAAGAAGAAGGCCAAGGCCAGCCGCACCGAGTCGCCTGCTCCGACCGCTTCGTCTGAGAAGGCTGTGTCGGTGGCACCCAATGACGCCAACGGCGATGACTCGGGCGAGCCTGCTTACCTGCGGGAGCTTTCCAAGTGCGTTCCAGTACCCTATCGAAGAAAACGGCTGCATGTCGGCGCCAGATGGCCCGAGGCGGCATGGGAATGCTAACATGTCTTTTTCAATTTCAGGAACATCCGCAACATCAACAAGAAGCTCGTAAGCTGACCTCAAGACTCCCCACAGACCCTCTAATCTGAACACATTTGCTCACCCAAACTCCTCTCTTTGCTGTAGATGAACGCGTCCAAAACCGATGGCCTGATTGCCGAGCACAAGGACAAGAGCCTTGACCAGCTCGTCGCCCAGAAGATTATCAACGCCGACCAAAAAGCCCAGATCCTCAAAAAGCCCTCCCTTCAGGCCCAGCTTGCCCAGCTCGAGGAGCAGCACAGCCAGTTTAAGAAGCTCGACTCGGAGTACCGCCAGCGCCTGGTCTCCGACAAGACCGAGGTCACCAAGGCCCTGACGGACAAGTTTGAGAAGGAGAAGGCCGATGCTGTGCGCGAGGCGTCTGCGGCAGCCGCTGCTGCCGCCGAAAAGAACCTGCACGACAGCCTCTTGACCGTGTCCCAGTTCCTCCGCCTCGCTGCTGCTCGCCGCGCCGACGACCAGAACCAGCAACAGGACGAGAACCTTGCCCTCGAGGGTGTGCTCTTGCAGGTGTACTCGGGCGACGAGAACGGTGTGGCCACCATGCTGAAGCTCGTCCAGGGCACCGACGAGACGACCAAGGGTGTTTCCAACGAGCCTCTGCAGACGACATTCGCCCAGGTAAAGGCTGCTGCCGCCGCTAACGCCGGCGCTCTGGTCGTGTCTGAGGCCTCGGAGGAGCCTGCGTCCGAGGCTCCCGCCGCCCAGGTCGGCTCCGACCCGACCCTCGTGCACGCCAGCCTGACCGAGATCGAGGCCGGCACCGATACCCCGCTCGTGGAGGCTGCGGGTCTCACCAACGGCCACACTGACGAGTCGGCCGATGCCGCCCCGGCCGCTCTTGCGAACGCCAATGTCGGCGACGATGCCGCGAACTCGGTGGCCGAGAACCAGTGGGATGCCACGAACGGCGCCAAGGACCTGACCATGTCACAGGAATGGGTGCAGGTGCCCCGCGACCTTGCCGAGACGGAGACCGGCATCGCTGCTACCACTGCCGCGGCCGGTAACACGCAGTCTTGGGCCGATGAGCAGCCCGACGTGGCCCCGCCGGCCGCTGCTCCGGCTGCGGCTACGCCGAACGCGGCTGCGGACGACGGTTTCCACCAGGTGCAGCGCCACAACCGTGGCCGTAGTGAGCGCGACGGCTTCCGTGGCGGTCGCGGTGGCGGATTCCGCGGTCGCGGCCGTGGCGGTGACGGTCGTGGCCGTGGCCGTGGTGGCCGTGGTCGTGGTGGCGGACCCGGTGGTGAGAATGGCGGCAGCGGCGGCAACGGCAGCAACTTCCATCGCGGCCCACGTCGCAACGAGGAGTCATAGGGTGGCTCTTGCGGCGGCTGTTATGGCTCCGGCATGAGCGAACCGCACTCTCAATGGTAGTCCCTGTTTCGATGGTTTGGCATCGAACAAACTCCAACCGCTTTTCCTCTTATCTCGAAGATTTTTATATCTCAGCCTTCGACTATACCCATTTCTATTTCTACCTATGCGGTGGGAACAACCAACAAAAACCACAAAGACTAAAACTACGACCGTACCCAGGCACACGCTGTCTTGCGAGCCTCGGTCCCATACTTTTCATAATCTTGTTCATCTAGCATTTGCTCGGCTTTCTCTGCGTGTTCTTTCTACTTAAACTTCTTTGATGTCCTTTGTACCATTTTCACCTTTTCGTCTTTTCACATTTACGCCTTTCCGCCTTTTTCTTTGCATTGCATTTTGAACGAGCGCATATCCACATCGGAAAGGGAAAACAAAAACGGAGGCCATCCACAATATCCACATATATTTGACGGCGGGAAGAAGAATGGAACGATGGGGACGGGAAGAGAAAAGGAACAGGAGGGTAGGAACAGTGAGCGGGGAAATTTGACGATTGAATGTCTTGTCAGTTTTATCTTGCATGGCGACATCTGGAAAACAGAAAAAAAAGAAAGGAAAAAAAATGTTGGCATGCGTGGGGTGTGTCATTTTATTATCATCACCATGATGCGGAGGAAGAACATAGAACGAAAAGGAAGAGAATGGGAAAGACAGCAGTCAGTGGACGGGGGGTGAACGCTTGAATAGGTCATCAAGGACCAGGACGGTAAACAAAAATACAAATAAAAATCTAAACAGCTTTCCAAAAGGGGGCTGGCCATATGAAAACTTGCAAGACTGGACCAAATGCCTTGTGAAGTCACTGCGAATGTGCTGTCTATGGTAATGATGTAACTGATAAAGTGCACGGATTATGATGGGCGTACAAAGGAGGCCTGTGCCTGTGTCTCAAAGCATTTGTGGGAGAACCGCATCCCGTGCTTTATTTGTTGATGTATACATACATGAAAATCAGGAAAACACAATGATAGAACGTGGGCCAGTCTTGTTTAATTTTTATATATATACGATCAAATGATATCTTCTCACTCTTTCTACAAAACTAACTCGATGAACGGTTCTTTTATTAAAGAAGACTTTTTCTATAATTTGTATCAAAGTGGTACTTAATTTTCTCCGTAGTTGAGCGCAAGATTACACACAGATCCAAACTGAGATTACCTCGTTGGATGGCCTCTTGACCTTGAGTGACAGCCCTTTCGGTTTGACATGTGTACGACAGAGTACCATTAGACTTTTTAGCGTTAGGCGGAGCAGCAACTTCGGACGATGACGTGTAGATGATTGTGAAGACAACAGAAATCCATGAATATGAATGATATAAGGGCCGCGGTCCTGTCTTTCTCGTTGGTGAGGACCGCTGCCAACAATGAGAAATTGTCGAGATACCGTCAACAATTTCCACGACAACTCCTTCGTTTCGGCCTCGTCCCTGAATTCAAAATGGCCAAACAGGGCCGTCTTCAAGATGCCTATTTCCTGATTTTACTGCCACTACTTTCCCTGTCGTTATTGTGTATTTCAGTATCAACAGCCAGCAAATTCGACAGAACATCTACACGCGCAATCAAAGTGGCCCAGGTGACCACGTCACCTTGGCCGTCATGTGCGGTAGGAACGAGCAAAAGTGTGAATATACGAACGAGACGCATTGCACACAAGCTAACCACTACCCAGACTATCTGTTTCGTGAAAATGGCCGAGGAGCTCGCACCGCCGATGACGGCTTTTCCACAACTTTGTGCTGCCAGCCAAAACCCATCGCTTGTCCAGGATATCGGAAGTTGCCTTCAATCGCACTGTTCCCCGGCGGATGCTCTAGGTGAGGCTCCCGTTTTTCTGTTGACGTCTTGCTCATACTGACACCGTCCGCGTTCCTTCAGACACCTTTCGTACGCTGTCTCGGCTTTGCCAATGGCCTACGCGGTCCCGCAAGGCCAGACTCGTGGCTCTATTTGCCATCCAGGTGCCGGCAGTTATCTGTCTTGCCCTGCGGCTGTTCGGGCGTATAAAGCAGGCAGCTAGGTTTGCCATCGATGACTATTTGGTGACGCTGCTGACGGTGAGTGGGAAGAGTCGCTTCTGCCGTTCTAGAGCTCTATGAAAGCTTGCTGGTGTTGACGTTGTCGCAGCCTGTCTTTATCGCGTTTCTGATCGTCGGCCAGTACGGCAAGTAGCACTGTCCTCTCTGCAACAAATGGGCTCGGGAAGCTCCAACTGTTTCTAACGTTGGTCTACTTCGCAGCCGCTGTAGTTGCATTTGGCGTCGACATATGGACTCTGCCGAACGACACGATTGTCCAAGCTATGCGAGTGAGTCTTGCACGTTCTGCTCCGGGGTGTTGACGTACGCATTTCGCGTTAAATAGAGCTGACCACAGGACGACCTCCGGCAGGCATTCTACGTTGACGAGATGCTGTACCTCGCCATCTTGACCTTGATTAAGCTGTCCCTCCTCTTCCTGTATCTCCGTGTGTTTGCACCCCAAGCACCACCGACCACACGTGATGCCCGCCGCTACAGAGGCCACTACCGCACGTTCCGCATCGCCGTATTTGTGCTCGCCGGGCTTGTGCTCCTGCCAAACATTATCTTCCTCGTTCTCGACGCCTTCCAGTGCCGCCCCGTCAGCACAGTCTGGGCACGGTGGACGTCATCGTCTGTCCCCCAGCACCAGCAGCGCGCCTGCCTCAATGTGCGTCTCTTGGCATACGTGGCTGCAGCGTTTAGCATCGCCCAGGATGCGGCCATCCTGCTGGTGCCCTGGCCGCTGTTGTGGCTGCTCCGACAAAGCCTGGTCCGGCCGTCGCCGGCGTCATCCGTCAGGACGTCTCCTGCCGCGACGGCTGCCATGGTCACGGCTTTTGCCATGTTTGGTCTCGGCGTCTTCGTGCTCGTCACCAGCTGCGTCCGTCTGCACTTTCTCGTGCACTTTGCCACGACCTCGCTGAACCCAACCTGGGACAACACCGACAGCCTCATCTGGTCCGGGCTCGAGGTGTCTGTGTCGGTGATTGTGATGAGCCTGCCCACAGTGCGGGTAATGGGCCAGCAGGCCTGGCGACACTGGTGGCCAAAGGGAAAAGCAAAGTCGAGGGCGAGGCAGAACGGGAGGTAGCCGTTGGTAAAGCGTGGCAGTCGGCGGCAGTTGGTGGTAGTCCTGCTGCGGCACAACCATTGTGCCGTATTTTGGGGTCATGGTTGGTGGCAGGCTTCAGACCGGCGACAGTAAGAGCTAGAAAACGAAGATCACCAGTGCTGCAATTATTTTGCGTCGGCGGGCGTTCCGGGACATCTCGGGCAGGGGAACTGCGGCGCACCTTGAGAAACGAGATTTGGAGGAGGAAAACGAGTAATACAAGAAGAAATTCTAATGGGTACACGACCACAAGAGCAATAGGATTGCATCGCAGGATCAACGCACGAGTCCTGGATGGAGTTGAACGACCCGGTTCCTGCCGCGCAGGGCCTCGATACTGCAGTCGGTGCAGTCGGCGGTGGTCTTACGAGGTGAACAGAAACGTCGTCATCATGAGTCCGGAATTCCGCAGAACAAATGTTTTGAAACCAAAGTCTGGCTAGAAAGTGGCGAGGAAGGAACGAACGGCATGGTGGGCTGGTCTTGCTGTTTACAGTACACTGGATGAGAACTGTGGTATTGCAGCGCTCTTGGGCGCTCTATTTTGCCCGAATCCCATTCGGCTGTTATTTGCATATTGACGCTGTTTTGCTGTAGAATTTCGTATGACAGATCTTTAATTCGTACGTTTGAACAA
This sequence comes from Sporothrix brasiliensis 5110, assembly GCF_000820605.1. Classification (NCBI taxonomy): domain Eukaryota; kingdom Fungi; phylum Ascomycota; class Sordariomycetes; order Ophiostomatales; family Ophiostomataceae; genus Sporothrix; species Sporothrix brasiliensis. The sequence continues at coordinate 2,138,265 of NW_024467134.1, forward strand.
ATTACCCACCTAATGCATGGCATTGTCACACCGTTTTTCTGATGTGATGTCAGCTTTGCTCTTCCATCGCACCTACCCTTTTTATAAGTTTGCTCCAAGTCAGATCGTCCCCACCACAAATGCTTACCACGTCAGAAATGGGAAAGCACCACGCCAAACCGACCCGCACCTCCCCAAAGCAGGTGCTATCCGTAAATCGTACCTCTGCCGAAAGAAGCAGTTCCACAACAGCTCCTTCCGATCTAAATACAAACACCATCGTCCCTGCTCGAACCGCATCCTCTTTCCCGTCTCATCCCTCCTACGTCTCGATTCTCTCAACATCACCAAGTCAATTATTGGATTCAATTGAGAGTCTGCCCTAGACCCCTTCACACCCCTTCACACCCCTTCACATCCCTTCACACCCCTTCACATCCCTTCACACCCCTTCTACATTCTTCTGTTTCTTCTCATTTTCTTCTTTCCTCTACCTACCCGCCACCATGGCGTCCATCGACGACAAGTCCAAGCAGGCGACCATGGCCCACATGAACCGCGAGCACACCCTTGACCTCGGCCTCTATCTGCGCTTCGTCAATGGCCTCTCTGCCAAGCAGCTCACCGCCGAGGGTGCGCCCGAGCTCGTCGACATTGACTTGAATGCCCTCTACATTCGCACGGCCACCACGGGCACCGTCCACGTCGTACCCTTCACCCCACCCATGACGTCCTGGGACGACCGCCGCCAGCGCATCATTGCCCTCGCCATGGATGCCCGCAAAGCCTTTGGCGTGCCTCTCCCAGAGCATAACGCGCGGCCTTCTTCTGCGTCTACTGCGTCTTCTTCGTCTTCGCCACCAACGGGCTCCCCTGCTGCCGCCACGAACGAGCCCGTCAGTTTCCAACTACCAGGTGTTGTCCAATTCCTCGTCATGTTTGGTGTGGTCCTCTACTTCGTCCTCTGCGGCCTTATGTATACTGGCCGCGACGAAACCACCTCCAACACCTGGGCCCGCGTCCTCGGCGCGGTCGGCGTCACCGAGCGCAACTTCATCTTTGGCGGCGCCGACGGCTTCCGCCTCATGCTGCACCTGACCGCCGTACCCATCCTGGCCATTCATATCGCCGAGGCCTGGTGGATGACCCGCACACGTCTCGCGTCCCGCGGCATGAAAGTGCTGTCGCAAGACGGATTGCTTTGGACGGGCCTGACCTTTCTGATCGGCTTCGGCTCGTTCTTGCACTTCGACCGCCTGGCGCGGCAGCAGGCGCGTGCGGCCGCAGGTGTCTCGAAGCAGATGTAAGGCTCTCAAGGAGCGATCCAATTGCATCCGAAGGTGACACAAAACGTGGATAGAGCTCCGGTTTGGCCATATCCGTCCTACAAACGTGCTGCTTCCTGTCTCCGTGGTGTCTGATTCTCTCAAAAGTGCCATCTTCCCTCCGTCTGTGTATCTCTCCATCTCCACGTCACATCTCATGCTTAACGTTATCCTCTGTACAAAATATGAATTTCTTGTTTTAGTTTATTGTTGAATGCACGTGCTATACCAAGACCACTACCGACGCTACTCCCCGTTTCAATCCACCCAGCATTTCACTTTTACAGATACATCAGCCAGCCGACTGCCGCCAGCAGCAGTGCCGACTCCAGCAGCGACGACTGGCGGCCCAGCAAGGCCGCTGCGCCACTGTTCTTCTTGGGTGCATTGGATTCCGTTGAGTTGCTCGCCACCGAAGCATTCACGGCCGCCGCAATGTTGGACGCCGTGGCCGCGTCGAGGCGTGCCGCGCACGGGTTCGGCGTGGGCCGCAGCGCCGGCAGCACTGCGCATGCCGGTGCCGTTCGGTTTTCGGTGCCATTCTTACCGTGCTTGCCGTGCTTTCCATGCCCGCTGCTGCTCTCAATCGTCGACACGTTCTGCACGGCTGTCACGTTGTATGTCACAGCCTCGTTGCTGCTTGCCGAGCACAAATCGTTGCTGGCGGCGTCCGCGGCAGCCGCGGCCACGAGGTCGGGCGGGGCTGCGTTTGTGTTGGTCGAGAACGAAACGATGCCGGCATCGGTGGCGCTGTCGTTGTCGCCGCCGTCGTCCTCCGCGCCGGGGGTCGACGAGCAGTTGCTCGCCAGAATGGCCCAGCTGATGGTCCAGTCTGTCGCCGTCGTGCCCTGCAGCTTGTCCGTGGCAAAGTGCCAATAGAACGTCGACGGCGCATTGGGCGCAAACGCCGCGGCGTGGCTGGCGTTGCTGGCGTCCAGTGCAGCCAGGTGTTCGAGATGGAAGAGCCCGCGCGACGAGTTGTGCAACAGCACTTCGATGAAGAGGTCGAGAGAGGCTGCGGCCGGCGCATTTTGCACGGCAAACACGACAGGGAACTTGGGTCCGGGGTGGAACGTGGAGCCGTTGCGGGGAAAGACAAGGTCGATTTCGACGGTGGCCGGGAATGTAGGGTCGGCGGCAGCCGGCGTGGCGAACTGGAGCATGGCGACACCCGCCATGATCGACGAGACCAGCATGCTTATGGAGCGCACTGGGAAAGCTTAGTAGCGGAGGGAACGATGTTGTAAGAAGAAGACAGTGGGCTTTGGTATTCGTTGAACTCCAATGTTTGGCGTTTGGACAAAACACAGGGAGAGGGCACAGGAGAGACGATGGACGTGAGACAAAAGACAATATATAGGCAAGAGAAGGAAGGAGGCAGCCTTGCCTATGAAGGCCAATCTCGCCGGCAACAATACCTCCTGCGTCTCCGCGAGAAGGATCAAAACAGGCATTAAGGCGGGAGGGTGCGGCGGCGGCACTGGCTAAAACGGGAAGACAAAACAATGCCCAATGATTGTCTCTCAGATGTTTATTCAGTAAGGGGCAGACTTGGTGCCGCCGCGGTGCGATGGCTGCGGCGTAGCGAGGCAGACGCAGCAGAATGGGACAAGCGAAGAGCAGACGAAAAGCATAGGAAGACGTCAAGGGACAAAAGCAGGGTACCCCATCACAAAGATCTCGTCTCCTGCACGGCACTTGGTTGGTTGGCAGTGCAGTTTGCAGTCCATGCCGGTCCAGACCTGGACTCTTCTGGCCAACATTATGCTTACCCGAGGATCAGGATCGCCATATATACGGTGCTGCGCAAAGAGGATTGCAGGGCCAAAGGCGCTTGCAGAGTTTCGGCTGATGTGGCTCAATGATAGTCTTCTTTCATGTTTATTGTGCAGGACGGAAGACGCCGCGTTGTGACTTTCTTTATGTTGTATTTTCCCTTTGTCGTTTGATTTTCTCACTCTTCGATCCTATTTAATCTATTCGGAGGTTTCATAGGGCGCAGCCTTCACTGCATTCCGTGTGGATCGAGACCAATCGTGCGCCACGGCCATGGCCGATCAAGGCGGCACAGCCAAAAGGGCAAAAAGAGACAAGGCAAACCGGGCCGGATAAAGGGCGGTGGTCACAATAGAAGGCGCATCTGATCGAAATATCCGAAAGTCGGGTATCGACTTGCACTCGTTACGTCCTGGAAAATGTGTATGTTTCAGCTCGGCAAACCAGGCACGACGAACGCGGAGCTCCATGCAATCGTCGGCTCCGGTCGTGGCCGTCGGGTGTGGCTTCTGAAGGAGAGACTCGCGATTTGTCTGAGACTCATTTCTTTTCAATGAATCGGGCTATTTATCTACCTTGGCTATGCTTGGCCATGCAACTATCGGGGCGATCGGCAGTTAATTTGTGCACTGCCTCTCTTGGAAGGTGCAACCCGAACATCAGCGGTAGGGACCCTGACTTTTTATATTGATCACCTTTGAATTGCATATGACACTGAATGGTCTGAACCATGGGATCACGGGCAGAAATACAGGCAGTGACCGTGACTACGCCGCTCTCATGTTGACACGTATGGAAGTCTCGCGATCTTTGTAGGACGTGTCGATATTCGAGTGAGATTAATCATCGTCATCAAAATATCTTGTTACTGTTGGTGTTGAAGTTTCTTCTTTTCTACTTATGCTACTGTCGCACTCCTTTATCTCTTTTGTCCTTGTTTTCGCCAACTTACCCTGGATGACTGCGTCTTACGACATACACATACATACTCCGTATTCAGAATGACAAGTGGAGATGCACCGACGTCGTTTGCTGTACTTCGTATGTACTCCGGAGGCGCGGTCGCACTTGCCCCTTTATTTGAAGAATCAACGGCCGCTAATTAGCTGCACAATATTGGCTTCCCTGCTGCCTTTCCTGTTTCGGACTAATCCCGTCAAACCAGGTACGACTGCCCCTCAACGTCAGGAATGGAGGGGCGTCAAATCCAAAATGGTTGGCTTTAACGCTCTTGCGCAACCTTTCAGTGGAGCCTCTGGGTAGACAGCGCTGTTTGTTGACACACGACAAAAGTGGGCCGTATTTTAGCGGAGCCGGTCGTGCCTTCCACCACCGCATCCAAAATTGCCCACAGATATCGTGAGATGCCTCATTTCCAGCCTCAAAATTAAAAAAAAAAAAAAAAAAAAAAAAAAAAAAAAAACAACAAGACCCGGAGTACGTCGTACTGCTGTATTGCACCTGGCAAAGTCACAGAACCCAATAGGAAAAATTCGAAACTGCCATATTGACTCCAGTCCTTCCCATCCCTTCTCAATTCTTGTGCGTCTTTTGGCCTCCTTATTTCGCTCCCATTCTGACGGCACACGATGCTTTTGTTCCATGGGACTTCCGTTGCATCGTACTCGACCCGGTAGATATGGAGCGCGCGTGTGCCAATGCGCCAATTCACCAATTCACCAATGTATGCCAATGTACGCCAATCCAGGCGACGTCGGGCACTCGTGTCCAGGAATGACGGCACACGCCACCTCGTGTAGTTCGTTTGGTCGGCCTTTGTGCTCGGCGCCGTGCTGCCGCGTGTCTCTCTTTCACCCTTTGTGTCTTGTGTCTCTGCGCCTTTGTCGCAGCGCCTGCCGTGCCGGTTGGCGTTGTTCGAATGTCTTGAGCTCCTTGTGCTTCACGTATGTCGTACTCTTTGTGCTTCTGCCGTTTGTTGTATTCTGTACCACAAACCTGTCAGTGGTGCATCGCACATCGCGCCCCCCTCTGTGTTCGTATCCGTGTGTGTATCCCATACGCACCACGTCGTATTCCCCTGGCTAGTTCTCCCTCTTTTCGAGTCCAAAACCACGGCCATTCCACAGGCCGATTTGCTTGATGACATGCCCCGGCGCGCCATTTGCCTCTTTTGCCTCGTGCTTTCTTGGTCCGTTCGCTCCTTCCCTTTTGTTCACCCCTAGCCGCTTTTGATACAATGCCGCCCCGTAGTTTCCACACTTGAGCCTCGACGCCCACGAAATTGTCCTTGGCTTGGGTTGCTTTTTGGTCTCTTGCGGCCCTTGGCTCGGTCGCTCTTTCCACAACAGCGTCTCGTATTGGCAAATGGGCAAGCACGCCCAGCACGCCCCTTCCCTCCCCTGAGACACACGTCAACGAGCCGCCGGCCACACTTTCCGTCTAGGTGTTACTGGGCATTGTTGCTCCTTCCTCGACGTCGCTTCCGTGCCTTCTCCTTCGTGCGCCTTTCGTGCGCCTTCCGTCTTTGTGGACCTGTGTACCTGTTTCGTCTTCTCATCTTTCCCCCGTCTCTTTGTCTTCGCTCTCTCTTTCTTTCGCTTCTCCCTCCCCCTTAATCATCACTCTTCTCTCACCAACTCTCTATCTTGAAACTGCCAGGACACCTTTGTGTTGTGTTCGTTGCAGCTTTCGTCCACTCATTCGTATTTTTGTTTTGTTTCAGTTCTTGTTCTTCCTTCTCTTCCCTTTCCTTCCGCAGGCCACCGTCGCCCATCTCGACACCTTTTCTCGCCAAAATCACGTCTCGCACAAAACAGAAAAAGTCGTCAACGTCATTTGCGTCTTCTTTGTCCACTCCTTTTCGAATCTTTTCATACGCCTATATCAGTTTGATCTGGTGTACTTTTTGTCTTGCTTTCTCTGCATCTGCCGCTCCTTCGTCGCCGACCGTCACTTTCTCTTCGCTTTTTCAGGACTTCACTTTCGCCTGTTTCTCCCAACATCGTCACCATGCGTGTAAGTTTGTGCTTTTTGTAGCATTTGTTTTCAATTGTAGCCCTGTTTTATTCTCTAGGCGACCATATTGCCCCCTTGAGCGGCCACAGTTTTGCCTATTGGGACGTGCCGAGATATAGATATTGGTTCCTTGTACCTGAGCCGGTCCTAGAGCGATCTCCGAAACAAAAACACCAACTACCAAAACGGCAAAAGGCAGATCACCCGAACATAAGGCACGGCGATCTATGCGCCATACGACCACCGTCTTTGTCGCCCGTGTTGCTTCAAAACCAAGATGCTAACGCTCCCAGCTGTCTGCAGCACTCGTCGCCCTCGGCGCGCAGATTGCTGCTGCCGTCGTCTCCCTGGAGGTCAAAGGCAGCGACTTTGTCAACCCCAAGACCGGCGACCGCTTCCAGGTCGTCGGTGTTGCCTACCAACCCGGTGGCTCGGCCGGCTACAACCCGGAGCTCGGCTTCGACCCCCTCAGCGACGGTGCCAAGTGCCTGCGCGATGCCGCCCTGATGCAGATTCTGGGCATCAACGCTATCCGCGTCTACAACCTGGATCCTAACCTGAACCATGATGAGTGCGCAAGCATCTTCAACGCCGCCGGCATGTACATGATGATCGACGTCAACTCGCCTCTTGTCGGCGAGTCGCTCGACGGCACCGCTCCCTGGACCACTTACACCTCAAGCTACCTGAACCGCACCTTTGCCATTGTCGAGGCCTTCCGCCACTACCCCAACACTCTGCTGTTCTTTGCCGGCAACGAGGTCATTGCTGATGCCTCCAGCGGTGCTATCGACCCTGCTTACGTCCGCGCAGTGACTCGTGACATCAAGAACTACATTGCCAAGCACTCCGACCGCGTCATCCCCGTCGGCTACTCGGCCGCCGATGTTCGCACCGTCCTTTTCGACTCCTGGAACTTCTTCCAGTGCGCGGAGAGCGGCGACGCCAACGACAACAGCCGTGCCGACATCTTTGCCCTCAACAGCTACAGCTGGTGCGGTGACAGCAGCTTCACCACCAGCGGCTACAACACGCTGGTTGCCGGCTTCACTGGCACCTCCATCCCCGTCTTCTTCTCCGAGTACGGTTGCAATGTTCCCGCGCCCCGTGTCTTCACCGAGGTCGGCACCATCTACAGCGACCAGATGATGCCCGTCTTCAGCGGCGGCGTCGTCTACGAGTACGCCAACGAGGTCTCAGACTTTGGTCTTGTCAACATCAGCTCCGACGGCTCCGTCGACATTCTCCAAGATTTCTACACCCTGCAGAACCAGTACGCCAAGGTCGACTTCAAGACCATCCAGTCCACCACGGCCAACAGCTCCGTCACGACCCCGCCTGTCTGCAGCTCTAAGCTCATCACGACAAAGGGCTTCGAGACCAACTTCACCCTGCCTGCCCTGCCCCCTGGTGCCGCCGCCATCCTGTCCAAGGGTGTGAGCCCCACCCCCAGCGGCAAGATCATCTCCATCTCCAACTGGAACGTCAACTACACCGTCCGCAACCCCAACGGCACCGTCCTCACCAACCTTGCCGTCAAGCCCCTGTCCAGCGACGCTGTCAACTTGCCCGGCAGTAACACTGCCTCGAGCACTGGCACCGCCACTTCTTCCTCGGGCAGCTCTTCCTCCTCTCCCAAGAAGAACGCTGGCCTTGGCCGCACCGATCTGATCTGGGCCCCCGCCGTCGCCCTTGGTGCCGCTCTGCCCGCTCTCTTTACTCTGCTCTTGTAACGGTGGTCACAATGATTCGACGACTAGGTTGTGTTGGTAGTGGTTGAAGTTAAGCTAGCGTGAGGGCAAGTTTCTTTTTCAGTGCCTTGGCTGTTTTGTGCCTGTTTTCCATTTTCAAACCCTGATCCTCCTTGCGTTGTGTTGCCTTTCGAGAAGTAACCTCACATTTTTCGCATCTGCGACGAACGATCGCTTTTCTCTCATATGTTTTTACGGTGCTCTTTTTATTTCCCTGCTCCCTTTTCTCGTCATTTTCATGTTATCCACTTTCTCTTGTGTCATTACTTTATATCCCCATTTCATTTTCTCTCTAGATCGTTGTCACAATCTGTGATGGATGTAATAGAAAAATCTTGCAACCTTTTAAGTCTCGTCTTTGCCCCGAAATGACTGGGTGTCTAACTAGAGAAAAGTATTGGCCACACGTTTGTCGATGCAGGTACTTATAACATACGACACAGCTGTAGACCTGGATAGGTTTTCCAGTGATGGGTAAAATGAAAAAGAATGCAGGCAGTTTTTGTAAAGAAAAAGACGTAAGTGGATAATACGCGCACATATATATACTCAACGTTCCTGTTTATTTATTATTTGTTATTTTTATTTGCTGCTATAATTCTTTTTTTTAAAAAAAAAAAAAAAAAAAAAAAAAAAAAAACTTAACCTCAATTCAAAGATGACATCGCAAGCTTTGTACGGAGTTCTTCTAAACATATTCAAAGCTGGACAGAAGGTGAAATAATGACACGAAAAGCTGCAGATCACGATAAAAAGAAAAAAAGCCAAGTACTGTTACGACTAGACCTCATATCCCTGGTCACATGTATCATAACACAACTCCAAGTAAACTCAACATTGCAAAATCGCATATGCCTCTTTTTGAATTGAAAACTCAGAACATAATACAAAGATTAAAGTCTAGTAGAAGCAGCGCCCACAGGACACATATCATGTCTCTTTTCTCTTCTTCATATTTTGCCATTGACCAAAGAAGTCAACTTCTCATACTCGGCACACACCCACACGCACACACACGCACTATTCGTCAAACACATAGCTGCTCACAGCTTAAGCCTTGAACTCCTCCAGCTTCGACTCCTCCCACCGGCCCGGGATCAGGGCCAGGGGAACAATGCCGGACACGTGCGTCTCGGGGCCGAAGATCTTGGCGTTCAGGCCAAGCTCCTGGGTCGCCGCCTTCATGTTCTTCAGGCCCTCTTGGTAGTTGGGACCAGCACGGCGCACCCAGATCTGCACGTTGTGCTCGTTCAGGGCCTTGGCGTACTCGCGCAGCGCCTTGATCACACCCTTGAATGTCGACGCCACGTTGGTGAAGTTGGCAATGCCACCACCGATGAACAGCACTTTGCCCTTGGGGCTCATTGGTGCGCGCAGCATCAGGTCAAGGACAGTGCGTGCGTAGTGGTACGTCTGCGACTCCGTCGGCGCACCCGAGTACTCGCCGTAGTTGGCCAGCTCATCGGCGAAGCCGGCAGAAGCAATGGCATCGGCGTAGACGACCGAGGCACCACCACCGGCAACCAGCGTCCAGATGCGGCCGTTGGCGTTCAGGACGGTCAGCTTCAGCGAGGCACCCGTCTTGGCGTCCAGCTCAGCAATGTACGCCTCCTCCTTGGTCATCTCACGGCCGAACGGCGCGGGGAACTCCATCGGCGGGCCGGCATCGATGTTGACGCCGGAGCCGGAGGGAGCAATGTTGGTCAGGCCAAGGGCAGCCGGCGAACGGGCAATGGCCCACTTCACACCGCACTCGAAATCGGCAGTCTGGTCCAGCTTGGCAGCCAGATCCAGGAAATGAACAGCGGCAGAGGTAGCATCCTCGTTGGGGATGACCACCAGGGGGTTGATTTCGAGGTAGGTGAACTGGCAGTCAACGTAGACAGCATATAAGCGGGTGATGAAGTCCACTAGTACGTTGTGCAGGCCCTTGGGGATGTGCTTGAGGAGGGTCGCGGCAATCTCCTCGTTCGACGGGTATTCAGACAGGTCGACGGGAATTAGCAACTTCTCGGCCTTTGCGTCGACATCACCAACGTCAACACCACCCTCGTGGGTGAAAAGGATCCAGTCGCCCTGTTGTGGTAGAAAGTAAGGTGTTAATACTCCATAATTTTATCCAGTTGTAAGTCGCCAATGGGCCAATTGTGTGGATCAGATAAGTAGGAGACAGGGGACGCAGTGGCTAAAAAGACGACTTGTAGCGGTGCAATGAAGAATCGGTAGGGGCGCAAAAACGGAGACCAAGTAATCTCAGCTTAGCCTCCGCTCGTCCGGAGTGCCAAAGTCTTCCCGAAAAAGAAAAAAAAATACACAAAAAACACCGGTGTCTTCAGCCATATAAGCAGAAGCGCCCGGAAAGCAGCCCGAGACAAAACAAAACTCTCCAGATTTTTTTGTTTTGCTTTCTTTCTTGCCCACTCGGGACATTGCATTTGTATATTGTCTCATACAGACAATAGAGCGTCGCCATACAAACCAGATTTTGATTTGTCGCTCGCCATTATTCGTTTCTTCTTTTCTTTGGACTTTTGCCAGTCTCCAAAACCGCACGATTGTGGCTTATGCAACCGACATTGCCAACTTTGGCTTCTTGTCTACCAGATTCCCCCGTCTCATCTCATCGCATCCAGTCGACCCTCAGTGGAATGAAGACAGAGCATGACTTTCTGGTAGACGTGTCTTTGTGGTGCGGAAAAAAGCAACGCATGAAACACTGAAAACACAGCAACCGCAAGAAAAGGGCAATGAAAGGGGATTGAGCACTCACATCACGGACGGAGTTGATGTTGATGTAGTACTCCTCGTTCTGCTTGTGCGGGACAAACGGCTCAACCAGGAAGTGCCGCAGGACACCCTCGGTGCTCTCGACCTTCTGGACCTTGCCGGCACGCTCAGCGACCCAGGCCTTGGCCTCGGCCCAGGGCTTGTTCAGGCACAGCAGACCGCTCTTCCCCCGTCTCTTGATGAGCTGATCGGGCTTTGCGACGAACTTTGCGCCGGCCTGCAGCAGCCACGGGTAGGTGACCTCGGCCTGGTCCAGGACGGACTCGACAGTGGCATCCTCCGGGAAGTGCAGCGATGCCAATCTCGGCGGCGGGTTGTGCGTCGTGGAGGCGGGCAGCGGCGAGGGCTTGATGACCTTGGCGCGCGTCAGGTGGTAGTTGAGGATGGCCTTGCCGTCGGCCTCGAAGATGGACTTGGCAGACATGCTGGGCTATGTTCTGTGTCTGGTCTATCTGCTTCTGGTGCGTCTCCTGTCTCTCCTCTGTCTTGTTCGCGTGCTTTGTGCGTTTCTGCTAGGTTTGCAGAGACGATCGACTTGGTTCGTTGTGCCTGTCACAAGTGGACGGCCAGAAGGATCAAAAGGTCAGTCATTGCGCTCATTGTTCGAGTTCGAGTTCCAGTTGGGCCAGCCTGGCCACACCGGGAGAACTGTGAAGCTGATCCTGACAAGATCCTGGGAAGCTGCTCTTTTGCGAGCGGCGAACATCTTCATTTTTTGGGGGGGCGCATTTCTAGCTGTTGCCAGTGCTGCAGCAGCTCGTCTGGATGGTACAACTCACCTTTGGGCAATTGAGCAACGTGGATCGTGGGGTGGAGATGAATTGGTTCTCGGATTTGTTCTTGCGCAAAGGGGAGGATAAACTGCAAAGAGATGCAAAGGAGAGAAAATTATTTACGTTCGAAGTCGATCTGAATTGCTCCTGCCGAAAACTATTGGCGTAGCTCGTTTTTGGAACGGAAAGGGGGGGCGGTTACTCTTTCCTTGGAGCAGGGCCAGAGTGGCAGAAGGAGGGGGGCTCGGGGGGGCAGCAGCACAGGCGAAAAGCGGTCGGCTTGCCTAGCAACGGTGTGCAAGGCCCCATCAGCTTGCGGAAAGGGAAATGGAAGGTACGCATCTCGGCGGAGTAACACGACTACTCCTTGTGGCTGCGACTACGAAATACAAGGTACGAATCCAGGAACCACCCAGAACAAAAAAAAAACGCGGGAAGCTTGGATGGGGCAACAGCGACCTGCGGCACGACAAAGAAAACCTCGCAGAAACAGAAAGAACGGTCGAGACGATAAAAAACCTTGGGGAAATCCTAAAGTGGCAGGGTTTCGCACTGCAGCTATCGGCGGTGTGCGACAGGAAGTACCTGTACATGGCAAGCGCTATTACCGAGTGCAGCTCTTGAGTTTTCCTCCTTTCCCTCCTGTTTTCCCTGGTCGCAAGGTGTTTTGGGTGACGCCCCAACGCTTGGGATCTCGGGCAGCCGTTGGGGTTATTTGCGCCTTCCCTAGTGGGGCAGGGGTACCTTCCAGCCTCCATTGGTGGTCAGCGATGGAGTCAGCGATGTAGTCAGCTCTCTGGCATGCGCCACCTCTTCCTGTCACGACCGAGTCTGGTGCGCCCCAATTCCTGCTGCTCCTACGTCGCTCGATGCTGGATGCCGGATTTCAACTGCCATTCTCGCCAGAGACTCCCAGGTGACCTCAACCGTGATGCGTGAGAAATGGGATGGGTCTGGAATATGGAGAGACTGTCGCTCTTGCCTTTCGGAGATCTCTTTGGGGACAACCGAGACAGCTCCAAAAGGGGCAACAGAAACACGAGGCAAGAGCGTAGGACTTTTCGACACCTGGCATCAGCGGCTTGCTAGTGCGACCGCCCCTCACCCAACAAATCAAAGTCTCCTTTGTTTTCTGGTCGCTCCGGTGGTTTTCTTATTTTTGCTTCGTACGGTCTCCACGGCGCATTTGCTTTTCATTGCTTTTCTCTCGATTGGGTTATGACGGCCTTTTCCCTGCTCTTGACATTGCTTTCGCCCGCAATTTTATGAGCACAAACTCGCTGGATCTCAGAGGACATGAGAGGACACTTTATCGCATTCCCCACCCTCGCTTGCCAAGTTGATTACACCTAAATTTAGTGGAAGTACACTAATATGACGGGCCCTGAAGAGCTTTCGTCCCAATTCAAGTCAATTCAAGGCAATACAACTTTACAGTATTACTTCTGTACCTTCGATTGCGCTGCCCGTCCCGGTTCTATTTTCGGTGCATTTCTCACCATTCTATCAGCCGCGGCCGCCCAGCCTCTTTTCTGGGTTGTCATTCTGTTCTATATTTGTCTAGGTTCATGAGTGGCCTTTGCCTGGATACGATACCCGAAAACAAGCTGTTTGCGTGTTCACTTACACGGCATGGACGGACGTTCTTGCTGTTTTTGCCATGGCAATGTCACGCGCCTCGGTTGACTGTGCACCTTCCTCGTCGATTCTCTCTCCGTTGCTGGGAAGGCGCATATTGCACTCACCGCCGCGTACCAGTACCTGTCGCAACCCCAATTTACTAGCGCGAAGTCCAAGGGTAGTACAGCTGGATCGGCTGTCCGTGCCATCGGTGACACGCACTGCGAGAGCCGCCTCAAAAGTCCTACGACTTGTCGAGGCGCTATGGGATCCCCAATTGCTTGCGAAATTCGGTCTCAGTGACCCCCCAATTCAACAAAAATCTCGGTGGGAACCCCCAACTCCCATGCCATATGCCATTTTTGCCTCCTGCGATTGAATTGGCGCGCTGCTGCAAAGACAGCACTTTGGCACTTGGGGAAGCAGAAGGAGGAACTCCGTGAGAAACTGAGTACAGATGGTCTCCGTGGCTTCCAATTTCGACACTGGTAGCAATGACGGGCAGTCGGCGGCCGTTCACCGATTGTTAGAACAGCGAATGGGTTGCCAGGGCTGCTGCGATTCAGGTAGTGGGGGGAGAGAGAATGCGAGGTACCGCTACTTTACTCGCCAGGGGCCAATTGCGACCCACACGGCACCTTCGCTCGCTGGAAGCCCCAATCCCTCCTGCACCACTCACTGCGACACAGGCACACCCGCGCCACCACAAATCCTAGCCGCAACCTCCCCCGAAAGAGCTCAGCAAAATGCACTACCCGCCAGCCGTTGCTCCCCCGTCGCTCTTTCTCCCTTGGGCTTGGCCCAATTCGACAAAGGTGCATGAGAGCAAACAGCCCGGCAGGTGTGCGCCCAAAAAAAGAGAAAAAGTTCTCCGAAGCAAGAAAGAGCGACCACCGAGCAGCTCCGTCGCTTCTTTCTCTCTTCTTTTACCCGCTTTGCTATCTACATTTTCCTTTTCATCCCCCAAACAATCACATCGCGAACTTTGATCGAACACTGAGTCGACAAGTCCAGACGAACACTTCGAGAGGAACACCGCGAGCACATATCCCTCGGACACCAAGGTACATAGCTCCAATTGAGCAGACACGTCTCTGCTGCCCCCCTCACCCTTTTGCCCCTTTCCTCGCCGTCTTCGCCCCAAGTGATTTCGAGCTTGCAGGACAGAAAAAGGAACCGGCAGCGTCGTTTCCTACTCTTGTTGGAAATCATTTTCTGTTCCCATGCTTGATTTCGACAGAAAGCGGCGTGTACACAAGCTTCCTGTCCCCGAAATTTCGTTGGCGTGGACGCTTCTTTGCCCACCGTTGCTCACACAAGTTTCTATTTAGCTTCTTCTCCTTGCGATACAAAGCACCGCAAACTTTCGCACAACCGCCACCATGCCTGCTGCCACTGCGCCCGCTGGCACCAACGGCACCAAGACGCCCGTTGGCCTGTCTGCCAATGACAACATCACTCGGTTTGCGGCGCCCAGCCGGCCGTTGAGCCCGCTCCCCGCCCATGCGCTCTTCAACGAGAAGACCCGCTGCTTCGTCTACGGTCTGCAGCCCCGTGCCGTGCAGGGCATGCTGGACTTTGACTTCATCTGCAAGCGCCCAACACCGTCCGTCGCTGGCATTATCTACACCTTTGGTGGCCAGTTCGTCAGCAAGATGTACTGGGGTACCAGCGAGACCCTCCTGCCCGTCTACCAGGAGGTCTCCAAGGCCATGGCCAAGCACCCCGACGTTGACGTCGTGGTCAACTTCGCCTCGTCCCGCAGTGTCTACAGCTCGACTCTTGAGCTGATGGAGAACCCCCAGATCCGCACCATCGCCATCATTGCCGAGGGCGTCCCGGAGCGGAGAGCTCGTGAGATTGCCCACATCGCCAAGAAGAAGGGCATCACCATCATTGGCCCCGCCACCGTCGGTGGCATCAAGCCCGGCTGCTTCAAGATTGGCAATACTGGTGGCATGATGGACAACATTGTCGCCTCCAAGCTGTACCGCAAGGGCTCTGTCGGTTACGTCTCCAAGTCGGGCGGCATGTCCAACGAGCTCAACAACATCATTTCCCAGAACACGGATGGAGTCTACGAGGGTGTGGCCATTGGCGGTGATCGCTATCCTGGCACCACCTTTATTGACCATCTGCTGCGCTACCAGGCCGACCCCGAGTGCAAGATTCTGCTACTGCTCGGTGAGGTCGGTGGTGTTGAGGAGTACAAGGTCATTGACGCCGTCAAGAAGGGCGTCATCACCAAGCCGATTGTCGCCTGGGCCATCGGCACGTGCGCGAGCATGTTCAAGACCGAGGTGCAGTTCGGCCACGCCGGTGCCTTTGCCAACTCCCAGCTGGAGACGGCTGCCACCAAGAACAAGACGATGCGGGAAGCCGGCTTCTTCGTTCCTGACACGTTCGAGGACATGCCCGCCCTCCTGAAGACCGTGTACGATAAGCTTGTCAAGGAGGGTACCATCAAGCCCAGCGCTGAGCCGATTGTGCCCAAGATCCCCATCGACTACTCGTGGGCGCAGGAGCTGGGTCTCATCCGCAAGCCCGCCGCCTTCATCTCCACGATCTCCGACGACCGTGGCCAGGAGCTGCTGTACGCTGGCATGCCCATTTCAGATGTGTTCAAGGAGGACATTGGCATCGGCGGTGTCATGTCGCTGCTGTGGTTCCGTCGTCGCCTGCCCGATTACGCTTCCAAGTTCCTGGAGATGGTGCTGATGCTGACGGCCGACCACGGTCCGGCTGTGTCGGGTGCCATGAACACCATTATCACCACGCGTGCCGGCAAGGACCTGATCAGCGCGCTGGTGTCGGGTCTGCTGACTATTGGCTCGCGATTCGGCGGTGCCCTGGACGGCGCCGCTGAGGAGTTCACGCGCGCCTTTGACAAGGGCCTGAGCCCCCGCGAGTTCGTCGACAGCATGCGCAAGGCGAACAAGCTGATTCCCGGTATCGGCCACCGTGTCAAGTCACGGAACAACCCGGATCTGCGTGTCGAGCTGGTGAAGCAGTACGTCACGGAGAAGTTCCCCAACCACAAGCTGCTCGACTACGCGCTGGCCGTCGAGTCGGTGACGACGTCGAAGAAGGACAACCTGATTCTCAACGTCGACGGCTGCGTCGCTGTCTGCTTCGTTGACCTGATGCGCAACTGCGGTGCGTTTAGCGCCGAGGAGGCCGAGGATTACCTGAAGATGGGTGTCTTGAACGGTCTGTTCGTTCTTGGCCGGAGTATCGGTCTGATTGCGCACTACCTCGACCAGAAGAGACTGCGCACCGGCCTGTACCGTCACCCTTGGGACGACATCACCTACCTGCTGCCGCAGCTCAATGCTGGCCCGCCGGGTGCCGAGGGCCGTGTGGAGGTGCAGATGTAAGGGTGAGAAACCGAAGGCGTGTACGTGTCAGTGTCAGGCGTTCTTTTTTTGCTGTACTCCTCCCGCTTCCCGCTTCCCTGTGGTGGCTTGGTTTTTTACGTTTTACGTCCTATTCTTTTCTCTTGCCTGTCGTTGTTTGTTCTGAAACTGCGCACGCCTAGTTGCGGAAGGGGGCAAAGAGCACACCACACAAAGAAAACGAAACACGGCCTCCTAAGAGAGCAAAAACGTTGTAATAGAATTTCCGGTATCTAGGTCGCAGTGCATTTTATGTGGAGGTCGACAAAGTGTTACGAGTAATATTAAGATGTCACCATTGTGTTTCATGCAACGACTTTTGGGTGATGAGAATGGCTGTGAAATTCAGACAGGCCGAAGTACAACATGGCGCGTGGTAAGTCGTATGAGGAGAGTGAGTTTGAGTTTTGATTACAATATGTCATGGGATGAAATGAAATCCTCACGTGACCGAATTATGTTTTGCGCTGAATTAAACTAGAGCTTGCTGCCCCACGCTAGCTCCAGCGCTCAACGCCAGCCTTCAGCCTTTTCGTTGCCTCGCGACGGCCCAGCGAGCTAACCTGGACGTTCCTTGACAACCATCCTTTCTTATTCCAACTCCCATTTGCACACAATCAACTACATTCATTTCATGGGAGATACGGAGACTTTGCGACCTCGGTCGCCCGACCCGGAGCGTCGAAAACGGCCCAGCCGCAGCCAGTCACCAGCCCGCGAGCGCAGCGATCGCTACGACAGGGACAGAAGCGGGCGCAACAACCGCGATCGCTACCGTGACAGCCCCCGTGACGACCACTACCGCGATCGGGACCGGGCTGACCGCTACGACCGGCGCGATCGGGGCAGAGACCGAGACGAGGACCGGGATGCGCCTTCGAGACAGGACGATGGTGGCAACGCCGACGTCGACGCAGACTATGGCAAGAGCTGGGCAGACGACCGGCCCAAGCCCAAGAAGCGGTCCGGTGGCGGGTTCAAAGTGAAGGAGAAGAAACGGGACAATGACGGCGAGGGCGAGGGCGATCGTGGAGTCGACCGTGGATTCGATCGCGGGTTTGACCGGCAGGAGCGCGACCGGTCGCCACGACGGGATCGCGACGGTCGAGATGGCGAAAAGAGCAAAGACAAGGCTACGTCGTCTGGCGGCAAGGACAAAGAAAAGAAGAAGAAAAAGCCACGGGCACCAGCTCCACCACCAGAGTTTATGATTGTGCACGTCAACGACCGCCTGGGATCCAAGACGGCGATCCCGTGTATGGGCTCGGACCTGATCCGGCAGTTCAAGGTGATGGTGGCAGCGCGGATCGGTCGGGACCCGAGTGAGATCATGCTGCGGCGGCAGGGTGAGCGGCCCTTCAAGGACCACTTGACGCTCGAAGACTATGGTGTCACCAACGGTGTGCAGCTCGACCTGGAGCTGGACACGGGAGACTAAGGGCCAAGGGAGAAGGTCGAAGCAGGATTTTGTTTGGCAACTTGGAGAACACATTGTATTTCGCGTTTTTGAGCATGAGGATACCAAATATACCACTGTGTCAAGACAAACACGAAGTCGTCTAGACTGTTCAGAGGTGCAGTTGACAGGGATCCAAAGGCAACCCGTAAAGAAGTCCCACAAACGACGTAAAACACCACGAGAAGAGGCATGTTATCGTGTCGTCTGCATCTTACATCTGGGATCAAAACGTCTGATTAATCGTCACTATTCTACGACTTTGCGCTGCTGCAGCCATGGGTCTTCGGGCGGCTGCTTCGGTGTGGGACGATCCTCGGGCGCCATTGCAGCATTCCACCCTCAACCTCCTTGTGTAGTCCCAGGATGTTCTGGGCCGTCCTTGTCAGGCATCTCCGGAATGGAGTCAACTTCGATGAGGAACACGTGTGTTATCCGCTGTGCTGTCAGTATGCCGGCTATGCCAGCGACGGCGAAGCGTGGGCAAAACTGCATGTGAGGCGGAAGTGGATTGCGCCAAAATGGGTTGGGCCCAAATCGCTTGAAGCATACTGTGGTGAAAGACGGACGGGAGAGACTTAGACGACTGCTTTTGAAGAGGAAAGTGCGCCTCGGGTGACGTCTACAGAGGAAGAGGAAGGAGGGAGGAAGGAGGTACTAGCTCTAGGCATTTATACAGCGGAGGCAATGTAAGGATCGCACCTCAATAACGCTGACATATAGCCTGAACAAAGGATTATTGAAACTCATCCTTTCTTAGATCAAGAGCTCGTTTTGTAATACGACATACGTACAACAAAGATTGATCCCCCAGTTGTACAGAAACCAAACGAGGCAGAAAACAAGCATAAGGGAGTCACATGACGTATCACGCGACCACGCATCACAAGAACTACGTCTGGGCGTTAAGAGTAGCTCGACGCGCCAGGGTGTCCCCAATACTTGGGCGCGCCGTCGGCAGCGACTTACGACACTTCCATCCAATTTGCGACGTAATTTACCAATTAGCCATCTGCACCACCCCGGTTTCCAAGATCCCAGATTCCGCCCGTCCACAGCTGTTCCTTGCGACCCGGAAATCTTGTCCTCTCGGCAGAGTGTCACCCTTTTGTTTACGACGACCCGACCCGTCTTCGAGCTCCGTTCTCCCATTCGACTGCTCGTCACCCAGACTACACGCCCAACTCCCACGATGGACTCCGTTCGGTCCCTTATCCAGCCGGTGACGCACAATCTGCCGGCGCCGATCCGCGATATTGGCGTCGGCCTGCTTGGCGACACCTGCTACAAGGCGCTCATTCTCGATGTCGACGAGACCAATGTCGACTGCATCAAGCTGGCCGTGTCCAAGGGCCTGGGCGTCGGCATCGTGGCCGCGTCGGCGGTCGTCAAGGTGCCCCAGATCCTGAACCTAGTGCGCTCGCGCTCGGCCGCCGGCGTCAGTTTCCTGTCGTATCTGCTCGAGACCACCAGCTACCTCGTGTCGCTGGCCTACAACGTTCGCAACGGCTTCCCGTTCAGCACCTACGGCGAGACGGCCTTCATCCTCGTGCAGAACATTGCCATTACGCTGCTCGTGCTGCACTACAGCGGGCGTGGCGCCGTGGCGGCGCTGCTGGCCGGCGTTCTCGCCGTGGCCGCCACGGCCCTCTTTGGCCTGGCCGAGGGCACCGCGCTGTCCGTTGACGCGACCCAGCTCGGCTACCTCCAGGCCGGCGCTGGCGCGCTCGGCGTGGCCAGCAAGATCCCGCAGATTGTGGCCATCTGGCAGGAGGGCGGCACAGGCCAGCTCAGCGCCTTTACCGTGTTCAACTACCTGGCCGGCTCGCTGTCGCGCATCTTCACGACGCTCCAGGAGGTCGACGACAAGCTGATCCTCTACAGCTTCGTGGCCGGCTTTGCGCTGAACGCGGTGCTGGCCGCGCAGATGGTGTACTACTGGAACGCGCCGTCCAAGTCGGGCGTCAAGACGGCGGGCAGCACGTCGTCCGCCTCGGCCACGCCGACCCCGTCCAAGAACAACAAGGGTAATAAGTCGTCGAAGAAGTGAGCGTGACGTGGGCGAGGGCTGTGGGCAGTGCGAGTTTTATCGGAGACCGGTAGACGGAAGACGGAAGTCGGAAGAGGGCCGAGAGATTCGGGGTTGGCTAATGCGGGGGTGCGAACAAGGAATGGACAACCGGGTACTGGGACATTAGACACAGGACGGGCCTGGACGGGAGAGGACTGGACTGGTCATTCATTCGTTATTGGCAGCAGGCGACACGGGCTCACCAAATTTTCCTATGTGTCATATTTATTGTACTTGTAATAAAAATGTGCTTTCGGGATTTGATATTGTTGCTCAACCTTCTTTCGCCGTGGACGCCGTCTGTTGTCTGACACGAAGTATCTAAAGGCATGCACAGAGTATGCAATGTCATACTGACGACGCCACGGCGTCCAACGGCATCAGCTGTTCTTATCCATCACCAGGCGAAGAGGGAATTATGGCTGGTTGCATATCTGCTTTCATATCCCCATGTGTACACCGGGCTGCGGTGAAAATCTTTTCGCTTCCACCCCTTCATACCCACAGGCTTAGCACATCCGACGGTTGTTACGTTAAATGAATCGTTCGCACCCAATGTCCGCGTCGATCGGTCTTCGAGTTGATGAGCAATGCTTGCAGGGCGACGGGAGACGAAGTGGGTGCCAGTCCGTGAATGGACCCTGGATCATACCTAGTTGAGTCTAGTTGGGCGACGTCGTGCACATTGCCAGAAAAGCCCCCGAGGAAATCATGTGGTTGCGATTGTGTTGGGGGAGTCTGTATTTCGTACGTCGCAACGGTCCGCAAACTTCTCCGGTTAGAACGGCGTTCATTTTTGTGTTCGCTCTGTCTTGGTGTGCGATTTGTCCAGGAAAGAGAGTGGCGGACCGCTCCTGCCCAGACCAGACCCGACAAGGAAATTGCTCACGGGCTGGTCGGCTCGGTCGCGTGTTCACATTTTTGCCCTGATCGCTCTTTTCTGGCGGTGGCTGTTTGGTCTGCTTGGCTGCCTGCCAATCTTTTCTTTGTTTTCTGTCACCGAAGCCAGTTTGGGCAATTTGCATCGCAAAATTTTGAAGTCCACGTGAGCTCTTTCCTTCGGTAGACGATCACTTCACCGTACGTTCTCTTCGGCGGCAACTGCGATCGCCATCAGTTGCTTCCTTCTGTTTGTGCCTCGTGATGTCCCAGTAGTACTATGTGTGGCTCTTTCCGTTCTCGCAGTTTTGCTGGCATCACCTTCTCTAGACAGTCTGCCCATGCCCCTCGTTCTCCACCTCGTTCCTGCCCGATACAGAAACCCCAACCGACTAAGACAACATAAACAAACCCTTGCATCTGGCAAACCCCAAACATCCCCTCCTTTTTATCACGACTCATACACACCAAATAACACGCTACACTGACTCGACTCTTTTTTTGCCCGCCACTTGCGTCCACAATGCTACTCTTTCCGAGCCTAAGGGGCCGCTGGCCAATCGTCGGACGTTCCGGGAGAGTTTAGCGTTCCAGCGATTCCTCGCAGCGAGCCTCCAGTGGGTTGTGGGACCCTGACAATCGGCCTCAGTGTCGTAACACCCCTTCTTTGTCGGCGTCTAGCCGCTCGTTGGCGTCCTTCTTGGTTTGTCCTTGAGTGTGTCACAGTACGTATTTATATCCGCCGCGCCGCATCCCTTGGGCCTTATTTTTTCCTGTCTTCCTCCTGCTAGTGTCGATTGCACCATCGCTACACCTACGATCCCGTCGACATTGCGTGCTTGTGATTACTTGTGGTGCAAGCTGCATTGTATTGCAAATTCGGATTTCTTGGACTATACGTTGCTTCCTGCAGCTTATTTGCTTTGTTGTTACATTCGTGTCGACGTCGTTGGTAGTTTCGTCAGACCTTTCGACGTCTATTACGAGTTCCATTTTTTGTGCATTCTGGGGCTCAGCGGTCAAGGGATTTGTGGTTGTGGCCAAAACGGAAAAAAGGGACAGGGAAAAGGTCTTGACATCTATTTTGTACAGATTACCTTTCCTTTCTTCTTCGTTTTCTTCTGTTTCTTGTTTCTGTATTACACATTCGCCCATCGTCTCCTTCCTATCCTTCTTCATCTATACGTCCCCCGCGTTATTCCATCACGTTATTTTTTGTACCGACGGCGGCAGACTCGCACCTCTTCCTTCTCTCACGCTCGCCTCTCACCAGTCTCACTCCTCTTGTTGCTTTCCGCATTGTTTTCTCGTTTCTTGTCTTGCCTGTTCACGTGTGGCTCAGTTCATACATTAAAGAAAAGAAAACATTTTATATTTCTGTCTTCGTGACAGCCTCGCTATTTTTATCGTTGTTCTCGTCTGACAGGAGGCAACGAGACAAGACTTGTTACTTACACAGGACACACCCACGCTCAACCTCAAACCCATACTCATACGCAACGACAGCGTTCGGGGAAACGCCATGGCCCCGGATCTCAACTCGATGCCTGCGTCGCCGGCCGTCGGCGCCACCGCACCCTCCGCCTCCGCGCCCGTCGCCTCGTCCACGGGCCCGCAGGCGCCGCCCAAGCCGACACGTAAGCAGCCCAACATTCTGTACGTCATGGCTGACCAGCTGGCAGCGCCCCAGCTGAAGATGTACAACCCGAACTCGCAAATCATCACGCCCAACCTGGACGCATTGGCAGCCAAGTCTGTCCAGTTCGATTCGGCCTACTGCCCGTCGCCCCTCTGCGCACCTTCGCGCATGAGTATGATCACTGGCCGCCTGCCCATGGGCATTGGCGCCTACGACAACGGCGCACAGATTGGCAGTGACATTCCGACATATGCGCACTACTTGCGCCTTCAAGGCTACCACACCGTACTCGCGGGCAAGATGCACTTTATTGGCGACCAGCTGCACGGTTACGAGACGCGGCTGACGAGCGATATCTACCCCGGCGACTTCGGCTGGGTCGTCAACTGGGACAAGCCGGACACGCGGCTCGAGTGGTACCACAACGCCAGCTCGATTGAGCAAGCCGGTGTTTGCGTGCGCAGCAACCAGCTGGACTATGACAATGAGGTCATGTACCGGTCGGAGCAGTACCTATATGACTATGTGCGGGCGGACCCGTCGACGCGCCGGCCGTTTTGTCTGACGGTTTCGCTAACGCACCCGCACGACCCCTATACCATCCACCGCAAGTTCTGGGACATGTACGAGGGCGTCGACATTGACATGCCCAAGGTCAACATCCCCAAGGAGGACCAGGACCCGCACAGCAAGCGTCTCCTCAAGGTGTGCGACCTGTGGGACAAGGAATTCACGGACGAGCAGGTCAAGCGCGCCAAGCGCGCCTACTACGGCGCTGTCAGCTATGTCGATGACTGTCTCGGCCGCCTGCTGGGCATCCTGAAGGACTGCGATCTGGCTGACGACACCATTGTTATTTTCAGCGGCGATCACGGTGACATGTTGGGCGAGCGCGGACTTTGGTATAAGATGTCGTACTTTGAATCTTCGGTGCGCGTGCCCTTCCTCATCCACCACCCTCCCGGCATCGGCGTCAACGGCGGCGAGGGGCAGGAGGCCAACGCCAACTCCATCAAGCCCCACCGTGTCTCGCAGAACGTGTCGACGCTCGACATTTTGCCGACCATGTGCGATCTCACGGGCGCCACGCCGCACCCGGACCTGCCGATGGACGGCCAGTCGCTGCTGCCGCATCTGCAGAACCGCGACGGCGGTCCGGACACCGTCATCGCCGAATACACGGGCGAGGGCACTGTGGCCCCGCTCATGATGATCCGCCGTGGCGCGTACAAGTTTGTCATCTGCCCGTCGGACGGCGTGCAGCTTTTCAACCTGCAGACCGATCCTGATGAGCTGATCGACCTCGCCAAGGCGCTGCAGAAGAAGACGGAGCTGGGTGCCGTGCTCACGGCGGAAGAGGAGGTAGCCCGGCAGGTTCTCACCGCGTTTGAGGCCGAGGCCGCCGAGCGCTGGGACATGGACGCCATCACCAAGGCGGTGCGCCAGTCGCAGCGCCAGCGGCAGCTGGTGTGGCCGGCGCTCAAGACGGGCAAGTTCACCAGCTGGGACTACGACCCGCACGACGACGGGCGCGAAAAGTACATTCGCTCGCACATGGACTTGGACGATCTGGAGCGCATGGCACGCTTCCCGCCGGTTGATCGGTGGGGCAAGGATGCACGTACGTAGGCTAATGACTGAGCTCTGAGGCCCAAAAGCAAGTTTGTCTGATCTGTCAACACTTTTGTCTCCTACCTTTTTATTACCTTTCTCGGCATGGCCTCTGCAATGTTGCCTTTCTTTCATTTTATCAAACGCGACACATGAGAAATGATTAGTTTAGTTACAAATTCAATCAAACAATTGTCATATAAATACTATATATGAAGGGAAATGCGAATGTTGTAAGCCATATATATGGGTGTACGACAGACGTTGGAGTAGTATGTCGTGGAACTGACGTTGCAAGGTGATGTTAGTGCAACGTCAGTGGTTGGTTGAGACGTGCTTGATGTTGGTGGTGGAGGCGCCCCACTATTTCGGCTCCTTCCCCACCCAGCGATGAATGGCCAATTCAGTGCTTCGTCGCGTAGCTTCCTTCTTCGGCTCAACTCTACACGACTCTACACGACTTTCCCTTACCCTCACGACTCTTTTCTCGCTACGATACCCTCCTCCACCCGCCTATTCCTCTAGTCCGCTACTCCTGCTTACCCACGATGGACTCCGACGACACGGCCCTCGGCCTCACACAAGAGGACCTCAAGGCCATCGACACGGTCCGTGCGCGGCTCTACCAGCTCACCAACAGCGTGCAGCGTCTCAAAGGCGATGTCCTCATGGGCGGCGGCCGCGGCGACGGCGTGGACTCGAGCCTGCTGCCGACACCCGAGTCCATCCAGGCATCGTCGTTTGTCCTCCAGCAGAATCTGGCGTCGCTCAACGAAGTGATGGCCCAGCATGCCGAGCTGTTCCGGCGCATCGTCGTGCACCCGGACCCCATGTACCCGGGCCGGACCGAGGAGCAAATACTGACGTCGCTGCTCCGCAAGAAGCTGGAGCCGGATGTGGAGCAGGTTGCGGAGCGGGCGCGCGAGACAGCGGCGGCGCGGGGCATTGGACGGACGAGTTTTGCCGAGTCGCTCGGGGCCAAAGGGCGGCGGCGAGGGCGGCGGCACGGCGGCATGGACGGCGACGAGGACGAGGACGAGGAAGATGAGGACGAGGAAGACGAGGAAGACGAGGAAGACGAAGACGGCGACGACTCGGACAACGACAACGGCCCGCGCGAGCCGTTTGGGCTGGGCGACGTGTGGTACGAGACGCGGCGGTGGTGCATGGACCGCCTGGGGCGGTTTATCCGCGAAGAGGCACCCGATGTGTACACGAAACAGGAGCGAGAGATGGGCGTGGAGAATGTGCGGACCGGGCTTCGGCGGTCGCTCGAGGAAGACGAGGACGAGGACGAGGACGACGACGAGGACGACGAGGACGAACCAAAGGGCGATGACGACGAGGTCATCATGATTGACGACGGTGCACCACCGACGAAACCGCAAACACAAGCAGCAGCACAAGCAACCCAGCAACCACCAGCGGGCCCGGCCGCGGAGCCTGAAGTGCTGCTGTGGCTGGCGGCGCGTGGCGACACAGACCTGCCGCGGTACGTTGAGATTGAGTCGCAGCGGGCAGCAGCAGCAGCGGCAGCCCAGCGACGAATGTGACGGAGAAGCAGTACGGAAGACGGGAAAAGGGCAGAAGACTACAGGCTGTACAAACAATACCCAATGATTCGATGTTCGAGTTGAACATGCAGTTTTCTTTACAACCGCTCTAACAGCTTACGACGTGTCTCCTCCCTCTGCTGGTGTCGTATTGTGTGGTTCATAAGTGCACCTGATTCGAATACCAAAAAGTCGTACTGGATGTAATCACGGAAAACCAAAAGACGTGTGTGAGTGCTGTGTTATAGGGCAGTTGCGTCAGATGCATAACGCATAATTATCGAAGGTACGACGACCGACGACGTGGGGACCTGTATTGGGAAGGAGTGCAAGTCGAGCCGATTTGAACTGCAGCGGACGTTGGGCGCGGCAGGCACTACCGGGCACTCTCAGGCACCTACTAAAACAAGACTTATATGGCTTCAATATGCTTGGAAAGAAACAAGCCGCATGTGCATGTAAGTTCGTTTGAGAGTGTCTCGCATACCGGCAAATTGAGATTAATGTATCTTGTTCCCGGCTTCGACAGTACCAGGCCGTCCGTCGTAGTTATCGGGTCTGCACCTTTGCTGGGAAGGGAGGCTTTCTTTCGTCCTCCGTAAATGATCAGACGTCGTGTGCTTGTGCTTTTTCTCCTCGGCCAAAGTCGCAGGCGCCCCCTTCCCGTTGGTCTTTTTCGCCTTGGTTCCAAGAATCTTCGGCATTGAACTTGTCAAATCGCTGATTGGGACTCTCACTGGAAAATGCTGTCAGCCCTGTTCTCGTGCGTGATGTCAGAAAGCAGTGCTTATTTGGCTCGCAATCCCTGGATCGGTCTTTCCTCGCCAGAGCGCCCAAGCGCACCTTCCTGCAACTTGACGAGACTTTGCACCTTCCTCAGCCGCATTGGGGGCAACTACTCGGACAATCTCGTCCCAGAATCTGACGCCAACCGCCATTCTGCCCCTTTTCTTCTCTCATCCACTTTGGTGAGATGACGCGCAAAACAAACCTCGCTACCAACGCGTGCGATCAGTCAACAGCCACCAGGCGTCTATCCAAATTCGATAGTTTGATTCCCCTCTTCGCCTCCACCACCTGCTTCCCCCATCTTCAGCCCAATGGACCCATACAGCACGGATGATGATTCTCACCCGCCACTGCTGATTGAAGAAAGTGACAAGTTGGCGTTAGACCCGTCTCTGGTCGTCTTTCGTCGAATCAGATTTGGTTTGGGATGACGGCCATGGACCTTAACCCGGTTCAGACTACCTGACGGGGTGTGAAGGGAGTGAGAAGTGTAAGAGTTGCAGTTTGGCGCAGGCGGCATAACTACATAACGGACAATTACGACGTGCAAAATGGAACGAGAAGACGTCAGACGACGACGACGACAATTCAAAGCGAGAACTTGGGAATCTCACTGTGCCGCTAAACAAATCAACAGCGCCCCAGTCGTGGCTCTTTCTTGCATGTTGCTCAATCATCTTTCTCGTACCCTCCCCCTTTCCCTTCCTTCTTTCAACAGCATCGTCTTGTTTTCTTCTGCCCATTGCTTTTTGCCCGATTTTCTCGCAGGCTTTTGTTTACACCCCGCACGACACAATGGGCGAAATGCTGTTTGCTAGTGCTGCCTATGCCGAGGAAACCCGGACTGGCGGCGGCCTCACAACGTCTCAAATTGTGACGTCGACGCCGTCAACTGCGTATAAGATTACTGCCGCTGGTGACGACTATGACGAGGCCACGGGAGTACGGGTGAAACGAAGCGCTTCTACCACACGACGGAAATCCCAGCCATGGAAGTCACCGGATGGGGACTACACGGGAGAGACGGACGTCAAAACACTGACTTCTCATGAAGCATCACTGCCTTCACATACTGAAGCAGACACGCAACCACAAGAGATTGGCAGCTCCTATACTAGGACACAGATATCACCAGCACCCTTGGTTTCGCAGGAACACGCGCCACTGCTCCACCTGCCCCTCGAAATCCGCCTTCAGATCTACCGTTGGGTTCTGCTGCTGAGCACGGTTGACCGAAAGCCAGGCTCGACGGCCACTGCAGCAACAACCACCAACGACTCTGCCATGTCCGTCTCGAGCACGCTCTTCCACTGTATGCCGCCCTACTTCTTCGACAGCCCGCAGCACTTTGGCCCGGGTGACGGTATCATGTTTATGAACATGTTTGCCAGCAACGAGCACCAAAGGCCGCTGCACTTTCGGCGGCTAAGACCGAAGCCGCCGACCAACGAGACCCCGCAAGAAGACCATCGAGACCAGAAGAGTACAGTCTTTGACGACGTCCCGTTGCTCGCCTCGTACCGCCCCGTTGGCCGTGCGTTGCCTGTCGGCCTGCTCGTCAGCTGCCGCCAGGTCTACCGCGAGGCCCGCACCATCGCCTTTGAGACGAGCGAGTTTGTGTTTGTGCGTCTCTTCTGCTCGGGCCTGTCGACTGCTCACTCCTTTATTGTGCTCGGTAGTCAGTCCTACCCGGGCAACGTAGGTGGCGGCATCCCGCTCCTGCAGCCCTGGCAGCGCGACTGCCTGCGCCACGTGCGGCTGGAGCTGGACGTGAGCGTTGCCGACATGGGCTGGACGGGACCCGAGCGGGATCCCAAGTATGTGGCGGCCGAGGGGTCGGACGCTTCGAAAGACGGGCCCAAGATCATGGATGGGCCCAAATGGCTCGCCCTCTGTGACGCCCTGGCCAACGGCCTGCACGGCATGCGCGTCCTCCTCAACATTACCGAGGAGCAGTACGACATGAACGCAGAGCGGGACGAGGGCACCAAAGAAGACGACGAGTACACGTACACTCCGGACGAGGCCGCTGCGGCTGCCCGCAGTGTCTTGGTCGAGGGGTTCACACGCCTTGCTGCCCTGCGCCAACTGGAGATTGAGCTTGCCTGGGTGCTGCGCGGCCGCTTCCGCAGCCGCGCCGCCAACTTGACCCCCGCTGCCGCGCGCGACAACCTCATGTGGTGTGCCGCCGTCGAGACGGCCATCCACGCGGCGAGACAGGCACGACTGGAGACGACAGCGGTATCTAGAGCATCAGAGTCGACGCGCCGCCCTGTGTTGACCAAAGTCGTCTGCGTGGAGCGCATCTACGACGAGGAGTTGGAAAAGGAAAGGGCTTTTGTAGAGGGTTCTGGCTTCTAAATTTTCTGGAACCTTGGGCTTACTCGGTGGTCATCATAATGTGTGCGTTTTTGTTATTATTATTATACGGGCAACATTCAGAGCGGGCATGTCTCCATTTAACTAGATTTGTTTTTTTACTCCCCGCGCTATAATTCACTTCATACGTTAAAGGATATCCATGCACCACATTAGTCTGGCAACAATAGACAAAGTTAAAAGGCAACGCTAATATCCATTGTGTCTAAAGCGTACACATGGCCCCCTGCCTTGTAATAAATCACCTACAAGGCCCAGGCTTTGCTCCCCCTGTCGATGAAGGATAGCACGTGAAGTCTGGGTCCTCAGTATGAGCCCAACGGCAGTCGAATGCAGTCAAAGCGGTGGAGAAGGAGAGAGAGCACACGCAATCGTGAAAGGGTAGCTTTTGCCATTCGTTTCGTCATTGTCGTCGTGTGTATACGCGATAACCAACCACAGAAAAAACAATATAGAAAGAAGAAGAGAAGAGTTGAACAACAAGAGAAGACAGCAGGAGGGTGTCATGGGAGACAGGGACAAGGAAAGATGTTTGACAACAACAGGAAACTTGGTTGGCCGAAGCCAAGACGGCAAACGCCCTTCTTATAACAGCTTCGTCTCTCTCCTTCAGCACGTACTGTCGAATCCACCTTCATGCTCTTCCTTTTGTCACCGCCCCGAAATAACCATGATTCGTTCTCTTCGAGCCGTAGCAAGAGAAGCCACAAGACAAAACAAAACGGGAACGAGCCAAAAAGTAGTATATGTATGTAAAAAGAAAACATGAAAAAAAAAACAACCCAAGAAAACCGCACCGCCAGACACCTCCAATGGGGCCAAAAATGATGGTAATGAAAGATGAAAGAGAGCAAGAATGTAAAACACAACCCATAAGAATGGATACTGCTTTTGACAAGGGCGCTTGGGTATGCAATGTTGCCTAGAGAGGTCAAATCGATATGCCAGTAAGAGTGGATGTCTTGCGCAACTATAACTCCTCTTCGTCCTCTTCCTTAAGCGGCGGTGCTGTTGTGGCCGAACCGGCTGCTGCTGGTGACGGTGACGTGCCGAGCGATCCACTCAAAGCGGCTCCCAGGCCCGATCCGCTTTGGCTGCCGGCCTGACCAGGTCGGTTGTATGCCGCCTCAGCCTTGGCCAGGATATCACCGAGTGCTGGTGGGAAGGCACCCGAATTGAAGACCGATCTTGGGTCGGCTTCGGAGCCCTCGGCTACACTGGCCCGGTGTCGCTTGAGCGGGCTGCCAATCACGGAGTCGTCTGGCAGGCTCTTGCCATACAGCGACCCTGAATTGGCCGATGTGCCGAGCACAGAACCGTCGCCTCCTGATACGCTGCCGCCTGCGCCGCCCGACACAGCCGAGGCGACGCCAGATGCTAGGCCCGAGGCGCTCGGCGTGGCACCGCTTCCCTCGGTCGGTGTCAGCTCGCCGCCAAAAGGCCCCGTGCTCGGCGATTTCCGGGCGGTGTTGGACGAAGCCGCTGCGCTGTCAGGGTCGACAGAGTGTTGCCGCTTGAGCTGGAGGGGTTGTTAGCAGGGACCCATTTACATTAATATGCTTACAGCCGAAAGGGGAAAAAAAAAAAAAAAAAAAAAAAAAAAAAAAAAAAAACTAAGACCCGAATGCGGTTGACACCGTCAGCCAGCTCACCCGAGAATTGGGCGTCCTCGGGCGCCAGCCTGTCTGACGACTTGCCACCATCCTTATCGTCGGCATCGTCCATCTTGCCCAGAATCTTGTCGTCGTCGTCATCGTCGTCGTCACTGTCTTCGTCCATGGTGTTCGTGGTGGCGTTTGTGTTTGCCACGCTGCCGTTCCGTTTGTGGCCCGTCTTCTTCTGGCGTGTAGGGTCGGCGTCGTTGTCGCGGAACGTCGAGAAGCCGACGGTGCCGGCTGTCTTGAGCGGACCAATACTGGAGAAGTCGAGCTGGGCAGACTTGCGCTTGGCGTCCGGGGCCGTCTGTTGCGCGCCCTTGGCGGACGGGATGATGCCCATTTTACTTAGTTGGCCTGGGCGGGACAGTTAGCAACATTGTCAAAATTTATACCACGGGGGGGCAATGTACACCGCAGGTCCGGTTTTTCGTTTTTGGTGGGTTGACGTACGCTCGCCGCGGTAGAAAAAGGTAAAGACGGCGTAGGGCTTGTCCGGGCCGTCGATGCCAGTCACGGTCTGTGTCGAGATGGTCTTGGGGTCGAGGGTCTTGGGCTTGGCGAAACTCGTCGTGTGCTCGACGTCGGCATCGACCCCGCTCCCGCCGTTGCCACCACCCTCGGCATCGTCATCATCGTGTGCGTCAAACTGTGGAGAGTACTCTCCCTTTTTGATCTCGCCGGAAGCCAGCACACGGAACATGGCGACCTTGATCTGGCCCGTCGCCTCGGGGAGCTCGTCGTCGGAAGATACAGAGTCGTCCGAAAGGTCGTCGTCCTCAAGCGCCTCGACAGGTGACTGCGCATCGGCGCCGCCGTACCGCAGGTCACGGCTCGTGCTGCTCTTTCGGCGATGGTTGCTCGTATTTGTGGAAGATCCATTCTGCTGCTGCTGCTGCTGCTGCTGCTTCTGCTGCAGCTCTTGCCTCCGCCGGCGCTTCTCGAAGCGCTGCCGTCTCTTTTCCAGCTTGGCCGCGGCGTCGTGTCCCTCAAGATCCAGGCCGTTAAGCCAGCGCTCGAGGCCGACTTCGCGGAACAGGAACTCGCGCTCAGCCAGGCCGCCGCCCTCTGTCTCAGGAACTTGGACCCAGCGGCTGTTAACCCATGTTTCTTCGCCAGGCCGCAACAACGTGGCCACTTCTTCCTTGGCGCGGCCGTCAAAGTAGATGTAGGCGGCAATGGTCTCGTTTTCGGAGTTGGTCATGGGGATGTAGGGGGTGACGATGCCGGCGAACTTGCTGTCGCTGCCGGACGAAGGCAGCTCGCCGACGACGTGTGGCTTGGGATAGGGGTTGGCATCGGAGGCCTTGGGCGTGGAGTATGGAATGGGCAGGCCCGGTGTGAGGAGGGTGATGGAGATTGCGAACTTGGCGGCCTCTGGTTTGCCGGAGTCGGTGGACAGCTGGGGCTGCGGGACGGGGATGTAGCTGTTGATGCGGGAGACACGCGACTGTTTCTGGATGCCGTGCTCGGGGAGCGGCGCACCATTTGCATGGATGCTGACCGCGATGCCCTTAAAGCAAGGCATCGTGGTGGACGGAGGGGGGGGGGATAGGGAGAACCTCGAGAGGATGGGCCCGAGAACAGAACTGGGCAATACAGCAGTTGATGTACGCTCTTGCTGCTGTGTATGAGTGTAGGGGATGCTGATGCTGGATGCCTGGAGATGAAGAGCAGCACGGAGTTGGGTAGAGGTCGAGTGATGCGGCCAATGGCGAGAAAACAAGGCCCAAGGAGAAATCGATACTGTGCGAATCAGAAAATAATAAATAAAATCGAGCTTCCTGGAGGTCGCTCGAGAAAAGATTCTTGCACGGCTGTGGCTGGTAAATTGGGACAGGAGAGTCTGCGTGGGTCTCTAGTGCGTGCTCAAGCTGCGTTGGTCGGCGTTGCGGCTAGGAAGCTCGGCTGGGCGGCATGGACGACCAGGGTTCGGTATTCGATGCTCACTAAGCTGTACGGCAACGATACAATAGCCACTGACGGTGCGATCGTGATCGTTGAGACAACGTGCTGTAGAAAGAATGTCGGGATAGGAGGCAAATGGAGACGAGGCCGTGGTTCGTGGGCCAGCAAAACTCGACGTTTGTTAGGGACCGGGGTGGTCTGCGACAGCGTCTCGAATCGTAGCGGTCGAGTCGAGGTTGGCGGGGCTGAGAGAAGACGCGAGGCAGAGACGAACCACGAAAACTCTCGAGCAAGATTGAGAGATGGAGTTGCTTGCAGCAACAAGGCGGAGAGCGGATTGCCGGTGAGGAGAAGGAGACTGCAAATTTCGGAGGGGAAGAATATTCGGCCTGCGTTTCCCCAGGGAAGTAGTGGAAGGAGGTGAGTCGAGGCGATCGTAGGAGGCTGGGGACTTCCTTCCGCCTGGAAACAATTTGCGCTTTGTTCCTTCTCTAATACCGGGCGTTCTGTCTGGAAGCTGATCCTGTTCCTTGTCTAGGAAAGGGCATTCGTGGCGTCATGCAGTCGTGCAGGAAAGAAAACAAACAAAAAAGGGAAAGAGCAAAGAGCCACAGATCGCAGGACTGGCTTGAAGACGTAAGTTACAGGGGCGCGGGACACGGTCAATGAGGGGCTTTTGGGCCAGCGAGGCAATGAGGCACCGGGGCACACCTAACGGCGTAATAAGGCGTCGACAACGGGGGCAAACTATGCAGCACGCGCGCAGCCGTTAGTGTGTGCGGGTGACTGTCGGAGCGCAGCTGGACAAGGACAACAAACAGCGAATCTTGGGACTAAAGTTTGGGGCGGTTAATGATGTGGCAGATCGTTGTCATGCAGCGTGGCTGCCGGATTTGGGACGTGCTTTGCTACTGTGACACGCACGTTCTTTCACGTTTGCTGTTCCTCTCAGATCTATTCTCATATCTATTGTTTGTTCCTGTGTTGTTCGTTGTCCCTGCCGTTCCATTGTTGCACTTTAGTTTATTCTCTTTAATTGTCATTAGCGGTTTCCCTACGCCAACCGGCCGTGACTTCTCCCTTCTAGGATGGCCACATGCTCCTGCTTTTGGGAGCGGGACTGTCGCGTCGTAATGCAGAGAGGCACCTTCCGAAGCTCGCAGTGAACGTCGTACCTGCCGGGGCTAAATCACTCGTAGGCAGCAGACACTCCTTTGACGAATATCACTTTCTATACGATACACGGCTTCTCCCGTCAGGAACAGACCTAGCAAGAGTAGCCATTCTTTTTTGTTTAATAAAAAAAGTCTGTTCCTGCGTGATCAGTAAGATATGGGTTGTATCAAAAGCACAAAAGCGAATGAAAAGTGATGGGGAAAAGGAATGTGCAGTTCTGGCGGTGAGCAAAAACATGGTCGCTCTTTCTAGTTTTGGCGTAATCACGCCAGCTACAGAGTGGGGGAGGGAAAGAGAAAGAGCATCTGCTCAACAAGTGAGGGGAGAGGGAGGTCGGTTGAGGAAAGTAGGAGCGAAAAGCATGAAAAGAAAATGGCGGGGATTTGACCAGGCAAGAGCGACCAGCAGCCAACAGCGCACATCAACAACAGGAAAAGCTCTGTGGTGGGGCATAGCTGGCGCCAGGGCTGGGACTGGACAAAAGCTTTGGCGGCAAGTGGAGTCCTGGCAAGGTGGAGCGGCAGGAACAAATGTGAAAGCAATTTTTGAAATTGGTGGTGTGGTTGCCGTTTGTTTTGCATAGTTGGTTCTCGGATGTACAGATGGGAAGGCACGCTGTCGCGTACATTGCTCTATCCGCACAATCTCGAGTCCCATGAGGTTGAGCGCGGTGTGACGAAACGATCACATTAGCAGGCATTGGGTGAGCCGGTGACAACGTGTGCCTACGAATTACACGAGGAAGACAATGAGGTCATAAACAGCACGGTGCATGCACAGTGCACGTGGCCTTCGCAGTGTGCGAGCTACGAAGTAAAGTTGTATGTCTTTTCGATAAGTCCAGTAGTCTCATATTCTAATATGCGAACTGTCTACGAGATACAGACTATTGTTCACTTGCTTCGAGGGAATACGCTACCTGCCCCGTCTCTTCGTAACACTTTACCACTGCGTCTTCCACCAGGACACCATCGTTGCTACCAGCCCGCTCCCAATGACGTCGAAGCCGGATTGCACGGTGGCACTCGCTGCCTCCGTCTTGTGCGTATCGAAAACAAGGCCTGCGCGTCCAGGCCGGTCGTTGTCGTACTTTCCAGTATAAAAATCAATGAGCTTGATGGCTGGGTTGCGGCGTGGGTCTGGGTCGGAGGCGCGAAGGCGAGCCACCCATTCGCGCTGCGGGACAATCTCAAATTCGAGGCCGGCGGCACGCAGAGCCGGAAGCAGGTCGTCGGTCCAGCGGAACACGTTGCGGTTCTGGACCTGGTAGACCGTGGACAGATCGACGGTGCCGCCGGTGTCGGCGTCGTCTTCTTCAGGCCGCCCCGTCAAGCCAGACAGCTCCAAGACCGCGCGTGCCATGGCATCGACAGGCATCCACGACGGCGTCTCATCCAATGCCGGCAGGGCGCCCGTGGTACGGGCGCTCTGGAAAATCAGCGGGATGGCCTCGGAGGTGTTCCAGATGCCACGCTCGGCGTCGCCAATGATCTGGCCCAGACGCAAGACCCGCGCGGTCATGCCGGTCTGCTCGGCGGCAGCACGCACAATATGCTCCGTGACGACCTTGGAGCGGGCATAGCCCATGGCCTGGGCGTGGTGGAGATTGGTAACGTATCCTTCGGAAATGGTGGCAGGGAGGGGCGCACCAGCGGCGGCCGAGATGGACGAACAGAAGAAGACACGGGCGGCTGGCCGCCCGCCGCCCACGTTTGAGAGGGCGACGTCGAGCAAATTGCGCGTGCCGCGGATGTGGTGGGACTCGAAACTGCGGACGCCGAGGCTGAAGTTGACGGCCCAGGCGGCGTGGACGACGGTGGTCAAGGTCTCGCGGAAATCGGCCAGCACCGTATCGTCAAGGCCGAGCGAGCCCTGGCTAAGATCGGCGGACAGACAGACAACGCGCTCGTCCCGTGGAAGCGGCGATAGGCCCTTGGCGACAAGTGTCACCTGGACACGCTCTTCGGCAGCGGCGCGTGACGGGGCCCGGACAAGACAGTAGACACGTGCCACCTGTTGTGCGTCCTTCTGGACGAGCTGATGCAGTATGTGTGCGCCCAGAGAGCCCGTGGCGCCGGTCAGTAGCACGGTCTGTGGACCGCCGTGACGTGTTTTGGTTGTTGTCGAGTCGAACTTGGCGAACGCTGAAAAGTCACTGTACTTGGCAATCAGCTCGTCCATGGCCTTGATCTCGCTGGTGTCGTTGCTGTCATGTTCGCCATTACTACCGGTCCGCAGCGCCACAAAGTGCTGGGCGAGCTGGCGGATGCTGGGCAGCTCAAAGACGACATTGTGGCCTGGCTTGCGGCCGCCGAGGTCGATCTCTCTCAAAATCTGGGCACGGGCCGTGATGGCCTGCAGACTGTCGACGCCAGCGTCAAACAGGTCTGTGTCGGCCTGCAGACGATCAGCAGGGACACCAAGAGCCTTGGTGAAGAGGTCGAGGAGGTATCTCTCGACCTCGGTCTCACTTAGAGTGAGGAGAGGCTTTGACGATGCGGTCACTTTTGCGCCGTCGCCGGCCGCACCCTCAAACCGGACGTATGCGGCCTCAATCTCAGCGGCAAAGCGCTGGTAAAAGGCGGCCCGGATCACAGTGCCCTTGTCGGTGCACGGATACTCAGTGTCAGCTGGCAGGATCGCGACCATCTCGCGCGAGATGCGACCAAACGCCTCAGTCTGCGCGTTGGTGGCCTCAATGGCGGGCATCAGCGCATCCAGCAGCAGCTTGTTGTTGCTCTCCGAGGCCAACGAGGCGGCCTTGTCGCTTGGCACGATCATGATGCCCGGAACGGCGCGACCGACACCAAAGACGACACACTCACGCACAAGACCGTGCTGGCGGATCTGGTGCTCGTAGGGGATGGGTAGGACCTTCTCACCGTTGAACAGAGTGACGCGATCGTCGATACGGCCGAGGTGCTTCCAGGCGTCGTGCATCGTCGGATGCTTGGCAAACAGGTCACGCGTGTGGAACGAGTTGGGCGGGTCGTCGCTATTGGACAAGACCTTGGACGGCAGGCCGTCGAGCACGACGCACTCGTAGGTTGTGTCGATGCCCTCGGCACCGGCACCCAACGGTACCATGCGCAAGAACGGCTTGGCTGACGGCACGGGTCGCATATACGCCCACTCCTTGTCCATCTCCGGGTCGCGGAAGGACGTCATTAACTGGCCCATTTCGGTACTGTCGGTCAGCGTCAGCGGGTTCGTTTGGGAAGGCAACTGAGCAGAAAAGACAAAAACAATAAAGGAGGACGAAGACATGCAAGGACGGAAAACGCACGCTCCGTAATGGCCCGCAAGGTAGACACCGGCAGCGACGAGCCGGTCGCCCAGCTCGTCTGGGCAGCTGCTGCCGCCGTACAGGACCAGCTTGAGCGCGCGCAGCGCGTCGATACCGCGCGGATCCTCGGCCATGAGCTTCAGCGCGTAGGGCACACAGTGTAGACTCTCGGGCGCGACGGTGCGCATCGACGCCACCAGCGTGCTGCCGGCAAGCGGCAGGTTGGCGTTGTAGAGGGCGGCGGCTTTGCCGGCACATAATGCGCGGAACAGCGTCGAGAGTCCGTGGTTGTGGAAGAGCGGCAGCGTAATAAAGGCGCGGTATGGAATACCGCTCTCGTAGTTGGCGAGACAGGCCGCGTGCGTTTGGAAGATGGGCTTGGGAAGGCCCGTCGAGCCGGATGAGTGGATGACAAAGGCAATCCGGGTTGCTAGACTGGCTGCCGGCATGGTTGCAAACGACGGCCAAGCGGCCTCGACCAGTGCGTGGTTGTCAGCAGCAGCCGCTGCTGCTGCCGTATCGGTCGGGGCGGACACCGTGGTGTACTGCCCGTACTCGCTGAGACTAAAGACAGAGACGGGACCATGCCCTTGGCCGTTTGCTGTTGACGCGGTAGCTGCAACTTCAACGGCCGCGGTCACATAATGAGGCGACACGATGATCTTAGTACACTGCGTCTTTTGCAGCAGGTTAACAATGGCCTCCGTGGCCAGCCTGTTCGACAGCAACAGCACAGCAAAACCCAACCGCGACAGTGCAAACATCGACACAACGTAGTCTACATTGGAAGGTGCCAGGAGTGCAACAACCTCGGCCTTTTGCGCACTTGGATGCTGCGGAACAACGCCAGACTGCAGATACAGACTGGCCGCGGCATCTGCATAGCGGTCAATGTCTCCGACCGTGTGATGAACGTAGTCGTCTTTGCCCCGCGGCGTGGCCGGGTAGGCAAAGAAAGGGGAATGAGGACCCTCCCTCACGCGGCGGACCAACAGATCGTTGACGACGCGTAGCGGCGGTGTCGGGGTCGAAGAGGATGCGTCGTTCTCGACGGCAGAACCCTCTGTGCGAAATTGGCTGTGCGGTGACAAGGGGCTGGCGGCCGACGACGAGACCGGAGCAGCAGTAGCCATCATTGAAGAGTGACGGGCGCGGATGGGTGCAATAAATGGTCTTGTGGACTGGTTGTGCAGAGTTGCTTTGGAGCAGACACGT
Source organism: Sporothrix brasiliensis 5110 (assembly GCF_000820605.1). Lineage (NCBI taxonomy): Eukaryota > Fungi > Ascomycota > Sordariomycetes > Ophiostomatales > Ophiostomataceae > Sporothrix > Sporothrix brasiliensis. The sequence continues at coordinate 2,176,264 of NW_024467134.1, forward strand.
GAAGAGAGGTGTAAAGAAATAAGTGAGATGAGAACAAGATGAAAGCAATATAAAAACAATGCGAATTATTGGAAGGGAGTAAAAATAATGAGTAGATGGGCCTTGGAGAAATACAGGGGCGAGATGCAAAGTCCAAATAGTAACTGAAACGCCGAGAATCAAGATGTCATGGGATGCCTTTCGTCGTCTGCGACATCCTGTTTGTTGTCCAATAAATGCAGACACAGATGGGCACGAAAGGTCCAGAAGTACTTCACAAAAACTCTTGCAGACACTCTGCACAGTCCTCGATGGCGCAGTATCTGTTGTGAGGAGGTGTCCAGGGAAGACGGTTGTGGGAATAAGTGGCCGTTGGCTTTTCCGATGCGTGTACCGTAGTAGTGGATGGATATTTTGGTGGGTTTTGCCGGAAAAGCAGCATCGTATTAGTGGGCGGGGCCAATGAACAACGCCAGTTTGACCTGCCACTGTCCTTTGTTGACTTTTGACTGAAAGAGGTATCTTTGAAAGATCACGGCCAAGCACGACCGCATTGTGCGTAGAAGACCACTTGTAAAGTTCAAACTAGCCGCAGAATAGTGACATTCTGCGACTTCTTAATATCCAACACGACCCAACACACTCACGGCGCCGCCGCTATACCAGTCTTTGGCGTCCTGGAAACATCTCAGGCGCTGTCCATCATATTTTTGTCGCGCTGACGGCTGGTCTGCCTCGACAGACAAGCGGATCGATCCTCGAATTCAAAACATGGGCAGTCGCGTCTGAAGCGTTCTTATACTGGCAACAGGCGACACCAGCACGGCAAGGTGACCGCACACTAATGGACATTTGTGCGTGCTTTTGAGAGCGGAGATGTGAAACGAGCAAGCCTGGCAGTTGCACTTTTCCGAGCTAAGGTGGGCATCGAGGCTACCAAGGGCACGAATGCGTCACTGGGCCGTTCAATGTATGTAGAGGCATCCAACGGTGAGGCAGTACCGGATCTAGATGCGGAGTGTGTGCTGGCTATTCTCAAAGACATCGTGTGGGCTATGTCCTTGATGAGCTGGTGAGGTAGATGATAAGTGGCAATCAAATCCAAAATGTAGATATAAACAAATAGAACGAGCAATAAATTCTTTTCTGGTTTTGTATTGTAGATCGTCGTGATCAACCTCGTAAATGGTGGTCTTCATCGGGCAACGAATCGAGTGGCCAGAAGCCTGACGACACCATGGAGTCAAAGCAACCCCAGCTTGTGACGTAGGCAAGAGAGTTGCTCGGGCTACCGTTCCAGTCGGCAAGATTGCCTGCGAGTCCGCCAATCAACCCACCGGCCAACGGCACAGCAGAGAGGTCGAGGGTTTGTGGTTGTAGCTGCTGTTGCTGTTGAGATTGAGAGCGAGGTTGCTGGGTATGGGGATGCTGTTCCTGGCGATGAATGCCTGACTGATCATTCGGCAGCTGATGGTTATTAAGATTGCTGTAGCTGATGCCGGTTGGAAGCCTTCCACTTTGGGCGTCCACAGCTGGCTGGAAAGCGTCTGTTTGCTGCAAAGTGACAAGTCGTAGCTCTTCGAGGACGAGCGAGTACCTTTGAGCCAGCGATCCGCTCTCAGCCAGGCGATCAATCTGGCCCTGGCATACGACGGCGGCGGCGAGGTAAACTGCGTACGTTTCCTGTGGTGCCGACTGATGCTGGATTACGTAGACGTAAACGACGACAACGGCCGAGAAGGCAAAGTACATTGTGAACTGCGTTTGTTAGTGTTAAGAGACGGACCAGGGTTTGAGGCAACAGACGTACCCAATAGGCTCGAAAAAGCTGGCCGTCCTGGAACAAATCGTCGACAATCTCGATAATGTGCATGGCCGCACCGACGCATTGCTGCATACTGGCCTGAGCCTGGCCTCGCACATCAGGGCCGCGTGCATCCGCTTGGAAAGAGCTGAAGTTATCGGGAGCTGAATTACTGCCACCACCACCATTGCCGACACCAGTGCCAACGCTGCTGCCACTCCCTCCTTGTCGGAGGTAGGCAAAGTTGCTCAACAAGATGGGGCGATGCGTCAGCAAAAGTGCATGCCAGTATGCGAGATTGAGGACATGGCGCTGCCTTTGAAAGATGGGGATTAGGAGAGATGCACTGACGCGGTCGGCGTCCAGGAAGCGGGCAAGGCTTGAATCGTGCTGTCGCCATGCTCGTAGGGCGTCTGTGTGCTTTTCGGTGAGGCTGGCCCGGGCCGTCGACGAGATAGGCCGGATAGCGTAGAGATCGCGTAGGATCAGGCTGACGATCTTGGATAGGCGGACATGGGCAACTGGTGCTAGCATGACAGACATCCCGCGAAGAGCGCCTCTGCCACCGCTCCCACCGCCTCCACTGCCATCGCTGCCACCCTCTGCCACATTCATTCCAAGGCCGATACCAACGCCCTGGTCAACACCCTGGCCCAGGGGTTGATTTCCTTTACTTAAACCAGCACTCGGTGTCGACCGCCAGATGATCTCGCCGTGCAGAATGTCACGGTCTTCGGCAATGGATGGCAGCTCTTGATCAATGTCTTCGTCGTGGAAGGTGCGTGGGCGGCCGAGGGCCGCACTCAAGTAGTTGTCGAGACTGTAGGCACACCAAAACGTGCGGCGACGGCACTCCACGTCAATCTGGCTGAGACCGCCGGCTGGATCGGCGCGGCGGTTGCGGTTGAGGCCAATGGCGAGCGCAAGATGGGCGGTGGTGCCAAACAAGCTCCAGCAGTGGTTGATACGGGACTGGGACAGCAGATAAAAACACTGGCATAAGCGGGCCTGGACACTGGCAAGACGGACTGCGCCTTTTTCTCGGGCGAGCTGCCGCTCGGCAGCGCAGTAGAAATGAGCACTGGAGTCCATGTCTGCGCTGACATCTGACGCGGGGAAATAATCGCGTGCCTGGGCGAAGACCATGAAGAGCACGGCGGCCTGAGCACGTCCATCTTCCCGGGTATCTCGGCCGTTGCCACCGTTGCCATCATTGCCATTGTTGTTGTTGCCCTTCCTAGTCGTGTTCGTTGTCATGCGACCTCGTGTGGCATAAAAGGTGGATAGCCAGGACTCGACCGTGGGCCGGTGTAAGAAGCGATGCGTAGGCACGGCAAAGTCAAAGTAGCGCGCAAGCAGAGCATTGGCCTCGGGTTGTGTTAGGAAGAGCAACGACGTGTCAGAGCCAGCGAATACATCTAGGTCGTCATGTCCCTGTGCAGTCGGCTGGAGTGGAGCATCGCCAAAGGTGAAGATGGATGATGATGGCTGTTGGAAGGAAACATTATCGCGGAGTTTCTTCTGTACGCGGAGAAGAAACGAGACTCCGGAGGCTGGGCCGACGTAGTGACCTTGAAGATCGGTCTGCAGAGGCTCTGGCGAAACGCGGGATGAAGCAGCCTGCACCTCCGCCGTCGGTGGAGGAGGAGGCGGTGTCGCCAGCGGGATTGCAGACCCCGGCACGGCGAGAGTACATGGGGATGCATCGCCTGGCCGCCGGGCCATCTCTGCGGCTGCGGCTGACAAGAACGACAGACCTTCGGGCGGCGGCTGGGTAGACTGCTGGGTCTGGCTCTGGCCGTGCTGTCCTTGCCCTTGCTGCTGTCCATGTTGCTGTCCATTCTGTGTCTCGTGTTGTTGTTGCAGCTGGCTCGTCGACTGGACACCGTCACCATTCGTATTATGGACGTCCGACCGCTCTATTGGCACGACGGGAGAGGCTAAGCCTCTATGCGATGTCGCCGGGACGGGCGACGTCGATGTTGATGGTGATTTGTCCGTTTGGGCCATCTGGGCCAGTGGAATCGACGGAAGTCGGCCACGGGCGTAGGACAGATCGTAGGTACATGTCGCCCCGGCATCGATGCAGTGCCTACATGGCCGTATACCTGTGCATCGGACCTTGCGTCTGGGGCTGTCAGCGTCCTGACCGTCGCCGTCGATATTCCTTCAGTCACTCACTTCTTGCATCGGTCACAAGCACGCGTCACGCGTTGCCGCAAGTCGTTGCCGTCTCTTTTCCGGCGCTTGGCTGTCGACCTGTTGTTATCCGGCTCCGAGTTGTGGACATTGGGATGCGGGACTTGAGAGACCCCTCTTGGGGGCGGTGCATCTACATCGGAACGCGGACTGGAATTCATGCCCCTTGTGAATCGTGGAGGTGTGGATAGTTTACTTATCGTGCCGTATCCGTGAATCTCTCTCGCAAAGTTTGCGGGTCGGAGGGCCTTGCCTTGGGTGCCCAGTGAGGCTGAGAGGGAAGGAAGCTGAACTGTGAAGAGCGAAACGGCAGGCGCAAACGTGCAGAAAAGTGGTGCTGTTGTAGAGGGAAAGCGCGATGGAGAGTGCATTTCCGAATTCGGAAAGTACTTTTCCGAAGGCCTTCCCCGCGGTAGCTCCCCACGATCGCACTAGCCGATCTCTTCGAAGATCGGCTGGGCAGATGGTTCGCCTATCGTTAACCCGAGAAGAGGACTCACAGGCCCACTGCATGGCCTGGTTGCTCCTTCTCCAGTGCGAAATGGTGCATGCTTGAAAGAAAGCCTTGAGGGAAGTGCAAATCACAAACTATTGCCGGTTTCCATTTAAATCTCGACTCACAAGTATTTGGTACGCCTCGTGACCGTTCACAATCCAAGCGCACGCTCAGTTTTACCCTTACCATCAACCTCAAGACTCCCACAACTGTTGTGACCATGGCCTCCAGCACGCTCGTCGACACGCCGGTGCCTGAGCGGCCGCCTTTCGACAGCCTGCCGCTCGACCCCAGCGGCCCTCCTGGCAACGCCTGGGGCCTGTACGGCGACGACGACCACCTCGGCGCACTCAACATGCTGACCCCGGCCGTCGTGGCCGCGGCGGCGCGCCAGGAAATCCAGACGGGCGAGCGTGTGTCGCTGGACTGGTCGCTTAACAAGCCGTCGCACCCGAGCTTTGGACGGCCGCCGTTCGAGTGGAAGCGTATTGTGAAGAAGGACGCGCACGGCCGCGACCGGACGGTCAACGACGACTACGTGGCGTTCAACACGCAAGGATCGAGCCAGTGGGACGGGTTCCGACACTACGGGTACCAGCAGGCCAAACGGTTCTACGGCAACGTGACGATGGACGAGCTCGAGGGTCGACCGGACGTGATTGGCATTGACGCGTGGGTGGACAAAGGCGGCATTGTCGGGCGCGGCGTGCTGCTGGACTACGCGGGGTACTGCAAGGCGCACAGCATTGACGCGCCGCCGTACGAGTCGACGGCGTTTACCGCTGAGGATCTGGACAAGGTGATTGCCTGGCAAAAGGGGCCCGAGCTGCAAAGCGGCGATATTTTGTTTATCCGGTCGGGCAGCACCGAGGCCTACGAGGCGATGACCACCCAAGAACAGCAGGCCATCCCCAAGCGGCCGGCAACCAACTTCATCGGCCTCGCCGCGACCAAGTCCAGCTTGCGGTGGCTGTGGGAGCACAATTTTGCGGCCGTGGCGGGCGACGCGTCGAGTTTTGAGCAGGCACCGCTGGCTGGGCCGCACGTGGTTCCGGGCCACACCGAGCTGAGCGCGGAAGACGAGGAGAAGATGAAGGGCGGCGGGCTGATCCACCAGTGGGTGCTGGCGGGCTGGGGGGTACCAATCGGGGAGATGTTTGACCTGGAGGCGCTGGCACGCAAGTGCGCGGAGAGGCAGCGATGGTCGTTCTTTGTGAGCAGCGTACCGCTCAAGGTGCCAGGCGGCGTGGCCAGTCCTCCGAACGCCATTGCCATCTTTTAGAGAGCGAGGCAGCAGATATGTACAGCAAATACAAAAGTGTTGAAGGAAGCCAAAAACGAGAAAGCTCTTCTTTATATGTCAAAATACAAAATGTAAATGTTCATCTAAAGTTTAATGTTTTATTTGTGGATTTCTAACGTAGTTTTCTGTATGACTTATACACCAAACTGTCCATCAGTCATATACCATGTAGATTTAAAAAGAGTATAAGTTATCGGCCCTTTATTCAAGTGTATTTTAAGCGCAGATACTCTGATATCGGGACAGCAGCTCGACGTAAAATGACTGGCAAAAGTGTGCGTTGAACGGACATGCAATTAAAGAAGCAACGGACGGAAAAGTGTACCCACTCACTCGGTCTTTCCCTGTCCGACGGCGGCACTAGCAACTTGGCTCCGTCGCGGTGTCGGAGCCTGCCCCATTTGCACCAAGGGCAAGAGCGTCATTTTCGGGTGTATATCTGGGGGAGAGCGGGGGGAGAGAGGGGCCCGAGGGGAAGGCACGATGGGAAGCTTTAATGAGGTGAATGAGCACAGTTTTGTCGCTGCCCCTGAATACAGTCACTCAAATCAACAAGGCAATTCAAACCGCAAACAATTCGCCAGCTCCAACTTACACCCAACAAAATCCACCCGCCTCTGCAAGATCGTCGGTAACAACCACACTGCAATGCCGCTCCAGACGTCCTTCAAGCTCAACTCGGGCTACGAAATCCCGGCGATTGGTCTGGGCACATGGGTAATGAGGTGTTCCAATCCGTCCCGCTCTGCAGCTTTCCAATATTCTCTCCAGCTGGCCAAATTCCTGACAAGTCTAGCAATCCGAGCCCAACGAAGTGAAGAACGCCGTCGAAGCGGCTCTGCGCGCCGGCTACCGCCACATTGACGGCGCTGCCGCCTACGGAAACGAGAAGGAGGTTGGCGACGGCATCAAGGCCTCGGGCGTCGACCGCAAGGATATTTTTGTGAGTTTTCCGATCCCCTCTCGACCGGTATCTCTACCTCTTCGGCGCTTCTTTCTGACACCCTTCCCAACATGCAGCTCACTAGCAAGCTCTGGAACACGCACCACGCGCCTTCGGACGTCGAGGTGGCGCTCGACAAGTCCCTGGCCGACCTGCAGACCGACTACCTCGACCTGTACCTGATCCATTGGCCTGTCGCCTTCCGCAACGTTGACAATGTCGAGCGGTTCCCCGTCAACGCCGAGACTGGGCAGATTGACGTCATTGACGTGCCCGTTGCCGACACCTGGAAGGCGCTCGAGGCCGTCGTGCGCTCGGGCAAGGTCCGCTCCATTGGCGTGTCCAACTTTACGCGCGAGCGCATCGAGAAGCTCTGGGAGACGGCCGAGATCCGCCCGGCCGTCAACCAGATCGAGGCGCACCCGTACCTGCAGCAGCCTGCATTCCTCAAGTGGCAGCACGACAACGGCATTGTGGTGCAGGCCTACAGCCCCATGGGCAACAACATCTACGGCAAGCCGCGCGCCATTGACGATCCCAAGGTCATTGCGCTGGCCCAGACGATTGGCCAGACGCCCGCCCAGATGCTCATCAGTTGGGCCGTGCAGCGCGGCACCGTGGTGCTGCCCAAGTCCGTGACGCCGAAGCGTATTCAGCAGAACCTCGAGGTCAAGGAGCTTCCGCAGAGCGCGCTCGACACGCTGGCCGCGCTCGACAGCCACTCACGCTACAACTTCCCCAAGCGTCTAGGTGTCAACATCTTTGGCGAGTGGAGCGAGGCCGACCTCAAGGCCGCTGTTAAGGAGTGGGTGGAGTCGCAGCGGAAGCTGAAGCAGTAACACGACGGGGTTGAACGACCACAGAACGGAGTGTCGGAAAATCTTCATAGAATATAGACGGTATTGTTTTTTTAAAAAAAATCACCAACAAAAAGCCTAGAAACACCAGACTTTCTTGTCCAGGCACTGATGCGTCGTCGCCGCGTCGTGTCATTTGCGCATTGGAGGCTGTTAGTAGGATAAGCAGGTTGGTTGTTTTTTAGTGGCATCTGTTGACCGGAAAAGCGTCGGAAAAGTACACCTTCCCAAAAGACCACAGCGGCGTGGCCGACCCCGCACGCGCCAGGAGCTCCGACAGTAGCCCGACAGTAGCCCGACAGCAGCTCCGACTCAGTCCCGACCCCAACTGCCGTTTTGCATGAACTACAGGACATCATTGCCCCGGATCGCCGACATCGTCCAATAGGGACCTTTGGCAGCTTCAAAACGTGTGGCTAAGTCCTATCGCATTTGTGCTCACCTTACAAAGATGCTCATCTGTGGCCCATCTTCTTCCGACAGCAAAACACTTCAAGCCGCAGGTAGCATCAATCATCACCGACTCCCTTCTACAGGTCAACCCACACATCCCACACAACCGACATCATGGGAAAGATCGCCACCATGGAGTGGTTCCGGGTACCGCCCCGCTGGCTGTTTGTCAAAATCACCGACGAGGCGGGCAATGTCGGCTGGGGCGAGGCATCACTCGAGGGCCACTCGCAGGCCGTCGAGGGCTGTCTTGATGCCTGGTTTGAGCGCTACAAGGGCATGGAGGCCGACGACATTGAGCACATCTGGCAGCTGTCATGGCGCACGAGCTTCTACCGGGGCGGGCCCGTCCTGATGAGCGCGCTCTCCGGCATCGACATTGCCCTGTGGGACCTGAAAGGTCAGTCGCTGTTGGGCCGTCCGCTCATCCTTTGTCTATTGTCGTTTCAGGACTGCCGTTGACACCTTGACAGCTCGAAAACTTGGCGTCCCGATCCACCAGCTGCTCGGCGGAAAGCTGCGCACCAAGCTGCGCGTCTACGCCTGGATCGGTGGCGATCGGCCGGACGACGTCGAGAAGCAAGCGCAAGTGACCCCCTTTTCCCCTCCTGCCCCACCCTTTTGAATGACGCCTTCGTGTTGCTAACATGAGGAGTACTGCTCGCCGTGACCAGGGATTCCGCGCCGTCAAGATGAATGGCACCGAAGACCTTGGCTGGCTCGACGCCCCCGCGGCCCTCGACGGCTGCGTCGCTCGTGTTCAGGCCGTCAAGAACTTGGGCATGGACGTCGGCGTCGACTTCCACGGCCGCGTCCACAAGCCCATGGCCAAGCAGCTCGCCAAGGCCCTCGAGCCCCATCGCCCCCTATTCATCGAAGAACCACTGCTGTCCGAGCACCCGACGGGCATCGAAGAGTTGAAGGCGCTGACGACCATCCCCATTGCCCTCGGCGAGCGCCTGCACAGCCGCTGGGACGTGCGCCCGCTGCTGCCACACGTTGATATTTTGCAGCCCGACGTCTGCCACGTCGGCGGCATCTCGGAGCTGCGCCGCATTGCCGCCCTGGCCGAGACGTACGACGTGGCCCTCGCGCCGCACTGTCCGCTGGGCCCCATTGCGCTGGCGGCGTGTGTGCAGGTCGACCTGGCGAGCCCCAATTTCGCCATCCAGGAGATGAGCCTGGGCATCCACTACAACGCGCAGAACGGGTCACAGCAGGACCTCACAAGCTACACGCACAACCCCGAGGTCTGGGCCGTCGAGGACGGCTTCATCCAGATGCCGACAGGGCCCGGGTTGGGCATTGAGATTGACGAGGAGCAGGTGCGCCGACTGGCCAAGGACGCCAAGCCCTGGCTAACGCCGGGCTTCATTGGACCCGGCGGTGAGATCCGTGAGTGGTGATCTGAACGAGGAAAGAAGAGGAAAAAACGGGAAAGAACAAGAATGCGTGTAGCAATATCATATTTGATCGGCTGTAAAGGACATGTACACATAGCGACAGTAGACAAGCAACGCAAAAGGATATTAGCTTAATATAATATGTAACCAAGGACACCAAGTCATAAGGTAAAAGAGAAAGCAACCAAACCAATAAACGGTAGTTCCTTTACAAGTTAGTCCACGGGACGCCCTAATACAAAAGACAAAACATGAAGACAGAAAACAAGCAAGCTAAAAGTAGACACGCTAGGTCGCCTTTTGCTGAATGTCGTTGACTGACTGCGACATTCTTTTCCTTGCTGGGCTGCCATGATCGCCCGAGGCTGTGCTGGTTGTCGACAAGTTGGACGCTTCTTTCTTGGGCGGCTTCTGCCGCACGGGAGTGCCATCTGCCGGGGGCGTGGAAGACCGTCCCGTAGCCCCGGCCGAGTCCTTGTTTTTATTCGACTTTTTCGGTGAAGCCGGGCTACTCGTACGCGACTGTGTCTGCGATTGCGGCTGCGGCTTGTTCTGTTTCCGCGAGGGCGACGGCGGAATAATGGGTTCGGCATCGCCTTCGTCATCATCGTAGTCGTCGTCATCGTCGTAGTCGTCGTTGAAATCGTCGTCGCCATCTTCGCCAGGCTCGTTGGTGATGCTCTTCCGGTTATTGATAGTCTTTCCGGAGGAAGGAGTCTTGTGTGAAGGAGCTGTGGGTGAGGCAGCCTTGTTGTCTTTGCTCTTGCCTTTGCTGTCGTCCTTGGTGCCCGTGCCGTCATCAGCGTGCTTGGTATCTTTGGCCACAGTAGAATCCTTTTCGGCCGGCTTCGTCGTAGTGACAGCCTCTGGAGGGATGGCTGCCAACTTAGACGTCTCCTTTCCAAAGCTAACATCTTCAGGCTCCTTCTTGATGCTCGGCGGTTCACTCTTGACACCAGAGTCACCAGCCTTTTTCTCGGGCGCTTGTTTCGCTTCCTTACCGCACCCTTCTTCCTTCTTGGGCTCGATTTGCTTGCTCGGTTTATGGCCTGGCGTCTCAGCAATGGATCTTGCGTTCGAATGGCCTCTATCGTATCCGTCATCGCCGCGGCTGGCGCCAAAGAAGATACCGAACGCAACAAATACGGCCAGCATAAACACCACTTCGATCAGCCACCATGTCGTCGTCAGCAGCAGGAACGAGAAGACCCGGTGGTGGTACATGAGCCAGCGCAGGCCACGCAGCTTGGCCGAAAACACAACCTCAGCACCGTACGTCTGCAGCTCGTGCTCTCCGCCCGTGCGGAGCTCGAGGTACAGCACCGCCGGCAGCACGGCGCTCGGGCCACCCGATCCAGAAAACGCCAGTGACTCTGCCATGGGGACGATAAGGCGAGTGCGGGAGGCGGCTTCCGGCGAGAAGAAATGCACCGGAAGCAGCGTGAGGCGCGTCGCCTGGGCCACCAGTGGATCCGTGTAGGCCATTAGGCCGGGGCGCGATGCAGCAAAGAGCAGACGTTTGCCGCCCGACTCGAGAAAGTCACGTGGGTTCGCGGGCGGAAGGCGTGTCGCGGTAGTGATGGCCGGCGATGCGCTGCTGACACTGCTGGCCGCCAGGGCGAGCTCGACCATGAAGTTGCCGACTTGGAGATTGTTGGGCGAGCGTGGCACCGAGAGCACCACAGACAGGTCGTACTCCTGGTCGGTCTTGAGGCCAAGACCACGAAGGTCGGCGAGCGCAAACGGATGGTGCGGGTGGGCGCCTTGCAGATGCTGCTGCAGCGCCGATTCGGCAGCAAAGAGACGACTGCCGGCTTTCGTACTGGCGGCTGAGGGCAGGGAGTGGGCCGAGGCGTATTGCAGGTGGACGGGCGCCGTGCGCACCTGATGCGGCACATATTCGCGGTAGAACCCCAGGTAGCCGAGGATAGCGATACCGTAGAGGATAGAGGATGTGACTGTCAGGAGCACCGCGTAGAAGTACGTACGCTGGGCGGTTTTGGACGTCACCGTCCGGTAGGCATCGCCTACAGTAGAGAGAATGGACTGCTTCGAGAGTGAAAAGTTAGCGCGGGCAAGAAAAACGAGCGCAGAGTACACTAGAAGCTGTAGGATGACTCCTGCCCGGGAGGTCGAAAAAGCTCACCATTTTAAAATCGCGTCCTAAAAGTGAAGCTCGAAAGCTCAGTTTGGCATGATCATCAAACAACACGGTTTGCGATAGGTGGGCACGAAGCGATTGGCAGTTGGTGAGATCAGCGGAAAAGTAGTGAGAAGCACAAAGTGAGCCGTTCCATTTATACGTCGGAACCGACTGGCAGGCTGAGCGAAGACCAGACAATAGGCGGGAGAGAGGGCGAAAAACCTGTTGGGAGAACGCGCATTGAAAGAAAGAGAGGGAGGGATGCACGACAACGGCGCAAGCTTGTGACTGTCACTAGTGCCAGATGGAAGGAACCAAGCTTCTGGAGTGGCAACTGGCAGGTGCAACGGGCGCTGGTAGTGGGTGGGGTGTCGTCATACAACAGGACGGGGTGGGCAGCTGATTGAGCCTGCCCTGCCCTACTTGCCCAGCACACCCAGTTCACATTCCCCAGCTGCCCAGCACCATCTTCGCGCCTTCCCTGTTCATTCCAAGAAACAGGCCGCGAAAGAATCCTTCCAAATTGTGTCGTTTTGAACAGTCGGAAAGGAATGACGGCAGGCGCGATCTCGATGGATGGCACGCTGTTTTGGCTGTATGCATAACAGCGAATGTGTTGAAACGGCTATGATTGAGGGAACAGCATCTGTGGGCTGCAATTACTCGTGAGGCTGCAGAAGGGTTTTTGCGGCGGGGCCTCTCTTCACGTAAACACTTGTCGTTCAGGTTGTTACCACGTGCGTTTACGTATATGCGATGCAAGCTGCCTTTTTGTCAATATATTAGAAGCTCTATTTTAACGGTGTATATGACCCAGTGCCTTCAACGAGCAGCGGTTGCACCTTCCCCCGTAGCATCTCGAGTTCTACTCCATACCATCGCCCAACGTAAGAACACGCGACCGTCAGTCACTCACAACAGCCAATTCGCAGCTCTCAAGTAAACTCGATAGTCACATTTGTGCAGTTTCTGTTTGGTTGGCGTGCTGCAGTGAACCGATAAGAGCCCGATAACAGCTTCAGTCTTGCATTGTCCGCCTTTCAGTGCGTTGTCGCCGCTTGTCACGCTAGCACGCTCGCCCCTTCCCCGCCAATCCCAATCGGCGGGTCTCAACCCACACCTCTTCATCTGGAAAGGCCGGCGGCTACTGGCCATTTCGTTAACCTGCCTTGTCCGCCGGTGCACTTTTTGCCCTTGATTCTCAGCCTCCCAGATCCCGGCCTCCCGCATTCAACCACCATCGGCCCTCCGCCACGCGACCCCGGCTTATCATCGCCACTGCATCGACGACCACGTTTTGTGCGCCCCCTCCGCTTACACCGCATTCGTTGCCCCACAGTCTCTTTTGCGTGGCTGTCAAGCGTCATTCACGTCCTCTCCACCCCGCCTTCGTCTCGCCAGCCTCGACAACAAACCCCTGCTCGACGACCAGATTGTGAACACCACGACTACGTACGGCCGCCGTCGTCTGTCTGGGCCTTTCTAGGTTATCACGGAAGCACCTCGGGCGCCACAGCCGGCAGCTCCCGTCGCAAACCTGTCTGCTCGGCCACAGCCTCCTCGCCGTTCTCGACACGTCTGCCACCGATGGCAGACGCCCAAGCTTCAGCAACGGCCGCGTCGCCTGCCGAGCACAGCCAGCCGGCGGAAGTACAACCACAGCAACAAACGTCAGCAGCGGCACCGGGTGCAGGAGTGGCCACACACGAACTGCCATTCGTCACACCATCGTCTTACCTGCGACCAAACCCTGATACCAGCGCACGCGCCATGGCCGATGCCCGGACGTACTCCGCGATAGATCGCGAACAGATGCAGGGCCTTGAGAACATCCGCGCGTTTCTCAAGATTCGGACAAGCTACGATGTCCTGCCGCTGTCGTTCCGTCTCATTGTCCTCGATACCGACCTTCTTATCCGCAAAAGCCTTACAATCCTCATCCAGAACAACATCGTGTCCGCGCCGCTGTGGGACTCACACAACTCGACCTTTGCAGGTCTGCTTACGAGCACAGATTTTATCAATGTCATCCAGTACTACTGCCAGTACCCGGACCGGCTCCACGACATTGACCAGTTCCGCCTGAGCGGATTACGAGGTATGACGCCAGTGCTTTTTTTTTAAAAAAAAANATATATATATATATATATATATTTTTTTTTTTTTAAAAAAGACCTATTGAAAAGCTGTACCTGAATCACTGTACCTGAATCAGACCCCTAACCGTGCCCACAGACATCGAAAAGGCCATTGGCGCACAACCGCTCGAGACCATTTCGGTGCACCCCATGAAGCCACTGTATGAAGCCTGCACCGAGATGCTCAAGACCCGCGCGCGGCGCATTCCGCTGGTGGACGTGGACGACGAGACCGGCCGCGAGATGGTTGTCAGCGTCATCACGCAGTATCGCATCCTCAAGTTCATCGCCGTGAACAACGAAAACAACACCGTCATGCTCAAGAAGCCAGTGCGCGAGATCGGCCTCGGCACCTACAGCAACCTGCAGACGGCGCACATGAGCGACTCCGTCCTCGACGTGATCCACGTCATGGTCGAGCACAACATCTCGGCCGTGCCCATTGTCGACGCCGACAACCGCGTGCTCAACGTCTTTGAGGCCGTCGACGTCATTCCCTGCATCAAGGGTGGCGTGTACGACGACTTGCAGTCGAGCGTCGGCGAGGCCCTGTCGAAGCGCGCCGAAGACTTTCCTGGCATCTACACGTGCAGCGAGGACGACCGGCTCGACTCCATCTTTGACACCGTTCGCAAATCGCGCGTCCACCGCCTTATTGTCATTGACGACGAAAGCCGCCTGCGGGGCATGATCTCGCTGTCCGACATCCTCAAGTACGTCCTGCTGTTCGGCGAAGAAAACGACACCGTCACGCCGGATGCAGTATAAATGTTTGGGCAGAAGGAACGGTCGATGGATGTAATGTGATGTGTGAATTGGTGTACGGCGTCTGGCGGTAGCTGCCTGGGACCTGAGAAAGGACGGGGCCCGGACAACTTGATCGGTCGACTGCTTTTCTCCTTGTACGTTCCCCTGTTGCCTTTCGATTTGCACAATGTCGACCGAGCACATGCCATTTTCTTCTCTTTTATATCCTTTTTTAGAGATTCTGGAGTATTTTGCCGCGGCTTCGCAATCTGTCATCATATTTCACAGCTTCTTCGCCCACCTCGATCTTGTGAATGTTACATTGGAGGTATCGTGTCTTCGGCCTCAATCCTGTGTGGTTTTACAAGCAGGACCACCTGCCTGTTGCAGCTGCCCGCATAATCGTCGTGACATCGATGTTGTGTCTGTAGCACGTGAGTTTGTATTTTTAGCCGACCAAACGCTCCTTCTGCCAAGTCTGTCATTTTGTCCTTGCCATTCTGCAGAAGTACGACGTAATTACTCCGTAATTACATGCTCTTGTCGTTCGCACCTTCCATGTTCTGCTCCGTCATCCTGTTGCTTCAGAATGAATCCTTTTCTGTGCTTCACGAGCCTCATTGGCTGCGTGCACAAATTTGGCGAGTCCGTATCGGATCTCATTTGCTGCTCATTTGCTGCTCGTACTCCGTACTTTGTGCTCAAGCGGAGTACCCGTTTCCTGGTCACTGCAATTTATCCTGCTCAGCCGCTTGCCTCCATTGTCGCGTGTTCTGACAAGCGAACGGGGGAGGAAGGAGCGAAGAGGGGGAATACGAGGTGGAGGTGGTGAATTGTCGTACAATGCGGCCGCTAGGAAAAGGAAAAAAAGGAGGCGAAAACATTAGCGTGTCTACAAAACGGAAGGAGCAATGGACACCTCAAAGGAAAGTGTCGAAAGTGTCGAAAGTGTCGAAAGTGTCGAAAGTGCCAAAAGTGTCAAAAGTGTCAAAAGTGTCAAAAGTGTCAAAAGTGCCAAAAGCGTCAAAAGCGTCAAAAGCGTCAAAAAAGCCTCGCCAACAAGAGCTAAATAGCGACCGGTCACTGCCCTTCCAACCGTACACCAGAACAGTCAACCAACACACTTGTACGAAATACTCTGTACGATATTCGACATACGACATACGCGGTAATACGTCGTCGCTTCCCGTCCGTGCGACATCAACAGCGCCGCCGCTACGCCGTAAATACATATAGGGCTCCTGCCCAGCGAGCAACCGCAAACACTCTACTGTGTACCCGAAATCGACAAAAGTAAACAAACCCACTTTTTTCGCATCCAGCCGCATCACAACACCAAAACAAACCCAATCCCTTCAGTCTGCATCTTTCCGCGCGACGCTGTGCTGACCAGCCTCGACTTCGGTTGCCATTTTGGCGTGTGCTTTACAGAAGTAGAGCTTGGCCCAATCGTCGAGCCCTTGTCTCGCTGCAACAGCCAAAACTTGACTGGAACCGACTGAGGCGTTCAGCCGTGTTTTGATCGCCCGCTAGTCCAAGCAGCCTCGATCGTCCTTTTGCTCTCCCATCCTTCTCACAACCCGTCCCGCATTCCACCTTTTCTCTCTAGTCTTCCCCATTCTTACCGTTTCTCCATTTCTAACCTTCCCCTCCCCCTTCCCCTTGCATTCCTCTCATCCGTTCCCACCACACCACTTCTTCTCTTAGCTTGCCTCTAATGCAACATGCAACGGCCCTTGACCCATGCTGGCCATGACCTGCATCGCCGACCGCCGAGCCCGACTTTTATGCGATCATCGTTATCAACAGCCGGACCTGCTGGCCCCGTAGCCACGATGGATGCATCTGGTCGGCAACCGTTTCCAGCATGGCCGCACTCTGTCTTTGGCGCCGACGACGACCGATCAGCCGACCGAGACCAGATGGACATCATGCCTGCCCGGCCGGCATACTACAGCGCCACACCGTCGTGGACCTCGAACGGCAGTGAGGCCGACGATCCGTTCACAAGCAACAGAGGAGACAGTTCTTCAATGCTACCGCGACAGAATCTGTTCCTCCACGAGTACAACCGGCTTGCAGAAAAGGTTCGCTTTGATTCCACAGTACAGGCTGCCGTGACTGTCACGAGCATCCGCTAACGATTTCTTACAGCGTGGTCTTCGACCACTATCCCACGCCGGAGACGAAGATGACCAAGACGGTTCAGTATGGCTTCTCTTTTATTTTCTGGGCTGTTAGGGCAGTACTAACAACGCAGATCGAACATGACAGCCAGACAGGCGACAGGCGCAACTGGTTTGCGCGAACGTTTGGAAAGCCTTCTGCACCGACATCAAGGCGGTCAAGCAGACACTCCATTGGCGGTGGAAAGCACAAGCGAAGCGATAGTGACCCGTCAAACCAGCTTCAGCCTGGATCTGGAAGCGGCTCCAAGTCTGACGTGCTGGACACGTTGAAGAACCAGTCACTCCGAACACTTGTCCGCACCTGTGGCAAAAGCTTCCTCTACCTCCCAACAGACTACGGCACTCGCTCCCTGATGCTGCCAACGTGCTTTCGCGCAGCTGCCCAGTACCTTGTCCAAAATGGTCGGTCGTACCTCTGACTTTCGTGTCTCCCTTTTGCATCCAGCCTAACTCGTCTGCAGGCCCAGAGACTCGCGGCATCTTCCGGATCTCTGGCTCTATGAGAGTCGTCAATGAGCTTTACGATTACTATTGTGTCAACCTCGACAATGACGACGACATTGCCGCGACCGTCCGATCGCCGAATCTGCCTTTCCACATCAAAGCCGGTGTGCACGACGTCGCCTCCATGTTCAAGCGCCTCCTGGCTGGCCTTCCCGGTGGAATCCTCGGCGACCTCCGACTCTTCGAAGCATTTGTTGAGATTATGAAATCGGATGGGCATGCCAGCAACGAGGTCGTGGAGTCTGGGAGGGCAGACCCGGGACAAATGAAGGCCCGTCTCATGGCTCTTGCCATTGGATCTGTCCCTGGACCGCTCCAGCGCGAGCTGATGTGCGCCGTATTCGGCCTGCTTTCTCTCATTGGACACTCTGCCGAGACGGCAGATCCTGCCCAAGCTGTCCAGGGGAGCTCCTTGCCTCGCTCCGAGTTGATGGGCTACGCAGCGCTGGGAATCATTTTCGGCCCGCTCTTGATGGGTGAGCTACTCGACGCGTACGCCCCGGAAGCCAGTCCTTCAAATGACTCAGGCACCACTGCGTCACCGTCTGGCGGTCCATCGGCTCACGGCACACCGTCTCCCCGGTCGAAAACAGATAAACGGCGCAAGAGCATGGCGTCTGACAAACAATCGCTGGCCAACCTCCCATCCACGTTGGACAAGATCCTTCTCGCCAACGATGTGGCGGAGATGCTCATCACAAACTGGCGCGCCATTGTCTACGAGATGAAGCACATGGGCATCATGAGGAAAGAGTCAATGCTGCAGCATCCACACCAGTTGGCAGCCCGTGCTGCGCAGCCTATGCCGCGGTCACTCCGTCCTTCTAGGTCCGAGACGTTCACTGACCATAATATGGGTGCAATGGTCCAGCAGGCCCCAGATCTGTATAGCGCAAATTTGCGCAAGACGCGCAGCGCCTCGAACACCCGAAACGCCATCTACGCAATGAGCGGGAAACAACCTCCCGTCAACAATGTTCCTCCACAGCGACCGTCAGACATGTCGTTTGAAGAGTTTGCAGCGCGCAAAAAGCTCAGAAATTACGCTTCCAACATGTCAATCGCTTCCGATTCTACCTACTCGGCAATCGAGCCGCAGCCCGTCAAGCCTTTGTCTCCACCAGTGGAGGATCCCTTTTACGTTCCGGGCTCCATCGCCATATCAACTCGTTCTGGTGCCGCCAAATTGACAAAACAGCGCCGGGCGAGTGGTGGATTCTCGTCTATTTTTGGAGGCGACAAGGCGGCGTCGTCGCCGACGAAGGACCTGCCAAAGGTAGCAAGAAAGGCAGTCAACGGCCACAGCGATGGCCGTTCTAGGACCTCGGAAGGGGACGACAACGTGGTCCCGCCGTCGAGTCTGTCGCTGAGCCCAACCAAGGTTCGAGGTGCTGTGCCACACCAGACAAGCGATTCCAGGAAAGCATCGGGGTCGCGTAGGAAAGCGACACCCACGCGGTCGCACCATACGATCGATGCTGTTGATGCCTGCCTGTCTGAACCTGCTGGGCGTGTTGGCATTGGAGGCACCCCGCAGTCAAAGACCGCCGCACTGATCGCCAAAATCATGAATACCAACAAGCCGCCACCAACACCAACACCGGTTAAAAGGGCCGACGGGACGACCGGTGACTTGTCTAGCCGCAAGCAGAAGGCCGTAAGGGCATCGCACGACACACCGAGAATCTTTGACTCAAAGTCTGCTGGCAACAGTCCGACCAAGACGCATGGACAGTGGGTGCGAGGAAACTCTTCACCAGCCATCAAGCCGGAGAACCGGCCTATCCAGTCCACTGCTATTGTTTCACCGACGCCTAGACGGCCATGGAAGGCACAGGCCAGTGCAACGGTCCTTGCCCATGGGCGTGAAAGTCCACCGTCGAGTAGGGTGAAAGGTCTACCGCCGCCGGCCACACGGCTGATGGACACTGCAGGAGCCGTGGGAAGGCAGTCGCCGAAGTCGCGATCCTACGGCACTGGAAAGCCTCCTTCGACGCCACAGAAAAAGCCTGTTCGTGAATTAGGAGCTACATCAGTGAAGGGCGTGAGTGTGGGACAAAAGAGCGAGGACAAGCAATCCAGGCACGCTACACAGGAGCAGCGTGCCATCGAACAGCTGGTCAACGACGCCACGTCGCCTCTCTCTGAGATAAAGAATGACGCCCGCAACATGACGCGAGCCAACTCGACCAGCTCTCGGGCGTCAAAACGGACACAGCCAGACAGGGTCCATGTGGAAGAGCCCAAGTCCCCTGCGGCTGGTAGCTCTGTGAAGGCGATGGCGGCAATGTTCGACACGGCAGCCTGGCAATCATCGGAATCGTTGCCCCTTCCTCTGACCAGCCCGCAGATGGCAAAGCCGCGCACGCCGAAGCGAGGCTCGGCTCTGTCCCAATACACGAGCAACACGTCGCCTTCCAAAACGGCAGAGTTTGTGACACCACCACACTCTACGGTGCAGCCAAGACAAGCAACTCTCGACAAGACGGAGGGCCGGGGAACCGACACGTCAGCATTGCAACGGACGGCTAGTGAGCGGAGACGGCTGCGGCTTACAAAGAGCGAGGGCAGGAACGGTCCTCTTGGTAAAGTCGGCCGGCTCGCCGCTACCGAGCGGAGAGAGCTGGCGCGGTCCGTGGACCGAAACGAAGTGAAAGCCGGTACAGGGCATCAGACACCATTCGGTATGGCAAAGGACAGTACAGCAAAGGTCTCTGGGAAGAAAACCACAGCACCACCACCGCCGGGCAACACGTCATTGCTCGCACGAGGCGGCACACCAGTACTGTCCCGCTCCAAAGGAAGACCAGTGTCAGTGGTGCTTTCGTCTGAATGTTCAGCTTCGGCGTTGGAACTGGAGCTGCAGCGCCTTTTGGACAGTAAAACGACCGAATGCAACACTTGGAAGACGAGGGCTCAGGCGGCCGAAGCCAAAGTGGCAGAGTTGGAACTGGCACTCGCCCGCACGAGTGTTACAGACGCGTCCAAGGTGGAATCGTTTACTTCAGTATCGGATCAGGGTGGAGACCTGTCGTGGTCATGGCAAGACTTGCTCCCGGAGACAGCCGCGATCCAGCGGGCACCAGAAAAGCTGGACATGTCGAGTATGGTGCGGGAGATTCGGGCCGACGGTGCAATGCCTGCACCGCTGAGCACGGTGTCCCGTCTGCGGAAGGATTTTGAGACGGATAACAACAACGGCTCGGAAACCAGCGGTGGATCGGGTGCGCATGGTCGGTTGATAAACAGGCGACTTCTGCCTTTTTAATGTACGATACGAGAATCATGTTTATAAAGAACGGGGAGGAGACAAAAGGGGGCAACAGGGAGGGTCAAGAGAAGCGAAGAACGGACAAAAGACGAAGAAGAGTGTACTTTGTATTCTAGAACATGATGATGGCTACGAATAATGATTCAAGTCCAAGTTACGCCCCATACATGCATGCAACCACGACAAACATGGCAATTCTCATACATAGATACACTTTGTAGAATGCTGGCTATCTTACACATGGCAGGCCGGACATGCTCGACGTGCCCGACGTGCTCGACATGCTGTTGAAAATAATAACTTTTGTATGCACAAACAACAGCCAAACGACCTTGCTCCAAATAGTAAAGAAATAAAGGTAAGAGTCTGTCCGTCGACCCGCTCCTCCCACATACTACCGGCCTTAACGCACAAACTTGCGGCGCGGGGTGGCAATGCGGTGGGTGTACTTCCACAGGTGGCGGTACTTGGGACCCTGGTGCTTGGCCTCCCAGCCGCGGGCTTTGCGCGGCGGCTTGAGCGACGGCAGGCGCGTGGCCTTGAGCTCGAGGTCGGCGCCGGGGACACCGAGGCGCTCCATGACGCCCTCGGTGCCGGCGTCCCACTGGGTGCGGAACAGCGTGCAGCCGACGACTGTCAGGTCGTGCTTGTCGACGAAGCTGCGGAGGGAAAAGTTGTCGCGGTTGGCCGTGGGCGACAACGACGAGGAAGAGGAGGAGTCGGCGCCAGCGGCAATGGCCGAGGCCGGGTCGCTCGCAAAGGCCTTTTGCAGCGCGGCGGTGTCGATGCGGCTGCTGTTCTTGTCAAAGGACTCGGCGTCGACGGGCGGCTGCTCGAGGACAAAGACGGCCAGGCGGTGCGGGGCAGAGCCCTTTTGCGCAAAGGCCGGCAGCCAGGGCAGGACGACCTGGCTGGCGGGGTCGAGGCGGGCCAGCGGGACCGAGGGGTCGGCGGGCGCGACGGGGATGTTGGTGGCCAGAAAGTGGACGCGGCGCGAGAAGCCGTCGGACGCCAGATCGGGCACATCGGGGTCGACGACGACGACGGACACCAGGCGGGTGCCGCGGTCAAAGACCTGGATGCGCAGGCGCGGCGTGACCTCGGAGATCAAGCTGTCGACGATGGCGCCGTGGGCGACCTTGTAGGTGCGGAAGAAGAGCTCGACGTCGGCGGACGGGTGGATCTGGCTGGGGGGCAGCAGATCGGGGGCCAGGTGGAACTGCTGGATGCGCTGCTGGATGAGCCGCAGGGGACGGCCGCGCCAGCGCTCCTGGGCGAGGTGGCGGTAGATGGGCTTGTTCATGTCGCCGAGGCCGTCCTCGAAGCGGCGCTTGACGAGCGGGTCGTTGATGTCGGCCAGGACCTTGAGGTGCTCGAGATGCTTGCGCAGGCTGCCCAGGCGCTTCTGCAGGTAGGCCGTGCCGCCGCGCGACGTGACCTTGGACGGGTCGCCGGCCGCCAGGACCTCTTCGAGCTTGCGGATCTTGGCCGTCTCGGCGGCAATCTGGCGCAGCTTCTCCTCGCGGTCCGCCCGCAGCACCTTGCGGGCCTCCTGGAAGCACTGGTACGGCATCAGCTCAAAGGGCACCGGCCCGCCGTCCTGGCCAGCAAGCGTGTCGTTGCCGGCCTTGGCACGGTTCAGTGCCGTGGCCGTCTGCAGGGCCGCACGTCGCCGCCGCGAGCCAACGGGCGGCGTGCCGCGGCGCATGAGCTCTCGCTCGGCCCAGGGCAGCGTGGTCAGATTGGGATCCTGCTGCCAGCCCTCGAGGTCTTCGAGTCGTTGTGGTGGCGGCGGGGGCGGTGTTGCTGAGGAGGACGAAGACGAAGAAGAAGTAGAGGAGGTGGTGGGAGCCAATTGGCGAGTCGATGTCGAGAAGAGAGCCGGCGTCGAGGACTGCGCGGCAGCAACAGCAGTGGCTGGTCGGAGGACGAGACTGACTTGCTCGCTGCGGCGGCCACGGGCCCGCAGGCATTGCACGAGCGGCCGTGCTGCCGGCGTGTACCGGGACATTGTGGAGGGGTGGCTGAGAACAGGCGGGGTGGCCGGTCCGTCGGTCTGGGTGGTGTCGTGTTGTGTTGGTGTGGTGCTGCTCTCAAAAAACAATGAAGCTATTCACAGCTCCCATAATTTACCACGCGACAATTTTTTCCGAGTGCAACGGGCAGGGGCTCCACAGCACCTTCCGCCCGCCAAAGTGAAGTACAGCGTGCGCACGTGATGTCCATTTATGGTAAGTTCGCTAAATCTGTGGGTTCTGATTGGCTAATGTCGAGCCCGCACCCGGGGACTGTGTCTGTGCGCTAGCGACTGTTTTTTCTCCCATCACGACCTCCAACCAGACATCAATCGAAGCTTCAGTTGTGCCCGTGCCATCATTGCCGTCGTCTGTCCTGCGCCCGCACCGACCCCCATACCCACCACTCTGGGCATTCGACATCACTCTCCTTGGACTGCTACGATCTCACTCGCCTGCTACCGCCTAGCGCCTCACAATGGCTGCACGGCGTGGAGCGCAGAGCCTCTCGGAGGCCTTTTATGGCCTGACGTTGAGCTCCCAGACCGGCCGCAGGGCTCTCGTGGTGCGTACTTCCTGACACCTGTATCGTCTGTTTTGCTTGAAAGCATCCTCCTAACACGTGCACCTCCAGCCTTGCTCCTCCGCTGCCTCCTCACCACCACAACAGCCTCGCGCGTTCTCGACATCACCATCACAAAACAAGCCTTTGGCGACAACACCGCGCTCCGCCTCGCCCGCCGCCTCCTCCTCCGCCTCCTCCTCTTCCTCTCATTCAAAGCGCATGCCGTCCTCGTTTGCGTCCACCGTCCCGCCGGCTGCCACGGCCCCGACCACCGTCCAGAGCATCACCGAGCGTACCGTCCCCGTCACTGTGTTTGCCTTCCCGAGCCTCGAGCCCCGCGCCCTCGAGCTCTGGCCCGCCCAGCACCTGCAGCTGCCCCTGCGCCGCGACCTGCTGCACTTGGCTGTCGTGTACGAGGGCGACAACACGCGCCAGGGCACGGCCTCGTCCAAGACCCGCTGGGACGTCCACGGCTCCCACCGCAAGATGCGCAGGCAAAAGGGATCGGGCATGGCGCGCGTCGGCACGCGCCAGTCGCCTCTGATACGCGGCGGTGGCAAGACCTTTGGCCCCCACCCGCGCGACTTTGGCACCGACCTCAACCGCAAGATGTACGATCGCGCCTGGCGGACCGCGCTGTCCTACCGCTACCGCCGCGGCGAGCTGATTGTGTGCGAGGACGGCCTGGAGCTGCCGCTGCCCGACGCCTTTTTGCGCCTGGCCCAGGCCGGCACGCTCGACCGCTCCCTCGAGGACGGCTTTGTCAAGCGCTATGTCCGCTCCCTCCTGAACGGCGAGATGGGCACGGCGTCCACGCGGTCGACGACGCCGCTGGTCGGCGGCACCAGTGATGTTGTCCCTGGCATTGCGGCAGCGGCCGGCACGGGCATCGGCAGCATCGGCCAGGCATGGGGCCGTCTGGCCGGCCGCACCACGTTCATCACGACCGACCGCCGCCCCAACCTGTTCACCAGCCTCGAGACCGCCGGCGAGGACGGCCGCGCGCTGGCCGTCGCCGACGTCGACGTCAAGGACCTGCTGGAGACGGGCCGCATTGTCGTCGAGCGCGCCGCGCTGCACGAGATGATTGATGCGCACCAGAGCGATCTGGTCAGCCGCATCTACATCCAGGGCGCAAAACCGAGCGGTCTGGCTACAGGTCAGACAGTCATTGGTTGAGTAGTTGAGGCGGACGATGAAAAAAAAGTACGAAAACAAAATTACCATGTACGAGTACGACTAGGACAGGATTCAAATTTAGTAAAGCATTTCCGTATTTTTGGAGCAAGTTACATATGCATATTCTTCAGAAGACTAGAAATCAATCCGCAACTTGTCGTGATACACCCAGTTTGGCCAACAGCCTTCCTATGTGGGCCTAATTGTTTCTCACACGTGATGCATCACGTGGTTTTAATTGAGAACGCGTCTTTCTACTGTAACGCGTCAAGCTCATCTGCCCCTCCAAACATTCCCAGCGACATCATCACTTCACAGCCCGCGTTCCGCACCGACGATACCGCTCCTTTGCTGGCATCCATCTTCGTTCTCCATAAACTCTCCCACGCGCCTTCTTCGCCCCACCACCCTTGCCCAAGATGGCCTCCATGGAAACGCCGAGGGTCTCGTGCTCGTACCTCAACAGCTACGTCAACCGCAACGTCCTTATTGTCGGCAAGGTGGTCCAGCTGCGCGGCGAGAGTGCTATTCTCGACGCCGATGGCCATATTACCGTCAACCTGAACCGGGTGCGTATGCAAGCGATCGATGGTGTGGCAGGAGCAAGTTCACCTACTAAATCCCTCCTTAGGAATCACATCTCGTTGGCGGCAATGCTGCTCAGATTGTCGGCAAGGTCATGCCTGACCTGTCGGTCAAGGTGCTGAGTGCACAAGATTTGGGCGTGGATGTCGGTACGTGCAGTGGCGATGTCTGCCGATCAGTATTCATGATTCACAATTGGATTGTCTGCTGACTTTCGCGATTATAATTATAGACCTCGATCTAGCGCAAAAGGTTGTCGAGATATCACAGGAGAACAAGGCCATTTTCGGCGGCGCCGCATGAGATGTCGACTGAGACATGGTGTTGAGACAAATGCCAACTCATACTGGATGACAACATGATACCTTGACCATATGGGAATGTGATGATGTGAATGTAAAACCATTAATTATTAAGCGCTTCGCAATAGGAGGGGTATTCATTACTTCATATATTTTGTGCTGCCGGTGACGACGTCGGAATGACGCTTTAAATGAGCTGTTTGTCGGATAACATGTATAGTGACAAAGGTGCATTGTGCGCAATATCACGGACTGCGTTTCCTAACACTTCTGCTGCCTCACGCTTAAATCTCACGGAGTCAATCATCATGAAACAGTTGATGGTAATGTGAAGCATTGCCTCTTACTCACGATAGACACCCGCCATTGACACTGCCGTTTCTTACCTCACGATTACTACGACAATGCACATTCACTACAGTCTGCCTCGTGTGCTACTTATTCACTACCTCCGATTCGTGTCTCACTTTTCTCAGAAACGACTATAAATGTCGGGCCCAGCCCGCTCCTCACCTCGACGATTTGGACTCGAAACCACAGATCAAACAACCAACACAACCAGACTATTTCCAGCTACAAACGGAATTACCCAAGCAACACCACCGCCAACAACAACCATCACAATGGCTCCCCCTAATCAAATGACCAGCGGTGACTCGTCGCGCATCCAGTCGAGCCAGGTCAGTCGAAAACCGTGTCCTTGGCATGTCTGTGTGCATCCAGTTTGTTGCTGACGATTCTTCTGCTTGTGAATAGGCCCGCAGTGGAAAGGACATGTCCTCGGGTGGATTTGCCGCGCGCGCCCAGTCTGCTGCGGCAACCAACACGAACAACGCCAATGCCGCAAACAGCGGCGGCAACATGGGCTCCACGGGCACCAAGGGCAGCGGCGCTGGCTCTGGCAAGAAGTAGATGGTCTGCCCATAAAGGCATGACCTTCCGGGGGGGAGACGTCGGAGCAACGCAAGGAGCACGGGGCGGAAACAAGGAGACTAAGAGAAGAGAGGCAGGAGACAGCAATGGATCGTGATTGGATTTCATTCTTTCTCACAGTCTATAAGAGTGAAAAATTACCATAAAATTTGACTAGCCGTGCCCAAACAGTGACCATTGATATATGCCAAACAGCGCGTCGCCATGAGAAAACAAACCAAGAACAAAACATACCCACATAGAGCCGCCACAGGTCATAACCCTTTCATGATATACGTGTCCCTCTCTACTCGTCATCACTGTCTGCAAGAAAGCCCGACTTGGCCCGCGCCGTCCGTTTCTTGCTGGCGACCGGAACATCGTCGTCAGCATCATCGTCCACGTTGTTCGCCCCATCGGCGTTGGTGTTGCCGTTGAGCTGGATCTGTCCGCCCGTCTTTTCAGACAAGACGGCAGGTGATGATACGTCCACGTCCATGGCGTCACCACTTTGACTGGCCACTGGGATTGGATTCTCGACTGCCGCCTGCTTCTTGTTGTCATCCTCATCCTCCTCGTCACTGCTGTCAACGAAGCCGGCATGCGGTCGTCTCCTTGGCGGCGCCTTCTTCTTGACGACGACCTCACCGGCATCGCCGTCAGCATCGTCCGTGCCCGACGCCACCTCGCTCGACTTTCTCCGCTTACGGCTTCGCCGGCCTGATGCTAGCAGGTCTTGCGAGGAGGCAAGGTCCAGGTCGCTGCTGTCATGGAGGTCATCGTCATCGGACAGCACGGTCGACGTGCGCTTGGCTTTGGTCGGCTTGCTCGGTGTGGTGGCCAAAGCATCGCTGTCGTCGCCCTTGCTCGACAGCAGACTCTGCTGCACAGCACGGTGGATCCGCTTCCTTGTCGCCTCCTCGCGCGCAAAGAACTCGCGGTCCTTCTCGTCGTCCGTCTCATCGTCGCTCGCGTGCACATACACGTCGCTCTTGATGCGCCGCGCCTTTTCGAGCTCCTTGGCTCGCCGCAGCCGCGCCCTCGCATCGAGTTCTTCTTCCGTCGGGCCCTCGAGCTCGTTGCCGTCCTCGTCCGTCTTTTTGCGGCGCCGCCGGATGGTTCTCCTTTTGCGGCCGCCATCCAGGCCGTCTTCGACGATGTTACGGGCCGTCGGACCGCCGGCCGGGAACAGCATCTCGTCGTCAATCCTGCCGTCCTCGTCGTCGCCGTCGTCGTCGTACACCGCCTTCTTGCGGGGCGCCGTCTTGCGCTTCAGCTGGTCCTCGGCCGACTGGTTGTTGTCAAAGGTCGGCGGGTCAAACTCGGCCCGGTTGATAAACTCGAGCGACTCCTCAAGCTCGCCGGCGGTGACGTGCGACGCGAAGATCCACGTCGAGTCAGGCGTCTCGTCGATCGAGGGCGCCAGGCGTTCCATGCCCACCAGCTGCATCAGGAGACGCAGATGCGAGTTCTTGAACATGGCCTTCTTGCAAGCGTCGTCGCTGGGTCGAATGCTAATGGTGGGGGCGTCACGCCTGACAACGGAAGCCGTAGAGGGTGTGTCGAGTGGGGTGGACTCGTCGCCGTCTGCTGCTGTGGCTGTCTCCGCCGCAGCGGCAGCAGTCGCGGCAGTCTCAGTCGCCTTCCACGCCCGCCGCTCGGCTGCGGCCATGCCAACCTGGTTCTTGATCCAGGTGAGCAGATCGTGGTGGTTTTTGTCCAAGAGAACGCCCACCAAGATGGCAATCTGGCGGTCCTTGTCCAGCTCCTCACGGAACTCGAGCAGCCCGCCAGGCTTCGGCGCGGACGACGACACCGTCTGTTTCTCGTAACCGTACTCGAGGAAGTGTGCCGTCCCAGCCGTCTTCGAGAACAGCATCTCAATGATCAACACGGGCCGCTCCTCAATCTTCTTGAAGCACTTGCGCAGAATCTGCCTCGAGAGCTCCTCCCAGTCACGGTACATGGCGTTCTGCCGGTCGAGAGGCTCGGGTCCCTTGATCATGTTGAAGAGCAGCCGAACAATGTCCACGCGGAAGAGCATGACGCTCATCTCCTGCTTGAAAGCCACGCGGTAGAAGAAGCGGTGCGCGCGCTTGAGCTGGGCGTCGCTGAGATCTCGGTAGTTGTGGAGGAGCTTGACAAATGTGTTGATGACGCCCTGCACCGCAAAGCGGGCGGAAAAGCGCTTGAAGTCAAAGTTGCGCTCTGTGCTTGTTTTTTGGGCGGCTGCCTCGTCGTCGGCGGACTCGTCATCGTCGTCATTCTGTGTGTCGGGGGCCAAGTGCTCGGCGTCACCGCCGTCCCCTGCAGCATCGCCAATGGCAGCCCGTGTGCTCGCCGCCGCCTTGGCTGCCTTCTTCTTTGTCCGGGTTCGCCGACGCGAGCGGACCTGGAGGTCTACGTTCTGCTTCGAATAGGCTTCGAGTATGCGCAAGTAGGTGTGCGCAAGTTCTGTACAGGCGTCGAGGTACTCGTAGCCCTGGTCCTTGAAGTTCTTGACAATGTTGGTGACGGCGTCGTGGGTCGTTTCTTCGTAAAAGAGACGGCTCAAAATGTTCTCGGCAATCTCCTCGTCGTCTTCGCTCTTGGACTCAGACATGTCTTGCACGGTCAGAAGAATCTGCGTGAAACAGCGCATCACCACCGTCAACTCGGGCCAGTCCTTGTCGTTGTTCGACCGGTCGAGGGCGCGCCCCAGGAAAATGAACATTTCTTGGTTCAGCACGCCGGCCACGAGGTTAAAGCTGCTGACCTCGTCCGTAGGAGGTTGAGTTGGATGGGCTTTCTCTTGGCCCCGCTGTGCCGTCTGGGCCGTTTGTGCCTTTTGCGCCTTTTGCGCCTTTTGCGCCTTTTGCGCCTTTTGCCGCATGCGCTCGGCCTCGAGGAACCACGACACCAGGTAGAAGAACTGAGCGCGGTGGTGGTGCTGGACGTGCGGGGCCTCACGGTCAATCGACTTGCGAATGTGCTGAAACAACGGGTTGAAGCCGGCGTCCAGAAACTCCTCGACAAACTTGCGCAGCTGAGCGTTGGCGCGCGCGTTGAGGGACACGGGCGCGCCAAGGCCGACGAGCTCCTGCTTCTCGTCGCGCTTGCGGCCTCGGCGGGGCGGCCGAAACTTCTTGCTGTTGTCCATTTTGCGTTCGCGGGCGGCAGAGCCCATCAGCGCGTCCTGGCCCGACAGCGTCGACATCTTGCCCTCGCCGCGGTCGACCCAGACCATGGTGCCGAAGCGGCTGTGGCGCGTGGGGCCGTTCTTGTTGAAGGCGTGCAGCATGGCCGTCTCCTTCTGCATCATGTCGGTCAGCTCGGAGGCCTTGGTGTGGTTGAGCTGCGTCGCGTCCATAAACAGCTTGGCGGTGTCGACGCGCTTGACGAGGTGGAAGATGACCTCCATGACGGTCGTGTCCTCTGTGCGGAAATCCTCGCCCATGTTGGAGGCCACGGTCAGCAGCACCAGAAAGATGTCCTGGTACGAAAAGGCGTCAATGGTGGTGGACCGCGAGATCTGTGACTCGTCGCCGTCATACTGGACGCCGGGCGGCGGCTCGATCATGGCGACATTGCGCAGGAAGAACAGAACCAGCTTGATCACGCCCTGGTCGCGCAACGAGCGGTCGCCGAGGGGGACAGCCATGGACGGCAGGGCCGCACGCACGGCCGTGTGCAGGATCTGGGCGCCGTCGTAGTTGACAATGGCGCGCTTGTAGGCCAGCTGGGCCAGCTGCAGCACGGGCAGGTGGCGGTGGTGGTTGACGGTCATGGTCTCGGGGTCCTTTTCGAGCGGCCAGGTCAACGGCGTGAGGATCTCGTAGCAGGCGAGGGCGACACGGGCACGGAAGCGCTGCAGGTTGGCGTTCTCGTGCCATGTGGCCAGAATGGCGAGCAGGTCGCCGCCGACCAGGTTCGTCTCGGCTAGGCAGCGGGCCACGTCCATGCGGTTGAGTTTCTGGTCGTAGAAGCGGATCCATTTCTTGATGTCGCGCAGGACGTCGAGGGCGTCGTCGCCCAGCTGGTACGTGCCATCTTCGTCGAAGCCGCCGAGCTGCCGCGTTGGTGAGAATGTTAGACCAATGACTGCCACAGGCTCCTGTCCGCCGGTGCCGCACACGCCCCCGCCCTCATCAAACATACCGCAGACACAAGACTCGTGATATGTGCTCGAACTTCGGGATGGACGACGTCCACCGGCTCCATGGTCTCGTTTGCTGCCGTGGCGTCCATTGTCGCCGAAGTGAAGAGAACCGCTTAGAGTCGGCGTCGGCTCTCAATGCTCGAATGGTCCGGCAACAGGGCGCAGGATCGTGGTTGTTGGCGGTGGTGATGCTGTTTGTGCGCTTCAATGGCACGAAGTACACAAAAAACAGCCACTTAATGCGCTTTACGCGGGCAGACGCGTCTGGCGCGTCGCTGCCACAAGGCCGTGAATTGTGGGGCTCCACTGTGTTGGGTGCGTCACCACACGTGCCATGCCATGTGACTTTTTGATGTTAGTCAGCAACGATCGGTGGGGCAGTGGCGGCCACCCAATGGCTCATAATCGTAATTTTTCCCACAGCCTAGAATCGATCACCACCACCACCTTGCCAGCATCCTCAGCCCACGACCCCAAGCAATCCCGGGCGAGCGACACACGCACAACACATCCGCGCCTCCCCTCACGCCTGACGTGACCGACAAGGCAGACACGGCGCGCTGCACGCCCGCACCCAATTGACCAGCAGCGTGAGCAGTCGCTCCGCTGAGCATTTTCGAGATTTCGGAGCCCAGCTTTCTTTCGGCTTCTGTTCCCTTCGAAAATCACGAGACCGTTTTCTCCGCCAAGGTCCGCGCCCGGCAACGCCACCTTTGGTTCGCTCAACACACCCGCATCCGGACTCCGACGCATCCTCGACACCGTCGACACCGTCGACACCGTCATCCATGCCCCTGTAGGCGAGCCGGTGCTTCCTGTGCTTCCGAATCCCCTCATCTTTTCTGTCGTCCGCCGCGGCTTCACGTCCTCATCTGCCTGTTCAGTCACAGGCAACAATGAGCAGCACGACACTGCTCCGGCTGCGGCCCTCGCCGTCGGCCTCATCGGCCACGACTGCAGCAACGCGGCTGGCGCTGGCACGTCGTTCGCCGAGCAGACAGCAGACGGCGTTTGTCCGGCTGCATTCATCCGCTCCGTCTCCCTCGTCCTCCTCCCCCCTTCGCCGGCTGGCGTCGGCCGCTGCCTCTGCCGCACCCAAGCCCCGGTGCATGCTCGCCTCTACACCGTTACGAGCTACGCTGTCTCCCAGCGCTGCCACACAGTCCGCGCTGCAGCAGTCGCTGCGATTCTACTCGGCCGGACCGACCCCGCCGCCGTCCAATGGCCGTCGGAAGAGAAAATCCGACAAGGAAGGGGAGTCGGCTGTGCCGAAGAGCGAGGAGAACAACGCGCCCACCGAGCAGGAGAAGCTCGCCGAGCAGGCTGACCGTCTCGAGGATGGTGGCAAGCTCGGCAGCGAACAGTCGCCCCAGGACAACCAGCAGCAGACGCAGCAGCCCCAGCAGTCGCAGACAGACGCCGAAGCATCGTCCGACAAGACCAGCCAACCGCCTGTGGAGGAGCGGCCCCTGCCGCCGAACTGGGTCCGCCTGAACGACGAGGAACTGGCCATCCTGTCGCGCATCCTGTCTTTTTCGCCGCCGTCGCGCCGCGACAGCATGCTCGAGGTCATTGAGGGTGTGCGTCGCTACGGTGCGCCCGTCGAGCTGCGTGAGCTGATTGCCAAGCAAAAAGCCGGCGGCCTCAGCCTGGCCGACGGCATGAAGGTCGTCAAGGTGGCGTTCAACATGGCCAAGCAGTTCTCGGACGACGAGGCCGGCATGCACTCCGCCAACCGCCCACCCAGCGACCCGGCCAACAAGGACAGCCAAAACGACCAGCACAATCAGCACGGCATGTTCAACTCCAACGACCCGCAGCAGCCCGGCTCGCACCAGCCGGGTGCGTCTGGTCAGCCGAA
Organism: Sporothrix brasiliensis 5110; assembly: GCF_000820605.1. Classification (NCBI taxonomy): domain Eukaryota; kingdom Fungi; phylum Ascomycota; class Sordariomycetes; order Ophiostomatales; family Ophiostomataceae; genus Sporothrix; species Sporothrix brasiliensis. The sequence continues at coordinate 2,208,250 of NW_024467134.1, forward strand.
CCTGAACAACGACGGTGGCAACAACAACAGCAACAACAACAACCAACAAGGCCAACACGGCCAGCAACAGGGCGGCAACAAGGGCGGCGACGGCAAAAAGGGCGGCCCCAAAAGTATATTCGAGGGCAACGACTGGGTCGGCTGGGCGCTCGGAGCGGCCATCTTCTACCCAATCTACTCCATCCTGTTCCCCGGCGGCCAGACGACCGAAATCACGTGGCAGGAGCTGCGGCGCAACTTTCTTGACCGCGGCCTTGTCGAGCGGCTGACGGTCACGGGCAAGCGCGTCCTTGTCGAGCTGAACCGCGAGGCCACGCAGTCCGCCTACCCCGACTCGGCCGCCGCCAACCCGTGGCAGCAGTACTACTTCTCCATCGGCTCGGTCGACAGCTTCGAGCGCCGCCTCGAAGAGGCCCAGGACGAGCTGCAGATCCCACCGTCCGAGCGCCTCCCCGTGAGCTACGCCTCAGAGGGCATGCTCGGCAGTCTGCTGATGGGCTTCGGTCCGTCGATCCTGCTGATCGGCCTCATGTACTGGTTGACGCGGCGCGGCGCCGGCGGCATGGGCGGCTCCAGCGGCATCTTTGGCTACGGCAAGAGCAAGGCCAAGCGCTTCAACCACGAGTCGGCCGTCAAGGTCAAGTTCTCGGACGTGGCCGGCATGGACGAGGCCAAGGTCGAGATCATGGAGTTTGTCAGCTTCCTCAAGCAGCCCGAGCGCTTCCAGCGCCTGGGCGCCAAGATTCCGCGCGGTGCCATCCTGGCCGGTCCGCCCGGTACTGGCAAGACGCTGCTGGCCAAGGCCACGGCCGGCGAGTCGGGCGTGCCCTTCTTCAGTGTGAGCGGTTCCGAGTTTGTGGAGATGTTTGTCGGCGTCGGTGCGTCGCGTGTGCGCGACCTGTTTGCCACGGCACGCAAGAGCGCGCCCTGCATTGTCTTCATCGACGAGATCGACGCCATTGGACGCTCGCGCGGCGACGGCAAGTTCAGCTCGGGCGGCAACGACGAGCGCGAGGCCACGCTCAACCAGATCCTGACGGAGATGGACGGTTTCAACACGTCGGAGCAGGTGGTCGTGCTGGCCGGCACGAACCGCCCCGACATCCTGGACAAGGCGCTCATGCGCCCCGGCCGCTTCGACCGTCACATCAACATTGACCGCCCCACGATGTCGGGCCGCCAGGACATCTTCCGTGTCTACCTGGCCAAGATTGTTACCAAGGAGGACATTGACTACCTGGTCGGCCGTCTGGCCGCGCTGACGCCGGGCTTTGCCGGTGCCGACATTGCCAACGCCGTGAACGAAGCTGCTCTCGTTGGTGAGTCTGTTTGTGTACTTTGTTGATCTTGTTTTCCCTTACTGACCATTCCACGCTTTAGCCGCCCGTGCCAATGCCGAGACGGTCGAGATGAAGCACTTTGAGCAGGCCATTGAGCGCGTCGTCGGTGGTCTCGAACGCAAGTCGCTGGTGCTCAACCCCCAAGAGAAGCGCACCGTCGCGTACCACGAGGCCGGCCACGCCATCTGCGGCTGGTACTTTGAGTATGCCGACCCGCTGCTCAAGGTCTCCATCATCCCCCGCGGCCAGGGCGCGCTGGGCTACGCGCAGTACCTGCCCGTCGGCGACGCCTACCTGATGAACGTCAAGCAGCTCATGGACCGCATGGCCATGACGCTCGGCGGCCGCATCTCGGAGGAGCTGCACTTTGACACGGTGACGACGGGCGCCAGCGACGACTTCAAAAAGGTCACGCGCATGGCCACGACCATGGTGACCGAGTGGGGCATGTCCGACAAGGTCGGCCCGCTGCACTTCCGCCAGGACGACCAGAACCAGTTCCAGAAGCCGTTTGCCGAGTCGACGGCGCAGACGATCGACGCCGAGGTGCGCCGCATCGTCGACGCCGCCTACAAGCAGTGCAAGGACCTGCTGACGGCCCGCAAGGCCGAAATTGGCCTCGTCGCCGAGGAGCTGCTGCGCAAGGAGATGCTGACGCGCGACGACCTCGTGCGCCTGCTGGGCCCGCGGCCGTTCCCCGACAAGGACGAGTTCTCAAAGTACTTTAACAACGACGCGCCGCCACCATTCCCGCCCTCCAACACCGACACAGATCTGGGCCCGGCCCCGGCCCCGGCCCCCGCGTTCAAGGGGTAGTCGGTCGTCGGCTGTCTTTGGATCCCTGTTTCATTGTGTTTGTTTCTGTCCTCCTTTTTGGTCATTTCTGTGTTAAAAAATCCCCATTCCTCTCTCCCTTTGTCTAAACTAAAACATACGGCATGCATACTGGGCCATGATCTCTTGATGGTTTTTTGTGTTGGACTTTTCATTCGGAGGTGGAGGCGTTTTCTTTGTTTTGCCATTGTTTTTTATGTTTTCTTATTTTTCTTATTTTTCGTCTTAAAAGCCACATCACAAAAAATAAGAAAATCACTTCCATCGGCATGACGGCAACGAGAGGAACGAGAGCATTGCAGCGCTTGTGTGTCTGGGTCGGTCGGGCAATGGGAAACGAATCCATGGACGAGAAGCACCCTACTCTATTCTTTTTTTGTTCCTGTTTAATTTCCCGCTCTTCTTCCTATTTTGGGCTTTCTGCTTCGTGTTTCTAATTTTAGATGGACAAAGCCAGATGGAAAGAAGACCTCTAATCAAGGACTTGGGGCAGTCGCCGGAAGCAAGACTGTAAATATGTACAATACGATATATACACTTCCAACGGTAAATAATGGTGCACTTCTGGTGTCCGTGAAACGACGACGTGTGCAACAAGCAATCTGTTGATAACGCATCACCACTGAGAGCGTCTCAATAATTATGTGCAAATGTGCCTTCAGCCTCACGTGTGAGTTTTGATAATTTGTCGTTCGGGTTTGAAAGGAAAGCGTTTGGCATGCAGCCGGGTTTTCTTTTTTTTTTTTTTTTTTTTTTTTTTTTTTTTTTTTCTTTTCTCCCCCATGACAACTCCAGCCGATTTCCGCCACATCCGTCAAAATAAGTCCCGCGTCTGTGCCGCTCACATGCATGTCACACTGCGTCTGGGCCAGGAAGGAGGTTGATCGCTGTTCCAATCACCATCTGCCGGCTGCTTTTGTCAGATAAAGGGATCGCCAAGTGAGGAGTATGTTGTAGCGAGCCAGTTTTCTCGGGGCCCCCATTCCCCCATTCCCCCTCCTCTTCTCTGACCACCCTGCCACCCTGCCACCGTGCCTTTCTCCGCACTTCTTACCTGCAGCTCCGTTGTCCCGCCTGGCTAGCCAAAATCGGGCAAAGCCACAACAGTAACTTACACCTGCTCGAGGATCCAGCCTTCCGCCAAAACATGCGCTGCTACCATAACAGGATATGGGGCAGGGGACTGTGTAAATGGTGACAGCAACGGTCGACTAGCCTCAACATCCCAACACTGCAAAGTCTTGTTGTTCCTCTTCCCCTCATTTGGCGAGCCGACCGCCCCTCGTGGGTTCGGGGTGACTAGCAGGGAATAATATGCCGACGAGAAATACCGGGGATGGCGAGGGGGTAAGTGGAGATGCCATGGTAGCAAGACGGAGCCTGAGACGGAGAACGGAGTAGCAGCTAAGAACGAGTTATGAAGCAACAGCCGCATAAGGAAAGAAAACAAAACGTGTGGAATTATGAATTAGAAAACCAAAGTAGCGCAGGCGAAATAAACAAAATAAGGAAAACAGAAGTAAAGACGGACAGAAAGAAAAGAACCGAGAAAGGTAAAAAAGAAAAAAAGAATGGAAGAAAAACAGAAAAGAAAAACAGAAAAGAAAGGAAAAAAAAGAGCAAAAAGAGGAAGGTCGAGCCCCTTCTGTTTCTCGCGTCCTCCATTTCTGGTTCAATGCAACAATGACCCATTCGCAAGCCCATATTTGGCAGGTATCGACAGAGAGCACGGTGCAACCTGCCCGTCTTCTTCGGCCCTGTTGGTTTTGCTGTCGTAGTATTGACGGCCGTTCCAGGAAACTGCCTCCAACTGCGGTGCGAGGATGGTGTCCATGATCGTCCGCCTGCCTGAGCTTCACCCGCTTCCACCTCCTCACTTGGCACACTGCTATTCTCTTGTCCCTCCACTTTCTTTTCTCCGGGTCCTATGATCGTCTCCGCATGCCGCAAGGACCGTGTGTGTCCTTGTCTACCAACTTTGTCGCTTGTTGTCCTTCCTATTCCGGGACTGACAAGACGGTTGCTGGTCGTGGAGTTGGGTCGCCGGGGCGTAAACTGGGGGGCGGGTGCCGTTGTGCCCCCTTCGTGCCTCCATCATGTAGAGTCGTGACTGGCCTGTGACTCTCAAATTAACACACAACGCATATTGTCGTGTGCGGTCCTTTCGCGGCATATCGCTTCCTGCGACCCACGCCGCGCCTCCCAGAGTCCCCCCTCACTTCATTCCTGCCCGTCAAAGCATATAGCCAAGCTTTTCGGCTGTCTTTCCGAGATTTTGTTTTTGGTCTGGGTTCCACCTGTTGTCATCTCGCAACTCTTTTTTGTTCTGTCCAAGACGCTCATCTTTCAAGAATCCTCACCCTCATTCCTCCAACTCACCAGACAGAACTTACCACCAGCGACCGACACAATGGCTGACAACAACACCGCTCGGGATGTTGAGAACGTCGATGCGGACAACGATCATGACCACGGCCATGACCCCATCGACGAAAAGTCGGCAGCCGAAGCCGTCAGGGCTGCCGGTGGACTCCGCACTGTGGACGCCGGCCTTGGTGCCGACCAGGTCGTGCTCGCCCTCGACAAGGAGCGCGAGGCACGCATCCTCCGCAAGATCGACTGGCACCTCGTGCCGCTGCTGTCCTTCCTCTACCTCATCGGCTATGTCGACCGCAGCAACATTGGCAACGCCAAGATCGCCGGCATGGCGGACGACCTCAAGCTGCAGGGCCTCATGTACAACACGGCGTTGACGCTCTTCTTTGTGCCGTACGGGCTGTTTGAGGTGCCGAGCAACATTGTCCTCAAACTCATCCGGCCGTCGATTTGGATCTCGGTGTTGCTGTTCTGCTGGGGCCTCGTCATGACGCTCATGGGCATCGTCAAGAGCGCTCAGGGCCTCTATGCGGCCCGCTTCTTTTTGGGCTTTGCCGAGGCCGGCTTCTTCCCTGCGTCGACCTTCTTGCTGACCATCTGGTACAAGCGGTACGAGGTCCAGACCCGCATGGCCGTCTTCTATGCCGCCGCTTCGCTTGCCGGCGCCTTTAGCGGTCTGCTGGCCTTTGCCATCCAGCACATGAAGGGCATTGCCGGGCTGGACGGCTGGAACTGGATTTTCATCTTGGAGGGCATCGTCCCCGTGATCATGTCATTTGTCGTTTGGAAGATCCTGCCCGACAGCCCCGAAACGGCCAAATTCCTGACCAACGAGGAGAAGGAGTTCATCATCAACCGCCTGGCGCTCGAGACCGGCACCGGCCGCGGCCGTGTCACCAACTCCGACCCCATCCGCTGGCACCACGTCGTCGAAGGCTTTTCTGATTGGCGCATCTGGTGCGGCGTCATCTGCTTCTGGGCCTGCACCATTGGCACGTACGGCTTCTCCTCCACAGCTCCCACCATTATCCTCCAGTTGGGCTACGAGAGCGCCAACGCCCAGCTCATGACCGTGCCCATCTATGTCTTTGCTCTGGTGTTGGTCATCCTCTTCGCCTGGGCCAGCGACCGCGTGCAGCAGCGCACGCCCTTTATCATGGCCGGCTTCGCTCTCGCGAGTGTCGGCCTCATCGCCGAGCTTGCCATTCCCCACCCACGCATGACCGGCGTCTCGTACTTTTTCTTGTACCTCATCGCCGGCGGCCTGTTCTCGCCCTTCATGTGTGTCGTCTGCCTCATCGGCAACAACTTGGCGCCCAGCAGCAAGCGTGCCGTCGGCCTGGCCGTCTTGATTTCCGTCGGCAATCTCGGCGGCATCTGCGGCAGCAACATCTTCTTGTCCAAGCAGGCGCCTCGCTACCAGGCCGGCTACGGCACCTGCCTGGGCATCTGCTTGGCCGGTATCATCGCTGCGTATGTGTTGCGGGTCGCCTATGCCCGCGAGAACGCCCGCCGTGATGCCATCGTTGAGGGTCAAACGGAGGAGCAAATTAACGCACAGTACACCGAGCAGCAACTGCTGGATCTGGGCGACCAGAATGTGTACTTCCGGTACACTCTGTAGGTGGGAGATGTAGCGAGGCTCCAGGAAACGGTCTGGTTAGGTCAAGGAGGACGGAATCGATCCGGAATGGACGAAGAATTGGTCAAGAGAACGGTCGAAGGGAGCATCACAACAGGTTCGACACATTGGAGGAAGGGCTGGCAATATGCTCAAGGGTGATCTGACGATGGGCCATGATGGCGAACATGTGAAAGGTCGGTCGTCAAAGGGGATGCATTGATAAGATAGTGCCGGAATACAAAGTTCTTCTGTTTATGTGGCTATTCGTAAAGAGTCTCGAGGATCAGAAGATGCAAATTTTGCATTGGGGAATACAGGCCAATAATGCTACGAAAAAGTTCTGGAAGAAGGGTTATTGCTCCTTCCAATTCCTGCACTCCCTCCTTCTTCAATTGGTAGTCTAGAAAATGAACGCATGACGAGGGAAGGAACGAATGAGATTTTGATTTTTGTCTCGGACACCGATTCCCATGCAATTGTGCGAACAAACGATACCGAGAGATGCCGGCAGAAACATAATTCAGACGTACGAAGTATGTCGTACATGCCAGACTGAAACCCGGCCTAGAGCTGTTACGTTTGTATTCTCCAGGCCGAGGTTCAGGTCAGGCCCACGTCCAAGTCCACACTTGTCGTGGGGAAAGAGTGGAAAAACCGATGCACTGTTGGAGAAAACCCGGGGGAAGTGCGATCAAGGCGCCTTCCCCTCTGCGACAATTCGGCATGCCGTAAACGGAAGGGTCGTAAAAAGAGGGCAAGGGCGACATGGATCCGAGAAGGAAAATGGGAAAGAGCAATCGCTTTTCAAAAGGAGGTGACCTTCCTGGAGGAATGCAAAAATTCAAAATGTGTAAAAGCCTCCTTTCCAAACAAAAACACAGTCTCTCCAACTGACTGCGACGATACGGATTCCCTCCCACTCTGTTTACTCAACTGCCGACAACGACAGATCAAGACCAATCTGCCGTCCGTCGTCAACAGCGTGCCCCGCAACCTCAGGCAGGAGTCCTCCCTGGGACGTCCTTCAGCTGTGGTGAAACCAACATCGCTGTCGTCCTTATCTCGCTTTGGTCGTCCAGTTTTTGTCTCTAAAGAAACTCCTGGGGTCCTCTCATTGTCTCCTAGCATTCTCCTCAGCTTCTCGAATCCCTTCTTTTTTCTCGAATCCGATCTTACTCTAAAACGGTGACCGCAGGTCGAGCAGCCATGGCTGTTTCACAGACCCAGGCGTTGCCGCGAAAGCTCTGGGAGCACCCTGATCCTACGAGTACGGAGATGTACAAGTTTCTGCAGAAGATCAACAGCAAGCATGCGTTACATCTCAAGGTTCGTGCCGCAAATCTACCAATTTCTCCCACCATCGGCTGGAAGCGTCGTATCGAGTAACTAATATGCGTGCCAGACGTTTTCCGAGCTCCACAGGTTCTCAGTTGAGCGCCGCTCCGACTTCTGGTCCATGCTCTTTGACGACGCCAACCTGATCCATGAGGGCACCTACCGTCGCGTCGTTGACGAGGCCCTGCCCATCGACGCCGTGCCGCGCTGGTTCGACGGCGTGCGCCTCAACTTTGCCGAGAACATGCTCTACACGCGCTCACGGGCCCCAGGCGCCAGTCCCAGCGCCACCACGACCGTTGGCAAGGAGGACGACCGCATCGCCGTCACCGAGGTTCGCGAGGGTGACGCCCGGGAGCATACGTGCCATGTGACGTGGAGCGAGCTGCGCCGTCGGGCCGCTCAGCTGGCTGCTGCCATGGCTACGCATGCCGGTGTGAAGCGCGGCGACCGTGTCGTTGTGGTTGGTGCCAACAGTGTCGAGACGTTGCTCGTGTGGCTGGCTACCTGCTGGCTCGGCGGCCTTTTCAGCAGCAGCTCGACGGACATGGGTGCCAGGGGCATTCTGCAGCGCACTGTGCAGGTCAACCCCAAGCTGCTGTTTATGGACGACGTGGCCGTCTACAACGGCAAGACGACGGACCTGCGCCCCAAGATGAAGCAGGTAGTGAGCGGCCTGCGTGCCGAATGCAGCGCCTTTGCGGGTGCCATTGCCATCCCGCGCTTCACAGATCCGCGGGACGTGACAGACCTAGATGCTACCCGCTGGACTGATTTTGTGGGCACGGCCGTGGACCTCCCGCCGCCGCCGTTTGCCCGTGTCGACTTTGCCGACCCATTCCTGATCTGCTTCTCGTCGGGCACCACCGGCACCCCCAAAGCCATTGTCCACTCTGTGGGCGGCCTGCTGATCAACTACTACAAAGAGGCCATCTTACATGAGGGGATGAGCCCAGACTCTGTCACGATGCAGTTTACCACTGTCGGCTGGATCATGTACGTCGCAACGGTCGGTGTGCTCGTTTTTGGCTGCCGCACTGTGCTGTACGACGGCTCACCCTTCCAGCCGGACCCAGCCGTCCTCGTCCGCCTCGCGGCTCGAGAGCGTGTCACAAAGCTCGGCCTTAGTCCCCGCTGGATGCTCGAGATGGTCCGCCACAACATTGCGCCCCGTGACATCGCCGACCTGTCTGCCCTCCGCGTCGTCACATGCACCGGCATGGTGCTCTCCCAGGAGCTGCAGAACTGGTTCTACGACACCGGCTTTGGGCCCAAGGTGCATCTAGCCAACATTTCGGGAGGTACTGACATTGCCGGCTGCTTCGGCATCTGCAACCCGCTGACGCCAGTGTATGTGGGAGGTGCCCAGGGCCAGAGTCTGGGTGTTGATGTGCGCCTGTTTGACACGACATCGGACGTCGAGAGCAAGGACTCCGCGTATTTCAAGGGTGTCCAAGTGCCCAGCGGCGAGCCCGGCGAACTCGTGGCGGTGAAAGCCTTCCCCAACATCCCCTGCTTCTTTTGGAACGACAAGGGCAGCGGCCGCGTCGAGATGGATGCCAAGGGCACCATGGTCCTGCGCACCGACCGTGCTGCTGCACCCGAGGGCTCGCGCTACCACGATGCCTATTTTGGCCGGTTCCGGCACGTCTGGGCCCATGGGGACTTCTGTTCGATCCACCCAGTCACTGGTGCTCTGGACTTTTTGGGCCGCGCCGACGGCGTGCTCAACCCGTCCGGCGTGCGATTCGGGTCGGCCGAGGTCTATGCCGTGCTCGAGCGCAACTTTTCCGACCGTGTGGCTGACTCGCTGTGTGTGGGCCAGCGACGGCCCGGCCGCGATGGCGATGAGTCGGTCCTTTTGTTCCTGCTGATGCGCCCCGGACAAATTCTGGACGCGAAACTGGAGACCGACGTCCGCGGCGCCATTGCACGCGACCTGTCGAAGCGTCATGTGCCCAAGTACATCTTCACAACGCCGGCCATCCCGACGACGATCAACATGAAAAAGGTCGAGCTGCCAGTCAAGCGCATTGTGTCGGGCGAGCGCATCACGCCGAGCGGTACGCTGGCAAACCCGGAAAGTCTCGACTACTTCTACCCTTTTGCCGAAATCGAGCAAGTCGTGGGCAAACAGTCCAAGGCGAAGCTGTAACGGGCTTGCGAATCGACGAGAGCAATCAATTTCCGCACCATATGCAGCCAATATAGCTTCATTTTGGGTTCATAAAATAAACTAGATATTATGTGATGTCCCTGTTTCCGTCGTGACCGCAATGCAATGTTGATTATCCCATGTTTCCTTTAGACGCCGGGTGTCCACATGTCGTCCGTTTCTTGTTCGTCGTAAATGCTCTTCCTGTCCATGCATGTCCTGTCGTAATGCTACCAAGTGATGCAACAGTAGCTCCCGCTCAAACAAAAGTCGTTATGGCATTAAACGCAGTACCCACCCCTGTATATGTGCGGCCCCATTATTCACCACCACCACCATCACCGTCGCCTGGATGTGCGCCAGATCCACCTCCACCCCTGGCAGCTGCCGCTTCATGTACTGCTCGCCGGGCCTCAGCAGCGGCCGAGCGCATCTGTCGCTGCTGCTGTGCCGACATATAGTGGCTGCGCGCCGCTCTCTGTTGCCGGTGCCGAACCGCCCCGTCGTTACCTTCGGAGGAGCCTGCTGCACCGTCAACACCCCCTGGATCGCCGCCCTCCATGATGCCCTCCATCAAGCCTGTGGAAGCGGATTCGTCACCATCACCTGTTGCGCCGAGGCTGTTCCCTTTTCCCTTGCTCTTTCGCTTTTGCTTCAGCCGGGTGGCGCGCGCTGCCGCCGCGGGCCCACCGCCGACGGCATCGACCAGTTGCTGCCGTGCTGCCAGGCGCTTTTGGAGCAGGTCGTTTTCGAAGCTGGCCGCCGTGGCCGCGTCCATATCGTCGTCCACGGCTGCCTCGAAACCGCCACCCAGGCCTTGGCCCATGTCTATATCATGGCCGAGGCTGTTTTCCTGGTCGTCTGTGCTGCCAGGCATGCCGCCGGAACCACCAGCACCAGCACCCGTGCCGAGACCGCCAGCTGAGCCGCTGTTACCGCCCGCAAGCTGCAGCACATTGTTACTGACTGACATCTCAAAGAGCGCCTTGTTAAGCAGATCGGTGGCAATGGGATCCTGCGGCCGAATGGCCAGCGCCTCGTGCAGCACGACAGCCGCCTCGTCTGGGCGGCCCCGCTCGAGCAGGATAAGGCCCTTGGCCGAAAAGACGGCCGAATTCTTGCCGCCCAGCCGCAGAACCTCGTCAAACTGGGCCAGAGCCTCGCGGAACAGCCGCATACGCCGGTAGGCATGACCGAGGTTGATGCGCGCACTAAGCCATGCCTGCGGGTCACAGTCCATGTCGTCGGCCACCTCGAGAGCCTTGCGGAACAGCGTGGCGGCGTCCTTGGCCCGGTCCTGGTGGTAGCACACGACACCCATCTCATTGAGCAGCAACGGGTCCTCACGGCACAGACTATAGGCCGTCTTCAAAAACTCCTCGGCCACGGTCATGTTGTTCATGGCGTGGTGCTGCATGCCCAAGAAGACTTGCGGCAGGTGCGTGCCCGTGAAGAGACGAGCGGCTGTCGAGTAGGCAGAGATAGCCTGGTCGTGCTCGCCCTCGGCGGCAAAGGTGTGCGCAAAACCGATCCACGCCGGGCCGTAGTGGGCATCCATCATGCTGGCCTTGCTAAAGTAGCGGCGCGCCTCGGCGATGCGGTCCGTGGCAAAGTAGTAGACGCCCACAGCCAACCATGTACAAGGCTCTTCGGGGTGCTGGTCGGCCAGGTCGTGGGCCACGAGGAACAGCACGTTTTTCATGCGCAGCTCAAAGAGACATGCCAGGTGCAGCGGGTAGGCGCCAAAGTTGTAACGATCCTCCTCGAGCACGGCACTCGTGAGGGCCAGCGCGTCTTCGTAGCGGCACTGTGTGTAGGCCAGGTCGGCACGTGCCAGCAGCAGGTCCGCGTTGTTGCCCAGGCGGTAGTGTGAGGCGAGGGACTCGGCCGCAGCTGCGAACGTTTCCGGGTTCCGGTACTTGGACAGGCGCGTGCTGTACAGCATCCGGGTGAAGTCGGCCGCCTCTTGGACGGTGTCTTCGGCGGATGTGCTGCCGTTTTCGCTGGCGGCGAGAGGGCTCATGGCAATGCTGTCAAAGTTGAGCGACTCGAGGAACTCCCACTCCTCGTCCGGTGCCATCAGCTGGTTCTTGGTGAGCTGTTGGAAGGCCTCAAAGCACTGCACATCGATGCGCACGGCGTCCTTGTAGCACTCCTTGGCTCGGTCAAAGACGTTTTGCTTGGCGTAGCAGATGCCGCGCAGGTAGCACATGCCTGCCTCGTAGCGCCGGTTAGATGCCTCAGCGGCAGCCACGGCTGCGGCGGCTGCGGCGGAGGCTGCTGCTGCTGCTTCTGCCGCCGCCGCTGCCGCAGCAGCAGCCGCTTCTGCCTCGATGCTGGCCTCGCGTTCCCTCCGCCGGCTCTCCAACGACGACCCAGCCCCAGCCCGGTCTCCTCGGTCTGGGGCACCACCAATGGACCGGCTGTTAGCATGGCCTTTTGCTGTTGTCGACGACTTGCTTCCTGCTCCAAATGCTGTTGACTTCTTGCCACCGTGGTTCCCTGGCGGGTTGGCTGGGCCGCTCCCTGCTCCTCGTTCGCTGCTAGGATTGATGTTGCTACTGCTGGCAGCAGTGTGCACCTTCTCGCCACCACCGCTGCCGCTGCCCGCAGCACCCGCTCCGCTCGGCGCTTTCCGCTTGTTCGCCGACGTCGGGATCAGGTGTGTCGGGTTTCGCTCGCCAAGGACAGCGAGCGCGTCGTCGAAGCGACTCTGCTTGATTAGGCAGTGGGCGGCGAGGTAGCGGCACGACGCGTTGCGGGCAATCAGGTCGGACTTGGACAACAGGGCCTGGGCACGGGTATAGTTGCCCATGGCAAAGTGAACCTGGGCGAGCCAAAAGGCATCTTCGTCGGCCCCCGTCAGGGCAAGGAGCTTGTCGCCGATGAAGATGGCCGAGTCGTACTGGGCTTTGTTGAGCGCGTCCTGGCGCCAGTCGCGCAGGAAAGGCTCCATGAGCGGTGGTCGTCGTCACGGAGGGGAGGTGTCGAAAGGTGTCAGGATATCAAATGTATGTAGAAGGCGTCGCGATGCGGCGAGAGCGACGTCGTGAGGGGAGTTGGTCGTGAGGTCAAAATTAACGTGGCGATAGACGGTTTGTTGACTTTTGGCGGCAAGCTTACTGATTTTGGGCAATGACGGCAGGCAAGAGTATCAATTGGCAACAGCGACGCGTCTCCACAGGCTCTGCAGTGTGCCTGCCGTTTGTGTTCGCTGGCATTTAGCGCCTTGCGACGCCGCTAACGGCGGCTGCACCTGCCACTACTCAGAGCGTCGAGCCTTGCGCGTTGTTTCATAAGAGGAAGGAGCACTCTCGTCGCATTCACAAAATAAAATATTTATAAATTTAATTAAAAAAAAAAAAAAAAAAAAAAAAAAAAAAAAAAAACCGTAACCACACGTTTACAACACAGAGTTGACAATGGTTTCAACGCAAAGAGTGCATAGACAATATGACTTGTAAATTTTTTCCAAAGAATTGTAAAATATGCACGGCCCTTGCCCGAGAAGAACAAATCTAGCCAACGAACAAGGGACACAATAACGCCTTGCGCCGCGTGAACTATGCAGGTGACAACAATGAAGACAGAATAATGAAATCGGGAGACAAACGGAACGCTTTTTGATCGCCTATACCTTCACACCCACAGCACCGCCCTCGGCCCGGAAGGTAGCCAGCCGCCGCCGAATGTCGTTGGCGGTCCGCTGGAAAGGATTGCGCCGGCGGTCAAAGGCCATGGCGGCCAGGGTCGAGTCGCTGGGATCAGTCTCGCCGTAGTGGTCAACGAGGGTCTGGAGCCAGGCGCGCTCGGCCTGGCTCTGGTGGCGGACGTGCTTGGGGCCGACGGGCCGGTTGGCAAGGTGCTCGAGGGCGGCCACGACGGGCGTCGCAGGCTTCCCTGTCGTATCGCCCGTCTTGCCCTTCTTTCCCTTCTTCGGCGCATCTTCGATGCCGCCCCACTCCTCGTATGTCGTGGCGGCGGCCTCGGCAGCCTCGGCCGCGTCGGCTTCCTCGTCGTCCTCGAGGTCGTTCAGCAGGTCGTTCAGGGGGTTGTGGGCGGGTGCGGCGTCGCCGAGGACACGCACGATGCGGCCACGGGCGTCGCGCTCGACACGGACTTCGCGGATGGTGTTCGAAGACGAAGAAACAGCGGAGGATGAGGCATTGGCAGGCGCTTTGCGCTTGTCGCCCAGAATCTCATTGGCCGTCTTGTTAAAGGGGTCGATGTAGTGCTCGATGCGGGCGTCGGTTTTGGAGTTGGCAGCGGCGCGCTCCTTGACGGCGTCGGTGCCCAGACGCTCGATACCACCAGTTGGGACCTTGAGGCGATTCATGAGGCCAAGCCGGCGGTAGTTTTGCGACAGAGTCTGTTCCTTGTCCCAGTTCTCAGCAATGATGGCGTTGCCCGTGGGGTTCACCGGGCGCCGGCGGTTGTTGGACTGCTTGACGACGGGCCGCGAGGACCGCGCCTTGCGTTTTTGGCGGACCGAACGACCCATTCTGTGTGCGGCGAGGTGGACGTTGATCGATAGGGAAGGAGGACAGTCGCCAAACGAAGCAAAGCGTGTGCGTGCCGAGTTGTTGATACGATAAATGTCTCGGTGGGCAGAAAAACGTATTGAAAGAGCAAAATTGGCGGATCCCGAACAGAAAGGCTGGCTCGCTCGCTCGCTCTCGCAATTTTTTTTGTTATCGCAGTGCTTATCGACACGTGGGGTTATCGATAAAGAATTGGGCCCACTTCCGCTGTATTAGTACGAAACAACGTGGAGAGTGCAGTATGATGTATGTCGTATTACTGTTGTAAATTAGGTTCAGACTACAGAATATGCTGTCGTCGCTCAATATGCACTAAATTTTGGCTGTAAGGAGTACATTGTATGCTATCTCGTCCTATTCGTATGCCGTCCGTTCGAGTGTTTTCTATCCAGTCCTCCTAGACTTTGAATTTTCGCGGATCGAATTTGGACACGTCGGCACTCGTGGCCTTGCCGTCCAGCAACATCTCGGCCATCAGGCACCCCGTCGCCGGACCGTTCTGGATTCCCCAGCACGTGTGGCCCGCGGCCACCCAGAGGCCGGGCGTATGCGTGGGGCCGATCAGCGGCGCCCGCTCGTCGCCGAAGCGGATGTGGCGCGGGAGGTAGCACGCTTGGGTGGCCTTGACGGGCGCCACAGCCAGCGCGGGGCTAATCGTGCTGACGTAGGCGACGAGATCGGCGCACTGCCGGTCGTCGACCTGGACCAGGTCGGCGGTGGCGGGTAGCGGCACGCTCGAGTCGGGCTCGCCGCAGGCATAGACTTCGCCAAAGGGGCGCGCATAGATTTCCGGGTCGACACGGCCCCGGTGGCGGCGGCGCTTCTGGCCGGCCTGCAGGCGGTACTCGGGTATGTAGGTCGAGGGCAGGCCGACGTCGGTGAAGACGGCGTAGGCAGAGACGTCAGCCTCCCAAACGACGCTGTGGGCGCGCAGGCCCTCGATTTTCGCTCGTGGCAGGACAACGCCGGTCCACGGCCCTGCGGCGACGACAACATCTGTGATGTCGTCGAGGGTCTGCGTTGTGTGGGAGGCGGTGCGATCACGGTACTCGACAGTGTGCTTTGCGGTCGCTCCATCGTCGCCTGTGGACGCAATCTTGGTCACGTGTGCATTGAGGCGGATGTCAACGCCGCGCTCGGCGGCCAGCGCGGCCATGGAAGTGGTAAAGTGGAAGGGATGGACCTGGGCGGTGTCGTAGGCACCAGGCACGCCCATCTGATCATAGGTCTGGACAACGGCCGGATCGATCCAGTCGAGGTCGGGTGGTAGCACCGTAGGGGACAGGAGACGGGCCGCGTGCTCGTCCTGCTTCGGCAGCTTCTCCCAGTCCTTTTGCGCTTCAGGCTGTGCCTCTGGCTGTGCCTCGGACTGTGCTTCGGTATTCGTCTTTGGTGCGTCCGTTATGTTCCTTTCGGGGGCCGCTTCTTTCGTATCAGCATCGCTGTTCTGTCCCTTGGTCTCTTTGGCCGCCGCGGTTTCAGCTGCTCGCCGGACCAAGTCGTCTTGGCTCACCTCCGCCTGAACGTGACCGCATCCAACCCGCCGGTAGCCCCAGCGCTGGGCGCCGCCATGCTCGTCGGCCAGCTCGCAGTGCAGGCGATAGGAGAGCGGGACAAGCTCTTCGGGGTAGGCCCAGAGACCCAGCAGCCCGCCGGCCTTGCCCGAGGCACCAGCAGCAATGGTGGGCGTGGCCTCCAGCAAGGTGATTTGGTGCTGGTCGCGGTCGTAGCGAGGGTGTCGCGTCAGAAAGTAGGCTGTCGTGGAACCAATGACGCCGCCGCCCACAATGACAATGTGTCGTCGCCGATCTTGTGGCGGCTGTGGCGGCTGTGGCAGTTGTGGCGTGCCGTCTGCAGGGGTGTCGACTGCTGTTGGGACGGCCATGTCGTCCTATTGACAGGCGAGTCGTCTGGACCAAGGACGTCCTGCAGTCGAGTCCTACTAGTAGTTCAGATTGTTAGTCGGTTCTGGACGTCTTGGGTCGTCTGCTGTTTGCTGGTCTCAGCACGTTGTACAGAGAGCGTCGTCGTGTAATTGACGTAGTCGGGTCGATGACGAAATGGGAGGGAAGACGTCAGCAAAGTGTGGGGAGTGGGTTTGAGGCGCGCAAGTGCCGGAGGCGGGCAAACGGGCGGGGATGTGCACCTAGAGCCTCGTCTGAGCTTACGAAGTATGACACGGGAAGGCGCGAGGGATGGAAGGCACCAGGGATGGAAGGCACCTATCGATCGCGGAACAGGAAGGCGCAAACCGTGTCGAACGGAAGGCTTTGATGTGGCAGAAGTCTGATGACTAACCCGTGACACTGCACAGCACAACATTGATTTCACATGGCTTGCAGGGCTGAAGTGAGCTAGACGCTCCCGACAAGATGATCACCTCTAGGGTATGCCCTTCAGGTCGGCCTGTATCAAGCGATGTTGCACACAGGTGCCTGAGTTGGCCGTTTGAACTTGACAGGGCATACGACAAATCATAGAACTGATCCAAAAATAAAATAAAAAATAAAATAAAATATAAAATAAAAAAACAATTACATTCCTCGGCTTGATTCCATAGCGACATCGCCGGCCACAGTACACGGCCGACGGAGCAATTCAGCGATCCGTTAAGCGAGCAAGTCAGACAGCCGCGGCTCGTCCAGCCACGCAACCCGATTCCAAATACCAAAATGTGGAACCACTGGAGCTCTTTCGATGCTTGACAGGATCGGGCCAATTGCTGTTCCATACATGAGAAACTACCCTGGATCACGTCACTGACGGTCGGACCTGTCACGTCCCGACAGCTTCAGGTGAGGGGCAACTCCGTGCTTCTCAGTGTTCTTGTCGGTCGTGCGAGTTTGTGTCGCCGCATTGTGTGTTAATAGCGTCGTCGTCGACTGAGTCGCAACATTTTGTTGAGTCGCTCCTGCTGAACATGTCATAGAACAACGCCGCTTCCAGCGCTTAGGTACGGAAATGCACAACGCTTCAAGGCCAGGATCTCTCCGCACACACAAGCTCCATCGCCACTTCCCAAACTCGGCAGAGAGGCGATGAAACACGTTGTGGCTCGCAACATCTGGAAGGAGCGACCGAGACAAAACGATAGCAGGACGGTCTCCCGGCCAAACAGGACACAGGAAGCCCACAATTGCTTGTCGTTTGGTATTATTCTTCAGCGATTTGGAAAAGGACAAGGCGCCCTCCGAGGAGCGATTTGCCTCCCTTCTTCCGTCGTCAAATTGGTGGCATGTGCGCCGCCCAACCGGGCTAGCTGGGAATAGTAGGATGCGAGGAAGGTGGACTAGCTGCTGGGTCCGCGATTGCCTCGTCCTGGCACGTAATTGTTCTCTACTTGGATGCGCAAAATAGGCAGTGGGGAAAGACAAGACACGGAAGGAAGGAGAGAAGACGACGAAGAGGAGAAAAAGGGAAAGAGCTGCCGGCGTCGCAATTCCACAGGGTCCGTCGCCAAGATTACTAAATATCGGAAGCGGGCCACAGGGGCAGGCGGCGAAAAAGGAAAAAGGGAAAAGTGTAAAAGAAAGTCGCTGCCCGCCATCATGTCGCAACCGTTTGTTTCGACTTGTCTTGCGACAAACCAAACCTACTCACTTGCACAACCGTCTGCTACCTACCAACTCTACATCTCCATATCTCCCGGCAACATTTTTATCGCCTCTGAACAACCATAGAAACACCACAATGGCCGGCAAGTCGTTTTACGATTTCAAGCCTCTCGACAGTAAGTACATTTGTTTTGTTATTTTGTTGTAGACCTCGCTTCGCGTTGGTCCTCTCTTTCGCGCGATGCTGACTCAACATACCCAGAGACCGGCAAGGAGCTTGACCTGCACAAATTCGAGGGCAAGGTCGTCCTGGTTGTCAACACGGCATCCAAGTGTGGCTTCACGCCGCAGTACGCCGGCCTCGAGAAGCTCTACAAGAGCCTGCGCGCCAGCTACGGCGACGAGGTTGAGTTCCTCGGGTTTCCGTGCAACCAGTTCGGCGGGCAAGAGCCGGGCTCCAACGACGACATCCAGAGCTTCTGCCAGATCAACTACGGCGTCTCGTTCCCCATCCTGTCCAAGATTGACGTCAACGGCGACGACGCGGCGCCGCTGTACAGCTGGCTCAAGGACTCCAAGTCGGGCCTGCTGGGCCTCAAGCGCATCAAGTGGAACTTTGAAAAGTTCCTGGTCGGCCGCGACGGCGCCGTCATTGAGCGCTGGGCCAGCACGACCAAGCCCGAGGCGCTGGAGAAGCCGATTGTCGATGCCCTGGGCGGCAAGCCCACGGCCGCCCCCACGAAGACGGAGGAGCCCGCCGCTGCCCCGGCCGCCACGGCAACGGCATGACTGTCCGGTGACGACAAGGGAAAGTTGTGAGACTTGCGGCGGGGCGCGGGGGGTGTATTAATAGGGGCGAGGTTGAACTTTCCCCTGGGGCCTAAAGAATGATACCAACCTTGGCATAATATTATCTGGCATTTCTTCTTGGATTGTTTGCCTTGCTTTCTCCACGGGGCGGCAGCGGTATGGAGAGCAATTGCGTCCGCGTTCGTCGACTGTGTTCTCTGGCTCGTAGTACGCTTCTTGGATACTACACCGCGTTTTTGTTTGTTTCAGGGTAGAGGAATGAACTAAGATTGTTCACTTCCCTTCCACCATCGTCTCACCATTTCGACGGATCTGAATCAGACTTGCTTACGTCCAATCCGGAGTTCAGCCATCGCGCTCCGGTGGAGCAGGATTTATTCAAGGGCCGATCCGCTGGGCCCTCCCACCGGTTGCATCCGCCGTGAGCTGAAGCAAGTCTGCGATTTATGGGTAGAGTTTTTGTAGGTGACACTATCAGGTGGTATGACAGGAATAGGCTCAGGTTATACTGACAACTCAGTGCCTCACAATGTCCCGTCAGTCGTGATACTTGCCTGCGGTGTCTCTTGACGCTCGATTTACCATGTGATTCAGCGCCTGGTTAGTTGATGTGAAGCAGTGGATTTTTGTACAATATTTTACACAGTACGTACGCGCGAAACCCTTCCCTTGTCTTCTTACATGGACAAATTTCTTCTTAAAAATGGAACTGCTATCTGGTTCTTGGAGGGCTGTGCTAATATCGTATTAAGCGGTAGATATCCCGGTATGCAAACGTTAATTAAAATTGACAATTCTTGTATTTTTTCAGCACATGTTTATTTACCTCATTTTTTTTATAAACAGGTTTCTATTTTTAACAAAGCCACACCTCTCATCATAACTTGCCTGCCTTTACAGGTCACGTCTCAACCCGGCCCTCGCCATGAAGGTTTGTTTAAGTGGATGCTTTCCTGTCGTGTCGTCGTGATAGAAAAATGGGTTTGAGATTCTACATCATGTTCACCTCTTCGACTGATTCTAATTTTGGAAGCCACCGTCGGTCTGCGGCACTGCTCTGGGGGTGTGCGCGATAAGAGACCCTTACGTATCCCGTTCTGTTACAAGGCCGTGTTTTATTTTTATCGGTGATCCTGCCGAGTAACGACTGGCCGAGACCACAGTCACCCTTCACGGGTAGCAATATCAATACGATTATGTAAATACGGCAAGGATGATGTGTTTGGACAGTTTGTGGGGAACATGCGAAACAAGTCGTCCCAATAAATTACGGTGCAAAATAGAAGCACCTCACGGGATGGTCATTGTCCATTCGGCACGGGACGGCAGCAGTCTGACGAGGTAGAAGGCAGAGTGCAGAGTGCAGCATGGGGGTCACGGGATTTACCAGCAGAGCCGTCGACTGTTCAATGCCAGCCAGCTCGGCTGGTTATCCGAGACGTAGAGGTGTGGGTGCAAAGTTGGATGTTGGATGGTGTGAGTTGAATATAATAAACAAATAAAATAAAGAATAAAGACATTTTTTTTTTTTAAAAAAAGACACAGAGCAACACAGTACAGCACAAACAGCCATTCTGGTATTTCCCGACACCGCCTTGGTTCATTTCTACATCGTATATTCTTTCAGCATAAATGAAGTTCCCTCCTCTACCAGGTTTCGCTGTTGGTCCTATGCCCACGCCCCTCCACAAAACAAGAATATAGCCTTCAACGTTGACAGAAATTGGCCGAGACCAGCAGCACAGCCTAGGGTCATAGAGCGCTGTCCACGTATGCACACCATCCGCGTGGCGGGAGAAATAGATTAAAATGACGACAGGACGGTCGTCTGGCAGAAACAGAAAAGGAAGCGGACAGAAACCGCTCAGCCAGGAGTGTGGGGTTTAATATAGCCGGAGAAGACGAGGAGAAGGACGAGGAAGAGGCATGTGACGCTGTAATGTTGGTCACGTTGGTCACGTTGGTCCTGTTCGCCGTACGTCGTCATTCTCTCTCTCTCTCTGCCTCGCTCTCTCTCCCTTATCTTGTTTAGATTGACCACCGCCTCGCGGTTTCTCTTCTCTCTATCCATGGCACCTTATTCGCCTGTTGCTGCCAGCTGCCAACGTCCCATGGCCCCTGTTGGCTGTCTCATCTGCTGTGCACTTGTGTGTGGTGCAAGTCTGTTGGTCACAGCAGGTCTGTTTTGCAGATGATGTCGTTCTTGTCGCTCTCCTCCGTCCGTATGTGATCAGAATACTGTCGTATTGCATGCGTTTCTTTTCTTTCCTCCTTTCCTATTCTTGCTCGACTCCATGCCACTGGTCGGAGAGGCACTTGGCCCAATATCCCGCTCCCTAATTGGGGGTCGGTGCGCCTCTCGTGATGTGCAAGGACTTTACAGTGTCGCCAACTCGCCGACGATATTGCCTCACGAGCCTTGATCCTTGCATCTCGTGGATGCTTTGCACAATCCAACAGGGTCTTTTGTAAAGTCATCTTGTATCGTCTTGTATCGTCCTCCTGATGGTTTCTTTCTCGTGTCCTTTTGCCGACGCGGCCGCCGGATCAGCAATATAATAGCCCACGCAGCCGAAATGACATCATTGTGCGTTGGTCGAGCACGCACCCCCAACGACCGCAATCTAGGCGATAAGGGAAAAGAAAACAAAGTCCCTCTTTGTACAAAATGTTGTACTTCTCTTCCCCCGGTGCAAGGCTGTGGGTTGCCATCGTGATGCTTGCCGCATGCATCGCACTTCTCAGAATGTCCGGGTCTTGTGCCGAGTTGCTCGTGTCCGGATGCCACTTGGTCCATGAATGTCCAACATTCGTCCGCTATGACGAGTGAAGCTGGCGTCATTGTCCTGCGCTTGTTTCTGGATTCGTCTTCGGCCCAGCGCTTGCCGGGCAATGTTGACAGGACGCGTAGCCTGGAAGCATCACCAACTTCGTCACCAACGATGTGGCCCGCTGAAATGGATCCTTCCGTGGCCGTTCCACCATATGTCCAGATCCCCTTCTCGTCAACCCTTTCGACGATATCCATAAGGCTCCAGGTGCTGGGACAGCAGATGGGGCGAATGCAGGCTAAGCGAGAGGCACAACACGGCCTAAGAATATATTGCCATTCTTTTTTCTTTTTCTTTTTTTTCTTCTTTTTTTGCTTTCCTTTCTCGCGCCCTGTCCATCTCCGTCACTGCCCGTCCCTGACCTCTCGCACAGGACGAGTGTACACGGCCCAGCCTCGAAGGCTCCTAGAAATCCTCCTGCAATCCTCTCCACTAGGCTGATGCAGAATAGATTAAATACGCAAGGGCGTGATGTCGGGCGTGAGAACGGGCATGATGGCGGGAGTGGTGTCGGGCAATATGCCATCAAGGGACGCCGAGTTGTAACCAGGAAACTCGTCCAGGGCGTCATGGCGTCATGGCGTCAGGGAGTTGCGGTGGCAACGCGTCAAGGCGTCGCTGGGAAAGGAAAGGAAACGTTTGGTTTGGTCCAAATAAAGTGCAGGAGTCAGCAATATACGATTTCCAGAGAACGCATAAAGACAGGACGACTGACGGTTGGACGACAACACGGGATGGGCAGGACGTGACCGGTCCGTTGCGTCGCTTCGCACTGCCTCGTTGTCCTTTGTCTTTGTCTTTCCAACTCGCGTCTTCAGTCTTCCGTCTTCCATCGTTTGTATCTCTCGCTTGAGTGCAGTTGGCTTCATTTATTTTTCTCCCGAAATGCGAAATGCGAAATGCGAAATGCAACCGCCGATGTTCGGCGGAGGCCCTTGCGCCCCTTTTCTCTCTGTCCTAAATCTCCTCTTCCCGATGCCCTCTGACCAGGACCGTGGGACTCTGCTGATCGATGGTGAAGCCGCTGTAAACAAAAGTACGAGGCGACGCGTGACGGGAGACGGCAATCTATTTCTCGCCACAGTTCCTGCCGCCGTCTGGTCATCTCCCGCTCTTCGTTTCGTTCCGGCGAGACCCTTTTTCTGCTTTTCTGTCTGGGGTAAACGAGCCGGGCCATGGGCTGGAGAGGGTCGAGCAGGACCCTGCACATTGTGGGAGGTTGTCTGGTCAGGATGAAGGCGTTTGTCGTTTGAGGCTCTGGTTTCTTTTGATTATCGTCAGCGGAAGGCAAAGACAGAAAGGCAGGGACAACGGCGAGAGGCAGAAAAAAAAACAGAAGCTGTGTTCGCAACAAAACAGAGACGGCTGTGCCGCAGGTTAAATACCCTTGACCTGCGTCTACTCTTTTCGCTCGTCATCGTCATCGTCCTGTTCTTTCTGTCGCCGCCGCCCCTTTGCGATCCTTCTCTCGATCGCTCGTCTACGCACGACATCGGGAGCATGAGACACTGCAGCTGAGGTAGTATTGTCCCATGGTATCATGGCCACACTGCTGTCCTCCTTGATAAGGTGCCGAGCTCCAGGACGATGAAAGACGCATGCCACGGTCTTCCCATGAGGGTAGACGAAGAGAAAATCAACAAAAAATGAAAAAGAATTAATATCAGAATCCCCCCACGACGAAGAGAGACGGTCATGACCTCAGCCACCTGTCAAAAGCCCTCAAGCCCTCAACCGCTCATCGTCAACCATGGCTCGACAGAAAAAAGTAGCATCAAGCAATCAAATCCGGGGCACGACGCATCACCACATACTCGTCGTGCGACATCCACAGGACCAAAGAGGAAGCCACAGAGGGAGGACCCATCCTTTTTGGGTGTCCCATACCCACCTTGAGCTTCTACCTTTTGCCTTTTGCCTTTTACCTTCTGCCTTCTGCCTTTTGCCTTCTGCCCCTTTGAACGTCTGCCAGTCCAATGGTTGCCTTGCCGTCCCATCCTGATCCTGTGCAGCCCCGGAGCAGCAGCTAGGCACATGTGATGAGACTGTGCGCCGTTGTGCATGCATACGACGTGCAGAGGTGCGCTGCAGCAACAAGCAAGATACCGACGGAACTGGACCAGGCTGGGCACTGGGCCTCTCAGCCTTTTTTTTTCTGCTTTGCCTTGTGGACATTGACCGTTGGATGGATCCCGCAAAGCCCTGAGCGGCACTTTCCCCGGCACTCTTCCGTAACCGTCGGCCCCCTTTGGCCACGGCGGGATGTGGACTCGAAGCGGAGCCTGGCTGGCTGCCTGTGTACGGAGTAAACCGTGTCTGACGTTGTCACGATGCCCGTGACATCCTCGGTCGTCCTTTGATTCTTTCTTGCATTGCTTGCTTAGTTGTCGATCGTCATGACCCTTGCTATCGCAGCCAAGAGTTTCGGTTTCCTCGAGTTTGCGCCTCGTGCTTTACCGAGGGTACTGACCGGTCAAGAGGAGATTTTGTCGAGCACGCTTCGTCGGTCGAGCCACGACAACGTCTACATCTTATTTACCCCCCTTTGTATGTCCTCCTGCCTTGTGGGGTGCTGCCAAACCAAATTGCGAGTGCGCCATGCGGACTGAGACTGCTTTGGTGTTTTGGATCTAGACCAGCAAAGGCAACTGGCAACTGGCAAAGTGGATGAAGAGTGGAGGCGTGTCGGTGGGCAAGGCGTGGAATATATACAAAGTACAAAGTGCGTTTGTTAATGAAAAAGTGTAATCTATTTGTGTGTGCGCGTGCAGCTGCAGACGAGGGCGTGCAATGTCTCATGCAGACCGTCGACGCATCGTACGTTTTGCGAGCTTCAAAGTACTTCGTACGGAGGAGTCCTTTGTATTTTGGGCTTTATCTCGTGTCTTCCCCGCAAAGATGCCTCTGTTTCGTCGACCCAGGCGATGCATTCACGCGAAATAGATAAACAAGGTCCATAAGTGAAAGGAGTGCGTAATGGAAACGAGATATGCAAAGGGGGTGACGAGATGATCTCCACCCTGGATGGCTCTCGTGTATCACTCACGAACATCACTCATTCGCCTCAACGGTGTCGACATCGAGCCTCGTATTGTGTCTGTTTGGTGGCATCAGCCAACAGGACAAAGGATCAAATGAACCAAGAGTAGCCTTCTCGCGTTGCCCTGTCCAAACTTTATTGTTTACCAACCGTCTCGTCCTGGGCCGTTGATTGGGTAGTATTGCCTGTAGGAAGGCTGAGCAGCATCCCGCAGCATCCCGTAGCATCCCTCCCACCGCAGCAGCCGTCTTCGACTCGTAATTGCCAGGTTCTGGACTAACTGCGGGATCAGAGCTCTGCGAGGGAGGATCCGTGAGGAGGTAATACGGAATACAGCCGCCGCTCTGGCCGTCCATCGTAAAGCAGACAGGGCAAACACAATCCTCAATCATACTCTGCATCTCACGCCCATCCCCGCGTCTGAAACACGTCTTTGTGTATCGTACTTCTCCCCTGGCATGTGAGCATGTGAAGCGACTATCGACAAGGCAGAGGCTGGCCAAAATGGGGAGCAGAGGCCACACGACTGAGGCAGAATGTATTCTGTACCCATACTGGACATCTTGGAGGTCATTGAAGAGGGGAAGGAGGCAAAGGTCAGGGCGTGCATCCTCCTCTACGCTGTACTTACACTCCCGTAAACGACAGACAACGTGTTTAGAGCGCGACGATCGGGATTACGCATTTGTATTATTTTATTTGGCGTTGTATAGTTTGTCTGGTCTTGCCCGGTCTTTTTCTGTTTCCTTATTTCAGTTATCAAATTTGCCCCATTTCAACCCCCGGTTGTTCCCTTACCGTTCTCCTGCCGTCCCGCTGCTCGTCCACAATTCGGATGGTTGTCCGGTGTCTGTTTTCCTTTTTTTTTTTTTTTTTTTTTTTTTTTTTTTTTTCTTCCTCTCCGTAAATCACAAGCACGGTTTATTCGTAGACATACAGTATCTCTTCAGCGATGGCCTGCTCTTCAGGAGGCAGTCTCCGGCACCGGTGCAATCGCTCCTCCGGCGTCCAATGCTAGGAACTCACTTGTATACTTTACTCGCGAAAGCCGTACTGTTCGAGGCATTTGCTTTCATATTGCAGAGTAGTTTTGAGTTGTTGTGTCTTCTCCAGCAGACTCGCTCCGCTTCACGTTTTCGTTTCTTTACGACCCTTTACGGCGCACTGACAATCCGTGTTCCCACGGTTGCATTGACCAAGAAGAGAACCACAGGTGGCAAAAGCCAGAGAGCAGCACAAAATTATGAGAAACAAAGGAATTAATTACGTCGTAGTCACAGAGTTCGTTGTACTAAACTACGACCTGTAAAACAGGTAGGAAACACTTGCTACGATGGACAGGCAGGAGAAAGACGAGGTCGAGATTGCCCATTTCATTGGCGGACTTTGTGTTTGCAAGGAGAATCCTCATAAAGGGGGGAACGGATCTCGGGGGGGGAAGTTCAGTGTCTAAGAAAAAAGACTGGTGGCTTCCGCTGGAGGGTTGTTCGGATTGACCAAAACGGGCGCCCGGCCGAGCCAGTCTGTCAGTGCACTGCAGAGACCAGCAGGGGTTGAATTAGTGGCCGCGGAGCTCAAGGAGGCCACTGACGCATACCAAAAAAAAAAACATGAAGAATAAAGACAAATAAAAACAAAAAGACACTAAAATAAGCCATATAAATTAAATCAAAATTTAAATACAAAATTGCTCTCTCCTCACCAAAAGGGGAATTGTGGAGATCATTGTAACGTTTCATGCGACGATAAAATCAGGTACTTTTTTATTTTGTGCGCGCGCACCCAGAGGACGAACACCCTGCACCGTCTGGTCCGATCTTTATCGTCTTTATCTTTGCGACATCAGCACCCAACACTCCCACCTCCGTTGTCAAGACAAAGTGAAGGACAATGGATCCATGTCAAGACCATACAAGATATATCGTATTTCGTATCTTGCACAATGCATCAGACGTCGTAGACAGATGCGGGCGACTGTTATCATCTTATCATTGCGTTTGAAAGCTGTGGAACGGCCAAAGTCAAGCGCATTACCCGGGCAGCATAGCCCTAAAACGATGGCAGCCCAAGGACAACAGACAACTTGCCAGGAACGACACTGCACCATCAATACGTAACAGAAAAAAAGAGATTCTAGCGTACGGAGTACTTTCTGTCACGGGCAGCTTGGCTGCTTGTTTCCTCATCCCAGACTTGGCCAAGTTGGGCCCGTTGGGGGCTGCTTGGGGTTGCTTTTGGCGTCACAGTGGCGTTGAACCGTTGCGACCGCCGGGAAAACTTGGTAGCAGGAAGCAGGAAGCAGAAAGGGAAGCAGGGAGGCTCGGACGCGCCAGAAAAGGCCCGAAACAAAGACGGGAGTCGGTGAGGGGAACCAAAGAGGAGGTGAAGACGAGAAGAGATGGGAGACAAGGCGACAAGGAGACAAGGAGAGGGAACGACGGCAAGATAAAAGATACAAATGGCGAGACGATAACAACACCACATCTCGTATCCGGAGGACCTTGAGTGCCATGGACAGCCTTCCACGTCGCACATCGCCTATTGCCGTTTATCCCTTTGCTGTTATCGCTTTCTCATGAACCGCAAACTGCAATGTGTCAAGAATGTGGACAAAATACATCTAGAGAACAGTACTTGAGCATCATTGGTTGCTCATTTCGCCGTTCCTTTTGTCCTCGGATATTCGAATCGCTGCCAATCACAACGCCGCTCGTCACGTTAAGAGCCGGGATTGTCACAAGCCACAAGATCAAGCGACATGGGCCTAGAAGCCATGGAATACGAAAAAGAAAAGACCCAAAGAGGAGAAACTCAAGAAAAGTGCAAAGTATGCACACATGAATGACCACGACAACGTACGTAAAGACAAAGCAAGAGACGAATGACCACTCCTGACTGGCCTTGGTTTCGGTGCAAAACTACCGGACAAAGGACGGACAGGTGTAAATAATAAAAGGCCCTCTCCAAGAAAGAAGGGTACAAGCAGGTACAGCGAGGTTTAGCGGGCCTTGGTAGCCCGACCTCCCCCTGGTCGTGTCCTCTTACTGGCGTTGGCTGTTGCAAAGAACTTGCAAGCGGGCAGTTCATCTATTGGCGCAATCAGACGGCGGCAACTTTTGGTCCTCCCTTCTGTGCCAAGGACGGAGAAAAAGAACAAGAGGAAGATCATCTGTCTGTAAAATGGCTGGGCCAAGACACAAAACGAGCAACGGCGGATGTTGGGATGGCGGTCTGAAGGGAGAGAAAACAGAAAAACGGAAAACCACACTCACAGTACTCTGGGGAAGCTGGGAAGGCCAAATAGGTTGCAAACAAGCACGGCACTTTGTCTCCGAGACAGAAGGTCTCAAGGTCAGTGCGACTCCATAGATATTTAGGGCTTGTTGCCTGCTGGCGTGTTGTACTGACTTGAAATGTCTTGTAGAACCTCGCCCTTGACGGAGTGCTCCGTGTACTTCATGCTTTCGAGGTCGATATTCCATTGTGTTTCGTACTGCAAGGTCTATGGAGTATATATTCCGTAATTAGCCCGCCGGTTCGTTTTGTCGGAGAATGTTTTTCGGAAGAGCCTTGGGGCCAGTGTCGTCGATCACTTGCGCTTATTTCTGCATCTGCATTTGCTTTTGCTTTTGCTGCTTGTGTCGTGCTCTGTTGTCGAGCTTGTCTCCCTCGTTTTTATGGGTCACCTCTCTTTGCCGCCGCAGCCAACTTCCTCAACGTCGCCTTGGACGGCACTGGCGGGAGAGAGAGGAGAGAGGGGACAAACGGATGAACAGACAGTCGACGTCCTTCCCTCCCCTCTTCGCGTCTCCTCTTGAGCCTCTGTCGTCCGTCTTTGCCCCGAGCGCTCCTGCCGACAGGGAAAAGGGACGAAATGCAGCGCCGTGCATTTGTCTCGATGACAAGGTGGTTGGGTATTTTGTTTTCCAGTCCTGTTGCGTTGGGTTGGGTGTACGACACATTTTCCCTCCCTCCCTCCATTTGAGATTAACCATGCATGCGTACCCGCACGCCACAGGCGCTCACACCCAGAGTCAGGGGGGACGGTGGATGGCGGATGACGGATGACGGAACGGTTGATGCCATCACATTGCGTCTTCGGATTTGCCCCTGTTTTTTGGTGTTTCTTTCTGTTTCTTTTCTGGCGTGACTCGTATTCCTCAGTCAAACGCATTCATCATGCCGGTGGCTCTCATTGAATTGGCAGCCTAAGTCGCATCCATCACCGACTTGAGTTTGCTCTGCGTGGAATGAACCGCAGACAATTGCGATTCTCGTGGAACAACGCCAAACGCCGAGAACCCCCCACTCATGCATATCTTGCGTCAACCGACAAGGGCTGGCCTGGCCGCGCCTGGTTTGGCCTGAGTGAGTGTTGTCCGATTGCGAGTGTGCCCTCTCTATTTCGTGTGAAAGTAAACAGACGGTATTTCGGAGACGTCGCATGTCTGGAAGGTTTGACGGCTGCTGGCTGCTGGCCGGCCCTGTCCTTTATCACCAGGTGCTCCTCAGTCAATGCCCTTTCTGAACGTCCCCCTCGATACACCCCTCCTCCCCTGGCTCCCTTGTCAAAACCAAGCCAACCAATGGGACGTGAGAGGAGACCGCCTTTAGTCAGTCGTCTTGCGACAGATCTGACCACCCACCTCCAAAAACAAGGACAGCACGCAAACAGCAGGCAAAAGCGGTGCTATTCCCCTCCCTTACTCTCATTGTGGTGACGTCCTCGAGATTCCGTGGAAGTCGAACCAGCCAACGCCTGATTCTGAGTTGTTGTCTCCCGCGCCCCGTCTTGAAATCATGAGACATAACTCATCCGTCATCCGTCATCCGTCATCCGTCATCAGATCGTCCTGTCAACAACGCGAGAGGCGAGATGGTAGGTGAGACGCCAAAAGTCTAAATCATAACTTCAGAGGCGGCGAGCGGCCGGACCGCCGGAACCGAAATCGTGAGACTGTGCACGCCATACATTTCTAATCCTATGCGGAGCAGTGCAGTTCCAAAACATCCGGCCAAGCCAGCCGGGCAGGCTGCAAAAGGACGATGTTTTCGCGATATTTTCCAGTTCTCACCGTCTCGAGTGAATGCTGCGGGTGAGTTTCTTGTATTCGCGCGGAGACACGCAAAAAGACAAGAAAGGTTCGACAGGCTAGGGCGAGACAAATCGACAAAGAGATATGCGGGTCAAGCAGCGACCACTAAGGAGGAATGGGGGGAGGGAAAAGCTTCCATGCAGACTTCTTCGGGCCTTCTAGCGCCCTAGTCGAGGGTGTGGGAAGAAAAAAATCGAAAGGATTGGATGGGAAAGATGGGCAGTCCTTGCACCAGTGGCGGCGGCGGCGGCGGTGACGGATTTTTCTGTTTTTTTTTCTGTTAGCTGTCCATGTCCACCCATGTACTTGTAATGCTGCATGATGAGATGATCTAGCGCTGAGGGGAGAACATAACAAAAGGAGACAAAATGACCGTCGGCCAGTAGAAATCCCAGATGAAATCCCGATCTCGAATGTTCGCCGTTTGGAATTGCAGGCACAAGATAAAAGAGCAGACCAAAAGATATGATGCTGGGCTTCCTATCGGCTGATTGAGCGGCGCTGGCCGGGACTTTCCTCTCTATCTCTCTCTTGCGTCGTTTTCGGGAAGTTTCTCTCCCTGGTCTAGCGATTGCAGCATCTTCGTTGGGCCTTGGGTCTAAGACTTTGGCCGCGAGGCTAAGTGGATTTGGGCAGCATCCGGAGCCGAATCTGATTCTTTTGGACCACTCCGTCGTCAGAGCGTCGCGACTGATACGAACTGCCAACAAAGCCATCGTCTTGTGTCCGGTCGAGTGTGTTTCTGCCTCGTAGAGTTTTTAACCAGACGTTGAACGACGGTGAGCTACAGGGAAAGGGGCCAAAAAAGAAATGAAAAAAGAGAAAGGAAAAAAGAAGGCACAAACAGAACTGAACAATGGACAAGATACAAGGCGGTGTTGAACAAAACAATGCTCAATGGTCTTTAGGCGGTAGCAAGGGCAGTTCGCATCAAAGCCTTGAACCCTGTCCGGTTCCCCACGTCTCGACAGGGGATGCAGTACTCACCTCTCTCATTCGTCAAGGTGTAGAGACGCGGACTAGGCTAGTGTGCGACCAATTCGTTTCCTTTCAACTGTTCTTTGTCCGGGTCCATCGAGCTACTGTAACAAGATGCAATTCCCAACATGCAAAGTGAAGTATATGGTCTTCATAAGAGAGGAGCATATAGGCGAAGCACATTGCTGAACGAGTTTACTTTCCCTATCCCTGGTCGCGATCGAGTGTGGTCGGTGTGGTCAGCGCACGGCGTTACTTGCAGAGTGCTTTGTTTAGGTCAGCGTCATGCAGGTTAACGTATTTGGTGTCCTTGGGTGCCGAGGCTCCTCTTCTGGGTTTGGCTTGTGAAGACAGTGAGACCATTTTTGCAAGGCTGCAAAACATAATCATCAAAAAAGTAATACGCCCCCACGATCAAAAGCTCAGACGCAAAGGTCAAGCAAAAGAAAGACCCATGCCGCTTGAGTGATTGAGATTCTGGCATCTGTTTTTCAGTCGAAAAAAAAGCACAGGCCGTGTTGTAGATGTCGATTCGGTGAAGAATGGGGGGAGTCAAAACATTGAAAAGGGGGGGTGTATGGGGACGCTTGTTCGAATAAACGCTTGAGTTGAAAGAGAATAGCCCCGGCAAACATGGTACAACGCACGTCCATTTCATTCGTACTTTCGTAGAGAACAAAGGTACCCAGCGGTACGTCGTACGTCGCACTCAGTCCTCTGTTTCTTGTCTGAAGTGGTCTAATGTACGGAACCGTTTAGCGTCTGAAGGGGGGCTCGTTGTGCACCGGCGAGACATGATCGACATTGGGACGAGCCTGACCCTGGTTCGAAGTTCTGAGTCGACGGCATTGAGAAAGCGAAATGAACGCCAAAGAACAACAAGTGGTGGTCGTTGAGGTGGATTGGCTGAGCCGAAGAAGAGTGATAATTACTGAATACAGTACAAGACATCGGGAATAAGCAAACATTAACTGGCGCAGTGTCGGACGGTCCGACAACACAAAGTTTGAAAGGACGGATACTTCACAGATGTTAACACAACGAACCGCGGAAAGTGAGGGGAAGCACAGCGGGGAGTAGGATGCCTTGTTCCACACGGCATCCACTTAAATGCAGAAGTGTCAGGGACGAGAGGAGCAACATACTTTTGAGAGGCACGAAGGGATAGGTCTGTATGAAGACGCATTTTCAATAGTGAAGCTAACCCGACAGTTGCTTTGATGGACGTGACGCTCTCCGAGCTTCGTCGTCAAGTGACCGAGTTGTTGTGCTCACCCCTCCCCGCTACACCTGATATGCCTTTGTTTCTGTTGTAATGGTGGCTTTGTGGTGTATCGGGGATCTCAGCTATCAGGGATCGCCACCAAAATTAAGAGGCACGGGACGAGAGCTGCAAACCCACCAAACCTTAAAACCAGGAATAGAAATAGGACCTGCTGATATGGGAAGATACACTCATGCCAAAGAGGATTGGCAATGGTGGGCCAAGGGACGGGTGAGGTCACACTCGCGAGGGCAGGCGAGAAGAGCAAGACTGCGAGCGGCTCAATTTTAGAAACTCTGAAGGCGGTCAATTTATTTATACAGGGTTGCGAGCGAAGATTGGGACGGATTTTGGTGATATGTCGACTGGCATATTGATGTGCTTCCCGTGTTGACTTTCTGAGTCCGAAACAGTGGTTTGTTGATAGTAACGTTCTTTTTATATCTTCAGATTCGATATCGCCAGTGCGTTTCCTTCTTTAATTAGAAGGTGGGTTGTCGTTATGGCCTCGCTTTGTGCCGCCCGCCCTCTTTGGCGTGTCGAACTGTGATGGAGATACCATGCCTTCAATCTTCGCGGGAGCACAGTATGGCGCAGCATGTAAAAGCGAACTGGCGAATAAGCTGGCTTTGGCTATACCTGCGAAATTCTGTCGACGATGTGTCACCGTCGATGATGATAAATGTGCGTCCTGCCTCATGCATGCACCATTTCGGCTTTTCGAGGCTTTTCAAGGCGTAAACGAATGCACTGTAGGGGATACGTGCCAAAACAGGACACCTGCAAAGCTAACAACAGACAACACACCGCCGAGAACACCATTCAACAACGCCCATCCTAGCTGTTCGGGGGCAGGATGGCGTCACATCTGCCAGGATGGAAGCGAAATGGAAGCAGAAAAGAACGATGCGGTGCAAAGGGTTATCTCCCTGTTTGTTGGCGTGCTTTCGAATGGGGCATAGGACATCGCGCTAGGGGATTTCAAGAAGGAGGAAAGAGATGCTGTGGAGGTTTTGTGGATGCTGGATGTGCCAAACCCAGCGAGCCCAGCCGGAAGTTCGTTGTAATCGAGCACCAACGGCTTTGCCAATGGGAAGCGCTGAACATGAGGCCGACCCATAATTGGCCTTTTTGGCCCTGGTTGCGACGGCGAACTTCCTTCTGCGATGTTCAAGTAGCTCGCGGGCGTGTAAATGGGAGCTGCATTAGTGCCATGCACCGCCATGCAGTAGCGCCCCCCTTTGCGTCCCCTCGCCAGCTGCAGCCCGAGCTTGTTTCTTTGCAATTGCGTCTCGTTGCGACTTGCGCCTACGACGTCAAAAATGCCCGATCTTGCAAGTATGCGTACTCCGTTGGGTGTCCAGTGGCACAGGAGAACTCATTTGTCTTTTAGCGGTCGTTAGACTGTGCTACAGCGCTCTCTTTTGGCCGCTATGCGTCTCCAACTTCCTTCTTAAGTAGCGGTCCTTGTTGCTGATCTTTTGTGTCCGTCGTCGTAGGTTGCGCGGGGTGGGTCA
Source organism: Sporothrix brasiliensis 5110 (assembly GCF_000820605.1). Lineage (NCBI taxonomy): Eukaryota > Fungi > Ascomycota > Sordariomycetes > Ophiostomatales > Ophiostomataceae > Sporothrix > Sporothrix brasiliensis. Next base: position 2,241,545 of record NW_024467134.1, read on the forward strand.
TCGAGGTACTCCGTGGCCTTCATTCTCTTCACTGCAGTGTATCTTCTGATATATGTGTTGTTATATGCTGGTCAAGATGGAAAGACATGGTCGAAGAGAGAGGCCGTCCGCCGTTGCGCCAGGTCGTCGCCGCCCCAGCAGCAACGGCAGCAGTATGTTGTAGCAGCAGCAGGAGGAGCAGTGCGCCGTCTCCTTTCCAGGAGTGGTTCCCAAAACGGTGTCGGTGAAGCCAAAGCTTCTCCTACCAAGCAGCTTGTTTACCAGGCCAGCAGGTCTCGTAGGAAGGAAGAGAGGGAGAGGGTGCTAGCTCTTGAGCAAAATGAAAAGGACCAGCCAGGAATGTGGAACCGTCCTTCCAATCGACTGCATACTCCCCAGGGTAAATCACCTAGAAAGTGAGCGCGGTGGTGGAGGTCGCCCTGATATGGTATCTTTTCGCTGGTACACCCCAGCTAGCTCTTCGTCGTCTTTGCGTTTTCTTTTCTGCCTTCCATCTTGGGTGTAGTCCCGGCTGTTGATGTGTGAGGCTAGCGCAGTTTGGCTGATTGCGTGTGGGTAGCATCCAGCCGTTCTGCTTTGCCTTTGCACCCCCCCTCTTTCGTTTTGGCAGCTGTGCTTTTCATCCCAGAGCAACTAGCAAGCAGGCCGTCTTTGCCAGCGACTGGATTAGAGATGCGAGCTGAAGACCTTGGAGAAGCAGTCGAGGTATCGCGTAAACGACGCAGCCGAAGACATCGGGTTGAATAATCGATGGGACACACTCCGCATCTTCGAGGTCGGCTGCTAGACTGTGGTCAAAACAACCATGTGAAAGCGCTCTGACCAGCTGCTGGCCTGTGCTCAAGTCTACCAAAGACAAAAGCCGTGGAGCAACCAAAAAAAAAAGTCTCGAGTCCCTGAATAACAATATCAAGGTCTGGGATTGGTTGAAAGAGGATTGAGCAAGTCTGTCGTCAGTTGTAGGTAATTACCATTGTTCCGTGAAAACTTCAAAGATTGGTTAGCACTGCCTGTGAAAAGGGAACATCCCCAGCGACTGGCTACAGTCGTTACGAGAGGTATCTTATTGGCAAATGGTGGATGCTCCTGCTTTTGGGGCTCGTCTTTCACGGCGGCCTAGCCCAGTCGGTCAGGACTGCACCCCCCTTTTGGTTGTGGCAGGCCAAGACGCTGTAATCTGACATACATGAAAGAGACGTTGTTTACCTGCATTGTCGAGTTTCCGGCCACTGTGCTGCTTTCGCATTTTAGCGTTCTACTCCAGTGTCATTTGTTCGTTTTCAACTTTGGCAATTTAACCGAAATGTAACTGCGACACTACGTTGCGAGGCTGGAAGGCAAGTTGTGGGCGCTCAATGCAAGCTTTTAAAAAGAGTGAAAAAAGGACAGAAAAGTTTTGTGTTGAAGGGCCACTTACACGAAGGGATCTTTCTTCTTTTGGCTGGTCGGCGATCTTGGCAGGCTCAGATAGCAGGGCGACTTAAGGTTTGACGACCACTCATCCTGAGAGATGCCTCCTGAAGGCCCTGGCTTTGTCGTGGCCCCGAAGGATCGCAAAGGCCGCTTCGGCTTGTCTTTGTCGTGTCGTGACCGACCATACAGGATATGGGATTTGTCGATGGAATGCTATGCAATGAAGATGACACAGAGAACACTCTTTAGAGGCACTGGACTCTAGTGAGCGCCCACTTGGTTTAACGAAAACCTAGCCTATCCACTCTGGCTGGCACATCCTTTCTTCTTGTCCGACCGCTTGGGATTGTCCCCACAAAAAAAAAGATAAGAGGGAAAGAGTGAAGCATCGTGTAACTGCTCACCGCATCCCAAATCCAATGCTACATTGTGATTCACGCAGAGCAAAAGTACGCGGCGGGGCCAAGTCCAAACGACCTGGGGTCTTTGCGGCTTTTTCATCGGGCTTTCATCGCTGTCTGTGGTAAGATGCTGTACAGCTTCGTATAAGGCCGTTGCGTACGAGTGATAGCGGGCAACGACAACGTAGCAAGACAACGAAGTGCTTCGTTTCGGTCACTCACAGTCGGAGTTAGCCGGGGAGGAAGATGCCAAGCCCCAGATGAAGCTAGTATCCTGCGCCTGTGGCTTGATGCCAACGACCCAAAATCTTCCTTGCACAAAGGTGGCGTTATTGGCTGACTGGCATTCGTCGAACACGAGACACAAGACCCATAGAAGCCTGTGTAGAAAACCAAGGAAGCGCGGCTCGAAGCAACTTTGCCTGGTTGTCGTTAGGAATCTGGAATTCAGTCAGTTGTCCGATCCAGCAAAAGCCAATGGGATCGAGACAATGAACGACCCTAACCCGATCTTGTTGCAGTGACATCAGATCAACGACTAACCGAGAAGTGTCTTGTGTGGCTTGTGCATGTGCCGTGTTTTGTGAAATAGGAATTGTGTTTTTGTAATTTCTGGCGACAGACCAAAGAGGATATCGGGGCGGCGATATGCAATGTGTGCCTCGTCTTTAACAGCAGTGGGCGGTTCATATTCGTAGGTACGAATACGGCGCGAACTAAAAACTGACACTGTGAGAGTCGAGTTCAAACATCTTTATTCAGACCCAGCTATTTGCCGTCATATTTGCTTTTTGACGTTGTCATATTCGTGTGCACCGCAGTGCGCTGTGAGTGCCTCGGTTCGCTCTAACCGTCAGTAGCATTTGCTCGCGTGCCCCTGTGGCCAGGGTACTGGTAAAGAATTCACCGGAACCCTTCCTGGCGGTCATCGCAGCTCTTTGACAGCCTGCACAGGCGAGCTTAAATTAATAGGGGTTAGGTCAAATTAACGTTGCTCTGGACGCAGGGAATCCGTCAGCGGGAACGAGACATGGAGGAAACGAGCCTGGGAACAGAAAATCGACAGCCCACCGACTTACTTGGAGCGCCCACCCCACGTCTGCCTCAAATTGGACGGGTCCCGCGTCATCACTTTTGCTCTCATCCCAGCCCTCATTTTGGTGTTCGCATCCGACTGTTCACATGCTACCACATCGTCTGACAGCATGTTACCCCATTGATGACTCCCACTGGATGGGAAATATATTGCCTGCTGGTGGCTGTGTGGCGTCGCTGCCTATGAACAGGTCCTTGAGTCTTTGCCCTTCTCTTTTTGTACACAGTAACTCGTATTTTCGCCTTCGGCCGTTACGCCCACCCACCGAGCTTTCCGCACTCGAGCACTCGCCCAAGTGGAACCGAAAGTGTCGATACTCTAAAAGACTCGAATGGGATGAGAGGAGAGGTAGCGAGTGATGAGCGTCGCTCGAGTCCCACCGGATTGTCCGTCAATGCCGTCCGATGATTGGTTGTGTATTTCTGTTCGATGCGCGTCGTGTGTTTTGGCGGTTGGAGACGGACGCGATGTCGTTTTAGCCCCTCGTGACAGGAGCGAGTGCCGCGAGATCCAGGATTGGCTGCACCAGGCATTGCTGGTACGGCCCAAGTTCAGATGTATGAAATGAAGGACAAAGGTGGGAGACGCATCGTGTTGTGCAAGAATCTTACGGGGGAGCGCACCAGAGGTGCGTGCCCTTGCCCTTGCCTTGCGCAACACCGTAGCCCCTGCTGCGAAACGGGCTGACCTGAAATAAAAGGGCCGTCTATTTGGAGGAAGGCACTGCTCAGTAGGGAAATTGACAGGGTTGCCCTTTCCGCGTTGAATCTCGTCCAGTCCCAATATCCAGACAATGACGAACGCACGACATTGGGAAAGCGCCACGGGAGGAAAGAGCGAGCAGATTGGTTTGTGTAACTGCTGCTGTCTGAGGCGTTTGCCATGACGGCATCTCCGCGTGGCTGCGCCGTGAGGCAAGAGCGTCTGGAACAGCCGTCCGCATACGGAGAAGTACGTACCAGTCGTACTCCGTACTCCGTCGAGCACGATATAACGACTTGAAGCAATCGCATCTGGCATGTGCTTTCGCTATTATGCGGCCAATTTGGGCGCACAGATCAGCTACAGAGATTGTTTACGAGGGCATGGGGTAGGGGCCAAGCCTATGGCGCAAAGCCAGGAAGGCGCAAACTACGGTCCAGGATTGAGATATCTGGACGGGAAGCGGCGACGCAGCCTGTGTTTGTTGTTGCTTCACTCTTTCATCCGACACAATTTGAACCAAAACGCACAAAATGGAGTAGCCCATAAACAGGTCACGCTAAATCTGTATCAACCATCCTTAGTTTCCCCAAGGCAATTGTTGTCTCTTGCCGCCTCTCACCCTAGTCGACCCATCTCACTGTCCAACCCAACCAGACGGAAGCTACAAGCTGTCCGCCAACTGTACTTTGCCCCTCTCCGCGGTCAATCGCTTCGCACCATTCGAGCAAGAACGCACTTGCCATGAAGGCAACTTCCACTCTCTGTCTCGGCGCTCGTAGTAAAATTTTGCGCCTTTTCGGCAATGCCTGATATTATTCCACAAATATTACAGAACCTTGATTATAGAAACTCGCAGCTCCGGCGTTTCCAAAAGGTAGTAATTACTGGCCAGGAGACAGGTGTGGCCAGGTATCTATTTATCGCCAGTCTTCCGCTGTCCACCGCTTTTCCATCGTGCCTTCCCGAACGAGAACATCTTCGTCCACTTACACGGCAACCGCGCGCCTTGCTGTTTCCCCTTCATCTCCCTCCGTGTGTTCTCTCCCCCCACTTCCAGGTAAATCCTTCTTTCCTTTTCTTTCTTCTGCCCTCCTGCCCCTCTCTTCCAGACAAAGCAGCAAACTGCAGGCATCTTAACCACCCCGCCCCTAAACATAGAAAAACAGTTAAAAAAGAACAGAAAATAAAACCCACACCTTTTTGCGTGCGCTACATTAGCGTACCCCCCTCCCCCTGGCTGGGCCTGCGTACACCCCTCCCCCTTTCCTGGTGCTGTCGACTTTGTACCCCCTTGTACCCTCCCGGTGGATGTGCTGGAGGAAATGCAATGTGCTCTCTGAAGGCAAGCACGACCCAGAGATCACCTGCTGGACCTTTGCCCCATCCTCCCCAAACCTCACAGCACCAAACGCGGGCGGGTTTGTTGGCGCTCTCCTGCTCCTGCCTCCAAGTCTCTCTCTTGTTTCCTGGCTCCTTCTTTCTTTCGCCTTTTTAGCTTTTTATTAAAACAGGACCTCTCGTTCTTTCCTTGTTCGCGCAGTGCTCAGCTGCCCCCTTTTCCAACCATCACGCCTTCTCAATCTCGTTTCTTTTTGAGTCTCCTCATATATTTTTTGTTTATTCTCGTCACGCCTCTGGTCATAACTGCTACCCTGTACACACTCATGGGCTTTCTCGTCGTCGTCTCATACGCTCTTCATCCTTGACCGTCTCAACCCTCTGTCGAGCTTTGGGTCTTCTTGTTGCGTCCCGTGTCTTCGTTTCTGTCACGCATCCTACCCAACGGCTGCGTCGTCTTTACGATTTTTGCTTGTGCTCGGCGACACCCTCATCTTGCTCGTCGGCCTTCTCGTCCTTGGTCCTCACGCCTCTCGCCTTTGTCGTCATCCTGGCACCCTCCACGCTCTTTGCCTTGGCCCTCCCGGTTTCCTCCTCGTGCTCGCCCGTACATCTCGCATTTTGAAGTCATTTCTCCCTGCTATGGGCCGCCTCCGTTGCCATATTAATACCGCCCGTCTTCCCACGTCCCGACATATACGTCTTGTGAAGGCCGAGCCGCCAGACGATTTTTGAAAGCCGTTCTTGCAGCTTTTCAGGACGCCGACGACACTTGGAGCTCCAGATCTCAGCATCTCCGCCTCCTTTGTTCTGTCCTCTCTATTTCTTCTCTTTCTTTTTACTTCAAGACCCGACCTCCTCCCGCTCTTTCTACCCCTCTGCATCTCATCTACCCCTCTTCTCACTCCCTCCTATGTTCTCGTTGCTGAGTCCTCCCTCATCCCGATATCATCATCCAACTTTGTCTTCATCTTCATAGCATCTGTCTGCTCAGCTCTCGACACCATGACCGTCCCCATGAACGTCCAGCCTCCCAAGGCTGTTGAGGTCGCTGCCGCCGCTGCCTCTGCCGCCGCTGTGCGAAAGCGGAGACGGCGCACACCGGCTGGCGGTGCTGCTGACGATTGCTTCACCTGTTCCAAGAGGAATGTCAAATGTGACCGGAGACGGCCGTACTGCTCACAATGTCTGGAAGTGGGCAATGAGTGTTCAGGCTACAAGACCCAGCTTACTTGGGGCGTCGGTGTTGCCAGCCGTGGCAAGCTCCGTGGCTTGTCTCTGCCCATTGCAAAGGCACCGCCAGTGGCTCCCGGCTCAGGCAACCGCACGCCGACTAGCCTCAAGAAGGACTCGATTTCTTCGCCAGCACGCCAACGGTCTGAGTCCACCGCCGGCAGCATGAACTCGTGGATGGACCGAGAGGCCATGGCAGCAGCCGCTGTTCTTTCGTCCTCTGCCAACTCTGCAGTCTCGCCTCGGAGACACCACGCACATGACGATGGCGACCTCGCCTACGAACGGTCTCCCTCCGTGTCTCATGCCTCCTACTCGGGTTACGAGTACTCGCCCATGTCGGGCGACCATGCTGCTCCGACGTCCGGCTCTATGAATGTCAATGGCATGCCAGTTCAGGTGCCCATGTCCCAGCCGGACTGGGCTGCGGCGGCTGTGGCTTCACTCTCGCCCTTTTCTGGCAGTCTTCCGACCGAACCGCTTTCATACCACCCGAACCAGCACGCGAACCAACACCACCAGCACATGCAGGCACAGCAGCAGCACCTTTCTACATCCATCGACTCGCTGAGCGAGGTAGACTACGTGTCCCCGATCCACCACACACTTTCCCGCGAAGAGATTGCGTTTCTGCCGACTTCCACCGGCATGATGTACGACAGTCACCTGGCCGGAAACAACTCCCCGGTGCCTGAAAGCCCCATCGCGGCTATGATGATTGAGCAAAGGGCAGCTCCGACGTCGTGCCCTAGTCTCGTCTATGCTCCCTCCGAGCAGGACTCGAGCTTGACATCGTCGCACCCAGACAACTTGGACGTGAATCTCAGCGCCAAGCTTCTGCGGGAATGTGACTCGATGGGTGAGTTCTTCTACATGTATGCTCTTCCTCCGCTCCCACACGGGTCAACCGAGGAGCAGATGAGGTATTTTCCATTTAGAAAATTAGCCTGACCTCAAAACTAACCTAGATCTAGGGACTCCTTCGGACATGGACACCTTCAGTACGAGCGCTCATTCCACGAGCCAGTTCTGGGGTCCCTTTACTGAGGGCGAAACCTCGCCTCAAAACCAGGCGTCCGCGGTCGCTGGAGCCTGGCCGCCCATGATGGAGGACCAGAACACTGTGCCGGTGACCTCGGATCTGCTCGTGAAGATGCCTTTCTTTATGGACTACTACGAAAACACAATGTGCCCGTCCATGGTTTTCATTGACGGCCCGAACAACCCGTTCCGCTGTCACATTATGCAGCTTGCCCGCTCGAGCCGCAGCCTGCAGCATGCTATCTGTGCCCTGGCCTCTTGTAATCTGCGGATGAAGCGCAGGCTCAGCCTTGGACAGCACGGACGCGATCTTTCGGATACGTCGGACGATTCGACAACCCCCGAGGACCTTTCTGTCACCGAGGAATACCAACACCGCAACCTCGCCGTACACCTCTTGAACGAACAACTGAACGACCCCGTTAAGTCCCGCCACGATTCCGTTTTAGCCACCATACTTCTTCTTTGCCACTACCGCATGGCAGAGTCGGGCATTGCACGTTTCCACACGCATTTTGCGGGCGTCAAGAAGATTTTGAGCCTGCGCCGTTCATCGCCATTCCCGCCCTCTCGCGACTGTGCTTGGATGGAATCCGTTTTCACCTACTTTGATGCTATTTCCGCGAGCATCAACGACCGCGAAGGCCAGCTCAACACGTCATTTTATGGCGTTCTGCCCGACACCCAGCTCCTGTCACAGGGCGCAGAGAACCTGGTTGGTTGCGACCGCGAGTTGTTTCGGACCATCGTTAAGCTCGGGCGTCTCAACCTCCTTTCGCAAAACCGCCCTGTACAGGACCTCTTGAATCCCAGCGGCGGCGGCCATGGAAACGGCGCAATGGGCCGCCGTGGCTCCCGGACTCAAGGTTCGCGCCCTGACAGGTTCGTCAACGGTTTCGGGCCTACGCTGGAGGAAGAGGATATTCTGTTGCCTGTTTCCAACCCCACCCCCTCGTCTCTGAACGACCCTCGCATGTTGTTTTGGAGAGAGTGGAAGGAGGCACGTATTGCCCTCCAGTCGTGGGAGTTTGATCCCCAGCGCCTGATTGCCTCGCTGCAGGACTCGACGCCGACCAGCAGCACTCAGGTTCGCGACCTCGGCTCGCTTTCGGAAGCCTTCCGCTATGCTGCGCTCCTCTATACCGAGCGTCTCGCGAGCCCAAACGTGCCATCGGCACACAACAACTTCCGTAACTTGGTTAGCCAGGTCGTCTATTACGCCACGAGCCTCGAAGCCGGGTCGTCTGCCGAGAAGTTCTTGCTGTGGCCTCTTTTTGTCGCCGGAAGTGAGTGCGTCAACGAACTCCAACAAAACATTGTGCGCTCCAAATGCCGCGAGATCATGTCCCGTTCAGGTTACATGAACAACTTGGCCGCCCTCGACGTCCTGGAGCGCCTCTGGGCTAGCGAGTTCCAGGACCAGGACAACATCACCCACCGGCGGGGACCTTTCAACTGGGCTCGCTGCATTGGCGGTCCTGGCGTGGACGTCGAGTGGATCATGTTTTAAGGATACTTTCATCTATTCTCCAGGCGTGACTCAATGTCTTCTCTCAATCTTCCGCTATTTCGCTCTCCCGACCGCTTTCATCACTAATTCCCCCTTTCCTGAGGTGCTGATTCACGGCCTTCTATGTCAACCAGCTTATTGTATTTGTATGGGTTTGTTTCTATTCTGTTTCCCTTCCTATTTTGTTACGGGTCACATCATAATGGTAGGCAGGCTTGCCTTCCTAGTTATGTTTTGTTTCGGCGCTGCTTTTTGATTTCCTATTTTAAATTGGGTCCGCCACTGGTCTGGTTGGGGTGTTTTATTGCTTCTACGGGTATGATTTCCTTTTTTGCTTCTTCCTCCGCTTCTCTATTTGTGCGGTCTCATTCTGGGAACCTCGTGGGTTCTTCAAGGGCGGTAGAAAAAATCACTGGTTTTCTGGTCGCCATGGACGGGAAGATATGCACCAAACATAACACGCAACGCAACACACATATACGCTCGGGAAACACGATTCCTTCAGGGGTCATGAATATAACGACTTCTTTACGCCTCTCTCTATCAAACTACACGTACCATCTACCGTTTACCATCTACCATGTCCTTCGTTCTAGCAATTGCAATTAGCTCTGCAGAGACAGTTTACAACTCAATGCTCACGAAGAAAATCCCCCAAAAAAGGACTTTGTCTTTTGTGAAAGCCGATGTGATATGATGTTAGGCGGCCGATATTCTGAAAGAAAAATAAGAAGGCGATATGTAGTGGTGAGACTTCGCAGTGCTGCGAAAGTGGGGACACCTGCGAAAAGTTGCGTGTTAATGTCCCAAAAAGGAAAGAGGGCATATCAGGCCTGCGTTTGGGCTTTGCAAATGACATGGGCGCATAACAAGGTGAACGGGTCGCTTGGAGTGATGCCCTACAAATATTTCTTTATAAGCGACTTTTGCCTACTTGGAGATTTCTCTTTTGGAAATATTTCGCTCCGCGAGCTTTTTTTGCTTCCATTTTCAAAAATTCATCATGTACTACGGTGATAATCCAGTGTTGAACAGCGTCTGGGACAGGCCGTCCGTTTATACCGGTGAAAGGAGACCAGTCACAAGAAGCACATAAATACAAGTCAAAAGGCAGCCGGGTTGCAAACGGATCCCCCCACAAAAGGCAAAGAAATTCATAATATGTTAATAAATGCAAATTATCGCAATGCAATCCCACGGCAGTCCGTCCTCATCTATAAGAGGCCTGGACCAAGCCAGTCCTCGGCCATGTGTCTATGCTCCTTGGCACGCGTCGTTTCCTGTTTACAGAGACTTCTCCACGGCCATCACCTCGGCGATACCCTCTGCGATGGCGCTAACACGGACGTCGTCGATGCGCGGGAGCGGCCGGCGCGGGTAGCCGCCGTAGCCGAAGTACGACTGGATAGCTTGCTTGGTGCCGGCCACGGCGGCCTTGGTCAGGAACCAGTCACCGCGCGACAGCACCTTTTGCAGCGCAGCGGCCTTCTCGGTCTTGCCCTCGGCATACAGGTTCCATACGCGCGCGCACACTTTAGGCATGACGTTGGCACCGCCGGCAATAATACCGCTGCCACCGCTGACGAGCGTCTGCACGGTGAAGTCGCACATACCGCCAAAGGCCATGTAGCCCGAGCCCTCCGACGAAGGCGTCTTGGCGTTGGTCGCCAACGCCACACGGGTCAGCTTGCCCGTGTTGCCGCAGGTAAACTTGGTGCCGACGATGTTGCGGTGCTTGGCCAGGCGGATGAGCAGGTCTGAGTCCATGTCGATGCCAGACACGGCACCGGGGTAGTTGTACAGGACCAATGGCAAAGGGCTCGCGTCGGCGACATCGATAAAGTAGTTGTAGACGGCGTTTTCGTCCATCTGGGCGCGGAAGTACGAGGGGGGCAGAAGCAGGGTGTAGTCAGCACCGGCCGCCTGGGCCAAGCGGCTGAGCTCAACGGTGCCTTTGACGCTGCCCTCGGTTGCGCCAATGATTATGGGCGTGCTGTTGAAGCCCGCCGCATCCAGCGCCTCTCGGGTAGCCTTGGTAACGGCAAGCTTCTCCTCACGTGTGCAGTGAGCAGCCTCGCCGTTCGAGCCCATGGTCACGAGGCCGACCAGACCGTCACGAACCAGGCGCTCCGCGTGCTTCTTGATCGTAGGGATGTCGAGCTCCTCGGTCTCGGGGTCGAAAAAGGTCATCGTCGGCGCGTAGATACCGCACGGGAGCGGTCGCCGATGTTCGGTATGGCCGTTTGTGCCGTTGGTAGCCGACATTGTGAAGAATGTGAAGGGCGGAAAGCAGAAAAAGGAAGCCGAGGGTGCGAGACGAGCACGTGTAGAACGGAACAAGGGTATCAGATATGCAAGGGTGGTATGAAGCAGAAGAAAGGTACAGAGAGTGAACGAAAGAAACAAATAATTAAGATCCGAAAACAGAGAGAGCGTGAGAAGTAACAGGGAAAATGCCGAACAGTTATAAGTCAAGGGAATAAACCCGAAGAAAATCAGAGAGACAAAAAAAAAGAAAAGAAAAGAGGTGCTGGCCTTCGGTTCACTCTGTTCCAGTGTCCTAATAGTTTCCACGGTGGCTGACCGGAACACGCTTGTGGGAAACGCAGTGATGCAGGTTGGCTCGCAAGGTAATAGTCCGAGGGTTGGCGACTTTTTGCCCCGTGTGGGATTGGTTTCTCCTTCTTTTTCTTTGGCGTGCGCCGTCGCTATTTTGGCGTGCCTCTTGTCGCTCACTCTAGCAATTTGTGCATTTCCCCATACTACCCCTCTTTCCCCGGTTTTCTGACCGATGCCTTTATTTTCTTAACTGCCTGCTTTGACGCGTGTCTAGTGGTATCTTGTGGCATCTCATGGCTTTTCGTGGCATCTTGCGGAAACAAAAGGTGTGCTTTCTGCCTTGCTTCAGTTCTCGGCTTGCTGTGTTGGCCGAATAGAAAGGCTTCTATTTGGCGACAGGGTGCCAGGTGGCAGACCGTCTGTTTCCTGATACGACGCTCAACTTTTGAGTCTATGCCGCCGTTGTGTAGATGACGGCCATGTCCGTCTCTCACTGCAGGAAGAGGTCTCAAGGGGGGCCACGATATAGCCCGGGATGGTTGTGTTCTATATGATAATCGGCATGCGATACGCGAGGAGCATCCTCTCTTCCGTTTCTTTTCACTTGCATGCATTTCCTCGCCTGCACTTGATCTCGCGTCTCGCGTCTCACCGTAATCCTTTATGTCCTCGCCATGCTGCCGGTTCCTTGGCACGGGTCGCAATGTAGCAAGACGTGCAAGGTAGATACAGAGAGAACCATGACCAACACGGTCGTCGTCGTCATATGCGCCACCACTGCATCACGGCCGTCATAAAGCTCGTATATCCGGACGATAAGAGATCTCGGGGCTGGAACAATATAAAAATGTCATGGTCACGACGCTGTAGATAGAAAACAGTAATGGTGGTGGATGAAGTTGGTTCCTGTAATCAAAACATTACCCACGGCAGGCATGCAATATCAAACCCGCAGAATAATTTAGAGCGATGATCCCAAAATAAGAACGGGAAATGGACGCGGCCGCCGACGAAGCGGCACTGGGGCCGTGAAAGCGGTGTACGCTTCGACTCTTGGTGGTCGTAAAAATGTTGAGAGCGGGAAAGTTAGTACCAGTACGACAAATAAGCAGAAGACCAAGACAGGTTCATGGCATATTGGAAGTTGAGTCGGGGACAACAAAGCAAAAGAAGCATTCAAAAATGCGAAACAACCAAGAGTTACACATCCGAAAGCAATTGCTGTGCCCGTGACCTCAGTCTAGGGTGCAGCACAGGGGCCCCAGGATCAGCGGAGCTGCACAAGGCCGTTTTAGGACACCTATTTCCTTGGGGCCGTCGTTTAATGCGTCAATTTAGCTTTCTTCTCCTGCTGTATCGTCTGGTTGTGCTGCCATGCACACATCAAGGTGGGATCAGAGTTTGGGTGTACACCAATCCCCTCTGGACGGGTGCCGCAAATGCCACAAGAGAAACATATGGTGGATACGTAGCACTCACCCCATACGTTGCGCCATGTTTCTTGGGGCCAATGATATGTGAGAATTCGGATTGCCATCGGGACTTCATACCATTGCTTGTCGATTGCTTGTTCGGCATCCGGTATATTCTGCTCGTCCGGATGAAAGTTCTCCGGCGCGAGTCCGTGATCCCGACAGGTCCGTTTCGTATCAATCACTAGCAGGATTAAACAAGTATTTTGGACAGTTAGATTAGTAGGCTGAAAATAGGAAGCAATTTCTGACGTTGATGTTGATGTTGTAAGAGAACTTTCTCAAAAGGAAAAGGGGCAGACTGGAAGACTGCGGCTGTGCCTGGTGGTGCACAATCCGAGTCTGGTAGGCGCGGCCAGGTTGCGCCTTCCTCGACGCATTTGATTATGTGCAAGAGAACCACCACCGGTGCAACATAGGCAATTGCGTGTATCGGCAAGAGCGCGTAACTGAGGTGCATCTGCGATACCCGATGCTCCTTCCAGGTTTGCTTCTTTGCGATACGACACTAGAATCAAGCACGGCAGGAGCGCGTCTGGGCTACCCATCTTCATCTCCCATGTGCGTAACGAGTCGAGTGCGCACCTGCCAACTGCCTCAAACAACTCCCGCTGCTCCGGTACTCGGTGAGCGTTGGAGGGCAATGGAAAGAGGTTCTCGAAAATCCGTGCCATGCAAGGAGCGGCCATTAACACGGTCCGCCTATTGCGACTTACACGATGTAGGAATCGATGTGCGCTAGTGACGGAAAAACATGTTGGTGTATTTTTCCTCCAATCAGCAACAGTCACTGTCACCCACATTAAACCAAGGTGACAACACCACCAGCAAGCCCAAGTGCCATAGCGAAACCGCTTCTAAAGGGTATGGGCGTGTACATCGCCGTCAGTAAAGGCTCGTTGTCGATACTGTGCTTTTGTTGTTGGAGGTCGTTCGCACCTTCCGGCCGCCGAGGGTTCTAGCCTTCTGTTGTTTTACTCGAAGGACCGACAACTCCTTCCCAACTCAGCCAAAAGATGCACAGCACTGACTGCGGGGCAGCCTAACTGTCGGGCAACACTGCAGGAGAAAAACGTGGGGGCGGGGCATCGACAACCAGCACTGAGACCCGGCAGCGTCATGAGAATGCCGTGTAGGGTTCCTCCAAGTACAGATATTGCATTACAAAACATGCCATTATGATCTCTCCTTCCGCTTTTCGGTTTCTTGCATTCTGGCCTGATATAACTCTCTGGGAAAGAACGATGTACTTAGCTTGCCACACAACATGCACAAACGGCAGGTGCGCGCGCATCCTAGTCGGGCAAGAAAGCCCGACTATTCACGCTGATAAATGCCAACTGCCCCCCAAAGCTGGCAATGTAGATATAGACCAAAAAATAAGAAGTCTGGCCTGGCAGGTTTACAACTCCAAAATGCTGTACTGTAAGCGGCTATAAGAAAGCAAGTTCCGCCAGCAACGAACCCGTAATGAAGCGACGATGCTATACGGGAAGGCCACTGCTCCTTCCCTGAGCCCCTTGAAATATCCAGGAAAGAACTCGCGGAGGCAAGTCCCTGCTTCCTTCCTCGCAACACGCAAACAATGCAGTGAATTGGATGGCCAAAGTGTCGCTCTTGCCCTGACTAGCGAAGCAAGTCAACTGGCGGACGTCATTAGGCCGAAGCCTGAGCCAAGCGCCGTCTTTCCGCTCCTACAGCCGTCGTTCCTACCCCTCAAAACCATCTCCACCAAAGCTCCGCCAGCCTCCAAGCTTCTACCATTGTGTATTTTTCCGTCATCCGACACAAATCTGTAGCGGGAACGGTTTCTCCAATTGGCCTCTTGGTTTGTTGGAGAAGCCAAGCTCGCAGAGACCGCGAATCAAGTATGAAGTAGAGCCAGACCCGCAGCAAATCGACCGCACCTATAAGACAAAATCCGAGGGAAAATCGACCTGCATCGAGCGTCTTTCGAATCTTAACGGTTGCAAAGAAGCCCAGAGATACGAACTGCGACAGAAAAAAGTGTTTCCAAGGCTTCATTATACCCCGTGTTTTTGTCGTCTTTGTCCAATTCACCAACAGCAACCGAAATTATGGCCACTCTCAATGTTCTGATGGTACGTGGAGGACTGGGTGAAAAAAGCTTCAATCCGCTCCGCCATATACTAACAAGTTGCATAGGTCGGTACCGGCGAGTACACGACCGGCTTCGTCGGTGGCGGCGCCTCTGGCTCGGACAAGAAGGTCGGCGTGGTGGGTCTCAGCCTTTTCGACCTGCGTCGGCGCGGCAAGGTCGGCGATCTGTCCATGGTCGGCACGACAGGGTCCAAGTTCCCAGCCATTCGTGAGTTTTCTTGGGGTGCCACTCCTTGCCGCCTTGCTTGCCATACTAACAAGACTGCTGCAGGTGATCACCTGCAGAAGAACATTACCGAAGCGTACAACGGACTCGACACCTCCTTCACGTCGTACCCGGCCGAGGGCGTCCGGAATCCCGACGCCTACAAGGAAGCCATTGATGCGCTCAAGAAAGGCGACGCCATCACGATTTTCACTCCCGACCCGACGCACTTCCCCATTGCCCTCTACGCCATCGAGCGCGGCATCCATGTCATGATCACCAAGCCGGCCGTCATGACCCTCGAGCACCACGTGGCGCTGATCGACGCCGCACGGGAAAACGGCGTCTACGTCTACATTGAGCACCACAAGCGCTACGATCCGGCCTATGCCGATGCGCGCCACCGCGCGAAAAAGCTCGGCGACTTCAACTACTTTTACAGCTACATGTCGCAGCCCAAGTCGCAGCTCGAGACCTTCAAGGCCTGGGCGGGCGTCGAGTCTGACATCTCCTACTACCTCAACAGCCACCACATTGACATTTGCGACTCCATGGTCGCCCAGCTCGGCTACGCCCCCGTTGCCGTCACCGCGTCCGCCTCCACGGGCGTGGCTACGGCGCTCGGCTGCGCACCGCAGACCGAGGACACCATCACGCTGCTCGTGCGGTGGCAGCACAAGTCAGAGCCCGGAAAGAGCGCGACAGGCGTGTACACGGCGTCGTGGACGGCGCCGCAGCGCGCTGGCGTGCACTCGAACCAGTACTTCCACTACCTGGCCGAGAAGGGCGAGGTGCGCATCAACCAGGCGAAGCGCGGCTACGACGTGGCCGACGACAACGCAGGCCAGCTGATGTGGTACAACCCGTTCTACATGCAGTATGCGCCGGACGAGGACGGTAACTTTGCAGGCCAGTCGGGCTACGGCTACGTGTCCATGGAGAAGTTTGTGGACGGCTGCCGGGCGGTAAACGCGGGTACGGTCACGCCCGAGGGCCTGGACGCCAAGGCGCTGCCCACGCTGGCCAACACGATTGCAACGACGGCCATCCTGGAGGCCGGCCGGCGGAGCATAGACGAGCGCCGCGAGGTCGGCATCGCGACCGAAGGCGGCGTGTGGAAGCTGGTGTAATGAAAAAAAGAAAACCCGATTCCGGTGTCCTTGTGCTAAACCCCGCGTAGGACAGAACTGCGTATTATCTAAAATTTTGATTTTATAACCAAAGGTACTCGCGTATTGTTGGGATATTTTTTATATTGACTATTGCTGCACGACACAAACGTCTCCATCTCAAGCCGCTTGGCGTTGTCGCTGTGCCGCCACAATCGTACGACGACGGAATCAGTGGGCTAGACATTTTGGTGATCTCATGGTGGGCGGAAACAACCGTTATCAGATGCTTAAGTATTGTTCTATTTTATGCCTTTCAGAAAACGCTCCCGCACGCAATGGTATGCTCAGACAGCTTAAAAAAGATTTTTTTTTTTAAAAAAAAAAAAAAAAAAAAAAAAAAAAAAAAAGTAAATAGAAAATACTGGGCCAAGAAAACAATGCGACATACATGCAAAGACGTAAACAAAACATCGAATACCATAACAAGCTAGAGTAGATGGCCATCCTTTCCAAAAGATATCGCTTCTGCCCAGTAACCTCTAAGCCCTGTAAAAAAAAACGCCCACGACGAACAAGAAACGAAAGAGAGAAAAATGAAAAATGAATGGCAATACGCATCAACGTTGAAAAAAAGTGAGCTCTGGACGTTAAACAGTTCCATTTCGTGGGAAGAAAAGTGTGAAGACCATCGAACGAGTGAATAGGAACGCGAACGGGCCAAAGCTCCCGCATAAGTGTGGTCCGGTCGTTATCAATCTTCTCCGTTCTCAGTTCTCAGTCAGCATCACCATGTCTGGATCATAGCTCGTATCGCGTTTAGTGGTGATCGTAGTTGGCATCAGGAAAGTGCACGGGGCGGGTATCGTCGTAGGCATCGTGCACCGTGGGCGGCGCATAGCCCGAGTGGGCAGAGGTGCCTATTGACGCCGAGCTCGCAGCAGGGCGCAGGCCATGGTTGTCGTCAAAGGGGTTGTCAGAATGCGAGACATTGCCACCACCGTAGCTGCTGCCGCCACCACCCAGGTAGGTGGTGTCCATGTGGCTACCGGCGTTGGCGTAGCTGCTGCCACCCCCGCCGACCGTTGAGCCGCCGCCGTAGCCGCCCATGTCACTCTGGTAGTCGTTGTGATCGTAGTCGGGGTCCATGTTGTTGATGCGGGCGTAGGGTTCCTCGTCATGCGGGGCAGTCGAGAAGGCGGCCATGTCGGGGTCGATGTTCTGGCCACCCTTGGCGCCGGTAGTCTCATAGCCGGGCAGGTGGCCGTTCATCTGGTAGTACTTGAGAGAATAAATGCTCAGGAATGTCGTGATGCCGAAGAAGATGCTGGGGCTGGTCAGTATACGCCATAAACAGTAAAAAAGGAAGAAAGACAAAAAACTAAACAGCAAAAAAATAGGAAGCCGCGTTTGCCGGACATACGTGTTGAAGACACCGAGAGCTACGACGGCCTTGCTGGCGCCGCAGCCGTCACCGCACTTGCCAGCCGAGTTGAAGGAGGCCTGTGCGGCAAAGGCCGACAGCCAGAGGATTGTGTAGAGTGAGTCGATGGCGACCATGACATGAGGTTCGGCAAAGCGCCGTGTCCGGGGGAAGCGCGGCGCGCCAATCAGGTAGATCCATGCTGGTATTGAGAGGAAGCACTGCGGCCGTTAGATTTCCATGTTTGACAATGTTCCACTGGCGCCTCGCGCCGCAGGCTCACACCCGCCGCCATAACGCATTTGTGTCCGACGTACCACAGCAAATGCCCAACCGTTCGGGCCACTGACGGACGAGTCCTTGGCGCGGAACACGACAATAGCCAGGACCCAGGCCACAAAAGAGAAGGCAATCTGGGTGACATGGAGGATGAGTTTGTAGAGCGGAATCCTGTCCGTGTTGATCTGCAAGTCATCCAACATGATGGGCGACTCTGTCAGGGTTGGTTGTCAAAGGTAGAGGTCGAGAAAGTGAGGCCGGTCGGAGGATGCAGCGGAGGTCTGTTTGCCAGAAAATTCGTGCCGAAGCTGGTACGGTCGAGACAGCTAGCGACGGCAGTCGAAAACGAGACTGAAAGAGTCGATGTCGAAGCTCAAAGCTCGAAGATAGCAATAGTCAAAGGGGTGTCGGCGGTTGGGAGGAGCTGTTCGACAAAAAGAAACTGAAGCTCGTTTCGACCTTAGGGGGTTCGCGCTGTTCCAAAAAAAAAGAAGAAGAAATCGTTGCGGTTAGAGGTAGAGCCGTGACGAGAAATGCGAAATGGAGAAGCAAGGCCCAGAGTCGAAAGAGATTAAGGAGGTGGGAAGATGATGACGAAAAGGAACAAAGACGGAAGCGGAAGAAACAGAAGACAAGGCCAGTCATGCAACTAAAGGTGCATCTGGAGAATGGGAAGGCGCGTTTGTTCCGTCTGATTTTGACGAAAGAGGCAGAAGCATAAGCAGGAGCAACCCAATCGAACGCGCGGATGGGTTCGTAAGGGTGGTTGCCATCGCCCGCTTGTTCTTTCCAGGCCCGTTCCTCCCCTGGATCTGGATTTTTGTTGCCCTGCGCCTAGCCTGGGCTGTGTTTATTTTAGTCTTTTCCTCGTTGATCCCGTCACCATAACCTATTGGCGCTCTCTATTGGGCCGTGGGCCTGAAAGAGATCTATTTTCCTTTATTTACCGTCGTGGTCCCTGTTTTCCGGCACACTATTGTTTTACTTTGACGCTATCCGTCGCCAGGTGTAACGGCCAGGGGTCGGCGGCTCTTTCCTGGCGTTGCCTAAGAAAGATGCTTAGGCGGGGCTAAATTTTCGCGAATCAAGGGCGCTCAGCCGCACAGCTCTGAGGCAAAGAATCAGCAAGGAGCGAGAGCCTGAGAGAGTAGGTGCGTGGACCGCACGAGGGTCGCCACCAAAAATCTGGCGAAACAGCCTATACGAGCTCAGCCACAGCACAGCAGCAGGCACCTTTGTTTCCTTCACTTTTGTCTTGCGCAGTGGGGCGCACCTTCTCTGTGGGTGGCTGTGGACACTCAAACGGCAAGACGAGGCGGACGTGAAGTAAACGGCAAGAAAGAAAAGGGAAAGAGCGATGGAACAGTCTTGTCCGGAGCAGGAGACGATCCCATCGCAGGTCGTCTGTGCGACATGGAGCGTACGATATGCACGTCGGGTTAAGAAGCCCAATGACAAGGCAGATACGACGCTGAGCTGAAAGAGATAAGACCGCAGGTGGTATGAAAAAGCGACCACGACAAGGCCAGCGAGAAGGGAAAGGCAGAAGTCTCTTGAGACGGCCAAAAAGGCGCAACAGGACAGGCAACAGCATAGCAAGTGCCACTTTTGGGGCCGCAGCAAGTTCCTTCCTCCATTGTAATATGCAGTTTCCGTGTTCGCATGTTGGCTCCTGTATTGGGAAGTAGTTGGTCGCCTATCTTATTTCCTTCCTTGTACGAATGTAGTCGTGTCGTCACTCTTTCCCAATTTCTCGCTACTCTGCCGCCCCGCACCATTCACACATAATGCTGTCCGATCGCTCTTGCCGTTACTGTGGTGCCTTGCAAAAGATTGCGCGCTCTTGCCCTTGGCACACTCCGCATAGAATTACTGAGCCTTGCGGAGCGGTGTTTAGCTCGGCGCAGTCGCGTGGGAAAGAGCGATCGA
This sequence comes from Sporothrix brasiliensis 5110, assembly GCF_000820605.1. Lineage (NCBI taxonomy): Eukaryota > Fungi > Ascomycota > Sordariomycetes > Ophiostomatales > Ophiostomataceae > Sporothrix > Sporothrix brasiliensis. The sequence goes on from NW_024467134.1 coordinate 2,261,379, forward strand.
GTATTTGGAGCAGTCGCCCCGTATGCACCTATGCGATCTACAAATCGGTCCCGGCATCCTGTCACCAGAAACCTCATGAGTGGCTGTGGCTGCCATCACAAGCATGGCCAGGCGTTTGCATGTTGGGATAAGATGCCGTCGGCTGGTCCATTCTCAGGAGTCGTCACCCTGTAATTACCCCGTACGATGCGACATCGAGCTCACTGGTAAAGTGATTAAACTAGCTCCAGCAACAAATTTGCTGAGACTCCACAAACCATACTTACTTGGTACCCAGGTTAAATCCCACGCTTTTGTTTTTATTTTATCTCGAGGTCATCCTCGTGATTATCGTGATAGCTAACCCGCCGTTAACATGAGCATATTCTGTTATGCAGTTACGCGGGACTCGCTCTTTCCCGAACATAAAAACAGTGATGGGGGCAAGCACCTTCCGATCTAGCACAGATTGGTGGGGACGCCGATAGCGCAAGACGATGACAAAAGCAACCCATTGCTCAACGCTCCTGCCGTGAAGGCGACATCAAAGAGCCACAATCGACGTAGTCTCCTGAACTTTGTCGTTTCACATCCATTACACAAAAAAGGAGGCAACACAGTGAGAGTCTCGTGTACTTTCTAGCACAACTCGCACGGCGCACACGCTCTCTGTTGAGGCTCTGCGTACTGGTTTACAGACATCTTGGCATCCGGTTGTCTGCCTGTACAAAATGCCAGACGCTGAGTCCGCCCCGTCTGCAGCCGCAGCTTCGGCTTCAGTCTCCGAAAGAACACCTCTTCTGCCCAACAGCAATGGCAGCACAAGCAGCGTCTTGTCGACGCCCAAGTATGCCGCAAACGGCACAGTCGGTGCAAACGGTGATGCTACGGCTCCCGCGGGCAATGACGACCTCGAAGACGCCACGGCCGGCGGCGACGAAGAGCAGGTCGTTGTCGTTCAGGAGACGCGGACGCGCATCTTCGTGGTCCTCGGCACCGTCTACGTCGGCGTGTTTGTGGGCGCCGCCGACGCGAGCGTCATCGCCACGTTGTCGGCCCCCATTGCCAGCGAGTTCCGCTCGCTCAGCTTGTTGTCGTGGCTAGCCGCGGCGTATCTGGTCGCCAACGCCGCCTGCCAGCCTGTTTCGGGCCGCATCACCGACGTCGTCGGCCGTGGCCCCGGCCTGGTCTTTAGCAACGTCTTCTTTGCCTTGGGCAACCTCATCTGTGCCTCTGCCCATAGCGCCAGCACCATGCTCGTCGGCCGCGTCGTGGCCGGCATCGGCGGTGGCGGGCTCATGGCCATTGCGACGTTTTTGGCGTCCGACCTGGTGCCTCTTCGCCAGCGCGGCGTCGCCCAGGGCATCGGCAACATTGCCTACGGTACAGGTGCCATGCTGGGCGGCGTGCTGGGCGGTGCGACCGAGCACGTCTGGCAGGACCGCTGGTACGGCGGCTGGCGGCTGGCCTTCTACGCTCAAGTCCCCGTGTCGGTCGTGTCTGCCATCCTGGTCTTCTTCTTGGTCCGTGTCCCGCCGCACCAGCCCGCCGACGACGTCGGCCTCGGCCACAGCAACTCGGCCCTCTCCCAGCTCGGCCGGATCGACTTCCCCGGTGCCGGCTTGTTGGTGGCCTTCCTCGTCACGCTTCTTCTCGGCCTGAGTGCCGGTGGCAACATTGTGCCCTGGACACACCCGCTTGTTCTGGCTTCGTTGCCCCTGGCCCTCGTTGCCTTTGCTGCCTTTGTGGTGTGGGAGGCGGACTACGCCCACCACCCCATCATCCCCGTGCGCCTGGTGGTGACCCGCACCGTTCTGGCTGCTTGCGTCGCCAACCTTGTCTGCACCGCCGCCATGCTCGCTGCCGTCTTTTACATTCCCCTCTACCTGCAGGTGCGCGGCTACTCGGCTGCCGAGGCCGGCGTGCGCTTGCTGAGCTCGCCCCTTGCCGTGTCTTTCACGTCGGTCGGCAACGGCCTCGTCATGAAGAGCACGGGCCGCTACGTCAGACTCGGCGTCGCGGCCCTCGTCATCTTTGTCGGCGGCTACGCTCTGGCGGTCGTTGGCCTTTCGTCTACCGACTCGGCACCTGTGTTCCCCTTTGCGTCGCTTTTCTTCATCGGCGGTGGCTATGGCGCCATGCTCACCATTACGCTGCTCGCCTGCATCGCCTCCGTCGCCCATTCGCGCCAGGCCGTCATCACGTCCGCCACCTACGCCTTCCGCTCCGTTGGTGGCACGCTCGGCCTGACGCTGGCCTCGGCTGTCTACCAGAACATTTTGCGGGCAGAGCTGTGGGCCCGCTTTGGCCATCTGCCCGGTGCCGCCGAGGAGATTGCGCGCATCCGCGACGACCTGGGCGAGCTGCAGCACTTGCCGCCGGGTTGGCACGATGGCGTCATTGCCAGTTTCATGGATGCCTTCCGCGGCGTGTGGCTGATGGGTCTGGGTCTCGGTGCCATTGGTCTCGTCGCCATGGCACTCATGAAGCAACATACGCTGCACTCGACACTTTCGCGGCCGTAGAAAAATTGTCCCAGCTCTCGTACGCTCACACATCCGCGCGTATTTGGCTCTCGGAGTACCTCAAGCTCTTGCCATATCGATAGTCCGGCCTCGTATTTCTGGTTTGCCTGAAAACCATTTGCTCGTTGATGACGGTTTTCTATAACTGGTTTGAATAGACAGATAGTTTTTTTCGTAGAACTTTAGACTATATTATTCAGGACACTATTGGTTTATTTTTATTTTATTTTATTTATTTTTTGGAAAATAATTCGTGCAGTTCCTTCATATCATCTGAGAGCACTTCATGTTTTTAAAAATATCCATCTCAACCAAAGAATATTGTGGAATTTATAGTATAAGTACGGCGTATCTGTCACGCAATCCGACTCAACTTTCAGGTATCGATTCTTAAGTGTAATGACATAACATTGCATGTTCCTCCTTTTGGGAGTGTCTTATGAAAGCTCTTTTATACTATTCTACAACCCAGCAAAGGCACTTCGCAACCAAACAACCGAGTCGTGCAGCCTGTCAAAGTGCATCGTCGCCTTAAAGGCAACACTCGCGTTCGAAACAAATAAAAAAAGACGTCAAAAGTCTGGCACCGCAAAGTAAAGATGTGCATCCGATCCCATGGCAGGCAGCCATGCCGAGCCTAGTCAAATGCTAGTAAAACGCCACGGGTGGTATAATGAAACAAGCAGATGTTTAAATAAGAAAAAAGAAACGGAATGATGGAAACGGGACAAAACGCTGTTGGGCAAAAAGCAAAACAGGTAATCGAGAGATACAAAGCAAAGGCGCCTCAACAAGAGGAATGCTGCGTCCAGGCCGTTCTGTCCGACTAGAGTTTTTCGACATCAGACATCAGCATCCATGGCATCGTTGAAATCGCTCCACAGGGACTCGCTGGCCTCAAAGGACATCTCGCCGCCCATAGACACGAGCTGGTCGCTGTGGTGCTTGTGGCAGCCGCCGCCGTTCTTACGGTTGACCAGCGGCGACGAGCTCGGCATCACCAGGTCCGTGTCCAAGTACGAGCCAAAGTCGAGGTCGTCGGCCACACTGCCAAAGTTGGCCGTCAGACCATCACTGTCAAGGTTCGCAAACGTGGCCAAGTCCAGGTCCGTGAGCCCATGCGACGGAGAGCCCGTCGTGAAGTCGTTGGCCTCGGACAGCAGCTGGTTCAGCGTCGAGGTGAAGGGTGTGTCAAACGGCACGCCGTCTAGCTGCAGAGGCACGTGGAGAGACTGCTGCTGCTGCCGCTGCAGGCGTGCAGGCGTGACCGAGGCCGTGCGACGCTGCCGGCTGGCGCTGCCAGGGGCAGGGACGGAGCGAGGCGTTTTGGATGGCGTGCGCTGCGCCAAGAGCATGAGACCCTCCAACACAGGGGACTGGGGGCCAGCGCCGGTAGTGGCCGTCGTCGAGCGCGCGATGGATTTCGAGACGCTTCTCGTAATCGGCCGGTGGCTGGGCGTCGGCCGCGTTGGTGTCTTAAACGGGCCCGAGGCAAACACGGGCGATTCCCGGCTGTTGCTCGTGTTGGGTGGGGGGGTGGAGGGTCGTGCCGTTGGCGGCGGCGGCGTGCCAAAGAGGTCCTCCATGTCGTCGGCATCCTGAGCGCCGTCGATCCTCGTTTGAGCCTCGCCACTCAGCTTCGCCCCGGACCGCGCAGTGTCTTCAAACTTGGACGGGTTGGCCTTGGCCTTGGGCGAACCGAGAACGGTTCCTATCACATTCACGGCCAGCTCGCCGAGCACTTTAAGAACGCCTTCTTTGCGAGGTGAGGGGAAGAGGAGGCGACGGGTGGTTCCAAACTGGTCGTCCACAGCAATCGGGCTGTCGGCTGTGCCGCTGCCTCGCGAATGCGTCGATCCAGGTCCACCACGGCGTCGCTCAGCAGAGCCTCCACCGCCCGAGGCAGGTTCCTGGTTAGACCCTGCCTGAAAATCCGGCTGCTGCAACGACGCTGCATTGGAGCTGTCACCGCGGGAGTGCTCCTCGCTCAAGGCCGAGTTGTTTGGGTTCTCGTTCTCGTTCTCGGATCGCTTGTTCGGCTCTGCAGTTATCGCCGGCGGCTTCGGGACAGTTGTCGTCGATGCTGGAGGCGGGGGAGGAGGTAGTAGTGCTGCAGGCGGTGCGGGTAGGAGCTTGGGCAGCTTTGTGCCATTGGGATCCGTAGGCGGGGGCGTGTCAAGAATTTCAATGTGGGAGGCCTGCGCGTTGGCGGGCGGGCCGTTGTCTTCGGGGCCTGCCGGATCCGTAGTCAAGTACGCCTCGGACGTCAGCTGCGTCTGCGGGTCACTCTTGGCCCGAGACTTGCGCGGGCGAGACGTCTTGAAATTCGTCCGGGTCTGTTCGAGGCGGTCCAGATCCTTGTCCCACCGGTCGCGAGGCCGGTGGCTCCTAAATTTGCCGACCCAAATACCACAGGCTACAGAGGCAAAAGAAAATATGTTAGAAAGGACTGTTCATGTGCACAGACTGTGCTGAAAGGACACGAGGGGTGCCAAAAGAACAATACGTACGGTTGCAGAGAAGCATCTGTGTCCAGAGCTTCCCATTTTCGTGGCTGTTCAAGGATTTCCGGACAAGACGGTACCGGGTGGATCTGCCCTCCGCGTCGCGCTCGAGGACTTCAATAAACGTGATGGGGCAGTTCTGGTCTTGGAAATTGTAATAGCCCGGCTCGCCCTCGTGCTCCTGCGTCCACATCTTGCGCCACGTGGGCGTCTCGATGGCACCACAGTTTTGGCAGTATGGGGGCATTTCACCGCTCTGAATTGCCTTTTTGAGCCGTTCGCGGATGGCAGCCTTGCGAACGAGGTTTTTGTTGGAGCGCCCGCTGGGCACGTCTGCATCACTAGGCGGGCACGGTGCTTCGGAGAACGCAGTCGGTGGTGGCGGCGGCGCAGGAAGAGCCAACGGCGGCAGTCCCGCAGGGTCGCTAGCCGGCACGGTCGTGGGCACGGAAGGGAAGGGCAGGGGGGGCAGTGAGCTCATAAATCTTGCCATTTCGGCAGCTGGCTGCTGGGGCAGAGTCGGCTGTGTTTGAGGCGACTTTGGCGCCTCGGATGGTGTCGCAGCGGGACTCTCGTGCGTCGCAGTAATCAGCTTCGACAGCTCCTTGATGTCATCGTGGATGTCAAGCTGCGAAAGCTGCGAGGTGTCAGTCTTGCTGGCATCGGCATCCATGTCGCCGTCCGTCGGCAGCGAAATCGATTGGTGGCGAAGCTGTGACAGTGGCCGCTGTTCGGCCTGGGCATCGGCCTGCAGCTGGTCTGGCAGGGAAGGGGGGTGCGCAGGCTCCGAATGGGACCGTTCCAGTGGCCGAGGCGGAGCTCGTGCAACCATGCTGTTGGCTCGCGGGGGTTTCGCTGCGCGTGGCTTCGGCTGGGGAGGGTTATACAAGACGGTGGTGGGGAGGAGCTCCGGCGGTCCTGGGATCATAGCCAAGAACGGGTACTGCTCCGAATTGTTCGCGGTGTTTGGCGCGGACCGTTTGTTGGAGGTCCGGTTCGTCCGTTTTGGTGACCGCGTCGAAGAAGAGGCTGACGACGTCGAAGACGTCAAAGACGGCACAGGCGCAGCTGCTGGTGGCAGCGGGCCCGTGTCAGCGGAGCCTGTCGGTGGCGGCAGGGGCAGCGAGAACTCCATGTTTGGCGTCGGCGCGGCGGTCGCTATGGGCGTCGGTGGTGGCAGGAACTTGTCGTTCAGCATCGAGTTTTCATCATCGCCGAAGAGGAGATCCTCCATGCCGCCGCTCATAAACCCGGAATCAGGTGGTGGCATGCGCATAGCAGGCAGGGGCGGACTGGACGGGATGGGGCTCGACTGCGGTACGTAGCTCGTAGTACGAGGGACCGGGGGCGACGAATTCATCTCAGGCGGGCTGTTCTCCGGCGTGTAGTTCTCTGGAGATGGAGCCATCGAGTCGGTGGGCGAGCCTGCGGGCAACGAGCGAGCATACGAGTCTGCGAACGAAGAGGGCTCGAGGTTGGCCAAGGACTCCCGCCGGGCCCTTTGGGCCATCAACTTGCGCGCATGGTGTTGGCCCGGGGCCCCGCCGCCCTGTGGCACAGGAGTGGGTGCACGCGGGAGCTCCTGAAGATGGGAGCCTGGTGCGGAGGGGCCGTCGGTCGAGGGAGGCTGCGGCAGGACCGGCCGCAGTGTGCGCAGAGCGCCCGACGTGCTCGCGGCGACGCGAAGCGAGTCGGGTGCTGAGTCGAGGGATGTCCGGGTGGGGTAGTCCGCCTTTGTCGTCTTGACGCGCTTCTTCTTATGCGCATCGTCACCGTCGGCATCGGTCGGTGCCTCCTCAGCAGCCGACGTGTTGCCGTCCGTCAGTTGCGACTTGCGTGGACGGCCGCGTGGGCGGCCGGTGGGCACTCGTACCCGTGAGCGGGAGCGTGGTGGCCGGGCAGGACGTGCTGGCCGGCTGTTCGTCTCAGACGGCGGGGTGGAGGCCGACATGACTTCGTCGTTTGCTATGGCAATTGGTGGCGGTGAAACCGACGGGAAGTCAGATCTAGGCTGCTGCTGCTGCTGCTGCTGTGACGAATGCGGTGCGAGTGGTGGAGGGCCAGCACGGACAGGAGGATGAGAGGGAGCGACGGCGGATTTGGAGGACTGGCGCGAGTTTGGCCGTGAGCCGGGCCGCGACATAGCACGGGGCCCCATGTCAAAGGAGCCAGCAGCCATGCCCGTGGGCATGCTGGGCGGATAGGCAGACATGTCGGGGAGCACTGGGGCCAGGCTCGGCGACTGCATGGTCGATATGCTTGCAGACCGGCCGAGCATGGGGTTGGCCTGGAGGAAGGAGTTCCACTCGGAGGTGTCGGTGGGCGTCGGGGCGTTGTGCACCTGGCCGTGGCCCTGACCCTGGCCCTGGCTGGTGGCATTCATGCCGTTGCCGCTGCCCCGGTGGCCGCTGTTGCTGTCGGTGCGGGCCATGCGGGAGACCTCGGACAGCTTGAGGCGCACCTCGAGGGTCTCGCGCACGCCCTTGCCGAACAGGGCCATCATGTTCTTTGTGACGCGGCCGGTGACCATCTTGGGGCCCTCGTCAAACTGCTGGGCGGCCACGGCAGCGGCGGGGTCCATGACCCACGACAGCATGCCCTGGCCGACCAGGGGCGTGTCGGGCTCGGAGTAGTCGACGGCGTAGATGGCGTAGTCCAGGACGGTCTGGGACGCGAGCTCGGGGCTGCCTTGGGCAATAGCCTGGATGCAGAGGCGGAGGTCGACGATGCCGATCCAGCTCTGCTCGTCGAGCGGCACGACCTGGACCTGCAGGGTGTGGGGCCAGCGGGCGAGGCAGTTGACGCGGCTGTCCTTGTCGAAGGTGTAGAGAACTTTCACTGCGAACGGAGTCAGTCGACCGTCACCCATCACGAGATGCTTTGAAAGGCTGATGCAAAACAAAAACAGAGAAAACAGGCACAAGACCAAGAACGTACAGGCCATTGGCCGCACTTGCATGCCCATCTCGTCGGCGTCGTTAGCAGGCATGGGGCCCTGCGGCTGCTGGTTCGGCGGTGCCGGCGGCCAGCCATAGGCGGCCGGGCTGCCAGTTGTCATGGGCGACGCCATGGTCTGGGAGGTCGACTTCAGCAGAACGATGCTGGCGGGCAGTGCGTTTCCATGGACGAGCAGCGATGCGTACAGTCGAGGGGTCTGCGGCGGTACGACGTGTCGTCAGAAGAGAGACGAGGGGCAAGACACTGGGAGTGTGGGTAGAGTGAGGGGAGGGACGAGAGAAAAGACAAGAGGAAGACGAGCGAAGATCGTGAGATGTGACAACGAGACAAGAAAAGGAGGTCGAAGTCGGTATGATGGGATCGTGGGCGGAAGAAGAAAATCGACGACAGCAACAATGCGAAACGAAAAAAAAAGAAAAGAAGAACCAGCAAAGAGACGGCGGGTTCGCGAGGGCCACGGTGCGGAGCGTGGTCCAATTGCTCGTCACGAGTGGAATTCAAGAGGCTGGACGTGTCGACGCTTTTTGGCCGTTTTGCTGGCAGCGGGTGCAGTGCGCGTGAAGTACGCGTCGAGACCTGCTGTGGTGCTCACGGCCGGGCGCTAAATTGGGGTGGAGCGCTGGGTGTCTGTTGTGGGGCAGAGGGCAATCGCTCTGAGACGTGGTTTCCGCGGCAGAGGCACGGGCCCAGCGCAAATGCGTGCAAGGGAGGAAAGAGCGACAGGGAAGTGGAGGCAGAAGAAGGGGCCGGTAAAATGAACGAGAGGGCGGGAAGGTGCGATGCCAACTTGGGAAGTTCTCAAAAGAGAAGCAGCGACACACGAGCAAAGATCGTGTACGATGTACGCAAAACACGCGCGAGCTGTCAGACAACAAAGCGGTCGAGCCGATCGGTGGAGTGCATGCGCCGGTGAACAGCGACTTTTGAAGTGGCCCCGGCCTGGGCCTAGCAGACGCGCTGGAACACGTGAACGCGCTGTGGTACACGGCAGCTGGCACGAATCCGGCGTGCTAAATGTGCTGCAGGAAGGAGTGGGGCATTGGAGACTGGCTACAGCGCCTGGGCCCCAAAACGTGAAGGACCCAAGGAGGGAAGGTGCGTTGGCGGCCGGGCAGGGCAATGGCGTAATGGCAGCTTGACGAGGTACAAGGGGAGCGCAGAACGGCAAGACTGCTGGTTGGATCGTCCTGTCGGTGGCTGGCGAATCATGGCTCGAGCTTCGAGGAGGCAGAGAGAAAGAGCAAACGAAGTGCGAAACTCGCTCTTTCCCCAGCCAAAACGGCACTTCGTCTTTTCCTTCCAAGAGGTGTCCAAAACCGAGGCGACCGGGGGGGTGAATGCAACTTGGCAAGGACACGAACAAGGAGCAAACAAAGAGGGAAAAGGATGTATTTCGCTCGTGGCCCTTGACGGAGGGGGCCGGGCATGGTATTTATACTCCCGGCGTCAGATCGCTGCGTTGTGCACGCCTTCCTCGTGCAACACTTCCCGATGCCGTTGGGTCTTTCCGTTTTTGGGATGTTGTTCATGCCTGGTCCTTCTTGCCTCCCATCCTCCCATCTTGTCTCATCGTTCGATGTCTCCCAACTCGGCCAGCCGCTCCTTCTCGGGTATGGCGCTTTCTGTGTACTTGCCTGTTGAGTCCTTTCGTTGCATGACTGTACAGTTTGAGTCCCCCAACCCATCTCCATCCTTACGACGCACTGTCTCACCCCACCTTTGCACACATTTGCTCCTGCCCCCCTTACACCGTCGATGCTGTTCGTTCGGATTACGCAGCCCGTGATCTCCGTAAACACCGATGGTAGTTGCCCACCGCTCGTGCCTTCCGACTTCTCCCCCACTTGCACCACACCACAGTAAAAAAAAAATGACGCTCTGATTTGCCGCCATTTTGCTCGCCCTATAGCCAACATCCAACGATGAGACTTTGTGATGCAAGCAGCCAACCCGATGATTTTTAGGCAACCGCCACCCCCGCTGTTCCCCCTTTCACCGCTTTTCGCCGCCATCTTGCCTTCTGTGACCCCAACAAACTGCCACACCGCACTGAATAAAAAAAAGAAGGCGCGATGCAGCCGTTCCCGACCGCCCACTTTCCCAAAACGACCATTTCGCCAATCACATAACACGATTTCGCGACGCTGGAGAAAAACGTGACTGCCACCTACGAGGCTGGCAAACTGCACATACATCCATTGAGCCACCCATTTTAAAAGTGAGGCTGAAACTGGACACAAATTGATAGGAAGTGACGATTTCACAGAACTCGCATCTCACGTACGTCGATTGTTTGCCCACCAACATGTGTGTTTTCTTCCACATCCTGTCGTGTTTTGTGATTGAATCTTTTTTTTTTTGTACAAGAGATCTATGCTCGCATTTTACTGTTCGTTGTGCATCACAAAATCCCCCGTCCTATTTGTGCACCTATGCATGCCTCTGTATGCGGTTTTATGCCTCGTCCAGCCAGACGGCCTCGCCCCGCTCGCCCTTGGTCGTCTTGCGCTCGATAATCTCCGTGACGACCTCCTTGACGCCCTGCTTGCCGCGGTACTGGCCGACAATCTGGTTGATGATCTCGCGCTGCGACTTGACGCCGTCGTTGACGAGCGCAGCCACGTGCGCCTCGCTCGGCAGGCCAATGTTGAGCTCGCCGTAGGGCCGCTCGCGGTAGTCGCGGGCGTTGAGCAGCCGCAGCGCGGGCGGGTCCTCGGCGCTCCGGTCGGGGGCAAAGTAGGGCTCCGTCAGGTTGTCCGACGCGGCAACGTCGTCGAGCGTCGACGGCTTCCACGCGGGGCGGCCCTTGTCCTTGCGGATCAGCAGCGACGAGACACCCTCGGTGAAGTCGGGCTGGCGCATGAAGCGCGACGCAATCAGGTGCTCGCGCTGGAACGTCTCGGCAATGCTCCAGCGGCCGCCGATGCGCATCTGGCGCAGGCTGACGTGCACGGCCGTGGGCGAGCGGTGCTGCAGCGTCTTGAGCGTCTTGGCGGCCCACGTGCGCGTGGCCTCGCCGGCCGCAGCGCCGGCCTCGCTCGCGCTCGCCCCCTCCCCCTCCAGGGGCGCCGACGCCTCGGCCTGCAGAGCCGCGACAATGTCGTTGACGCTGTCGTGGCCAAAGCAGCGGTCGATGGCGTTGCGCAGGCTGCCGGCCAGCAGAATGGGCTGGTCCCGGGGCAGGCCCGTGGTGAACTCCTCGATGGTGGCGTTGATGGTGGCGAGGCGCGTCTCGACGGGGTCGTAGTCGTGGAAGCGCAGCTCGGCCAGGCGTGCCTCGAGGCCGGGCAGGCTGGTGGAGTGCAGGTAGTGCGTGGCCAGGCCGGCGTAGAACACGTTGGCGCCCGTCAGGCGCTCGCTGGTCAGGGCCAGGTAGGTGCCGACGGCGCCCGGCAGGCGCGGCAAAAAGAACGAGCCGCCGACGTCCGGGAAGAAGCCAATGTTGGTCTCGGGCATGGCAAACACGGTACGCTCCGTGGCAATGCGGAAGGGCGCGTGGATGCTGAGGCCGACGCCGCCGCCCATTGTGATGCCGTCCATGAAGGCGACGTAGGGCTTGTCGTAGGTGGCAATCAGGTGGTCGAGCTTGTACTCGAGGGCAAAGTAGTCGGCCGACCACTGCTGGCCCTCGAGGCCGCGCTGGTTGGCCTCGGCCAGGGCCGTGACGTCGCCGCCGGCACAAAAGGCCTTGTCGCCCGCGCCCTTCATCACAATGATGTTGGCCATGTCCGACTTGGCCCACTCCTGCAGGCGGGGGCCGATCTTGCGGATCATGGACGCGTTGAGCGAGTTGTACTTGCGCGGCCGGTTCAGCTCGATCGTGCGCAGGCCGTACAGGCTGGTGAACAGCACATCCTCGGGCTCGTCGCCCGGCTGCTCCTTCCAGAGCCGGTCCGACACATCAGTCGCCGCAGAGACCGGTGCCGAGGCAACCGTCGCCATGGTGCGGGCAGAGGGCGACGCCGGCGCCAGGATCTTGGCACGAAGCGGCATAGAAGAGGACGAGAGGGAGGACTGGCGTGAGGAGAGGGACGCGGAGCGGAGGGAGGACGATGGGGAGGACGAGGAGGACGAGATAGACGAGAGTGTCGTCAACGTGCGGCAGGCAGTGGCTGTAGGGCCAGCGCGGCGGAAAAGCGTCCGGGACAACATGGGCTCAGGGTATCGGTGGACAATCGACAGGTGGTAGACGAGACGACAAGACGAGATGTCAAAACGAGATTCTTCGAGTCGTCTCCCGTCTTCAGTCTTCAGACCGTCGGGGCAATTCGCACTTCGCAGTTCGCAATTGGCGCTTGCAGCAGCTGCCTGGTCGTAGAGGGCGTCGCTCTCGCTGGTGAGTTATAGCGAGGATCAGCGTGGGTGCCGAGCGTCGCGTGCGTGGGTTGTGTCGGCAATAGTTTTCCCTCGGCCACTGACGTGGAGCATCCAGAGCCGCTGGCACTGGATGGCCGAAGAAAAAGCTTCACCCGAGGTCGTGGGACCCACCTGACAGAGCTTGGGCCAATGGGGTTTTATACAGTGCGAAATACGTATGCACCACGTATTGTTACTGTTTATTTACACTGTACGTCTCATTCACCTACCTCCTTTCTCCTTTGATTTTCCAACGTGAACCGGTCGACGTAAATGTTTCTAATCATCATGTTGATTTTGTTTCTTTCCCTTAATTTGTGGTTTTATCCTTCACATGGCGGGCTAAACAATCTGTATAAAATACACTGGACATCATCCCCCAGCCTCACTCTGCCAGCCCTTCAAAGAAGCAGGCCAGGCCCCATGCACCTGGGTCAGGCACCTTCTCGAAGCCGCTGCCGCCGACGTATACCGTGCGGCCCAGGCTGGCCTTCATGCCCTTGGTGTGCTCGGCACCCGCGCGCGACGCCGCCGCAGCATCGGCCACCGAGCTGCCCGACGCGGCCAGCTTGTCGACAAACGGGTAGAGAGCATCGACGAGGGTGCGGTCGCCGGGGCGGGCGGGCGTGTACCGCGAAAGCGTGTCGCAGCTATGGCGCAGAGCGGCCGCCCAGTCGGGCGCCGTCGAGCCCGATGCCGCCGCAGACTGCTGGCGCAGCGCGTGCACGAGCGCGTTGAGGAAGATGGCGTAGAGCGCGCCCGACGTGCCGTCCATGGAGCGCTCGACGACGGGGACGATGCCGGCCACGTCTGCCACCACGTCGCCCGTCAGCGGCGCGGATGACAGGTGCTCGAGGATGGCCTCGGCGCCGCGCTTCATGCCCGTGCCGCAGTCGCCATCGCCAACCACCGTGTCGTACTGCGTAATCTCCGGCTCCGCCGCAATCACGCGCTGCAGGCCGCGCTGCAGGGCTCGGCTGTATGCCGCGCCGTCCGCCTTGAGGTTGCTGGGCGCCGTGCCGGAGGCCGCGTCCACCGCAGCAGCCGATGCAGCCGACGCAGCCGATGCCTTGTCGTCCGGTGTCGCCTTGGCGGCCGCGTCCCAGGTTGCGGCCGGGATGGGTGACGACCAGCCCGTGGCCTCGGCCGGGTCATCGAGCAGCTGCAGCAGGGACGGCACGTCGGCGCCCAGGCCCGTGTCACGCGGCACCTTGAGCAGGCTGATGCTGAAGCCTAGGCCGTTGAGGCTTGTCATGTACGTGCCGCTCAGCACGCGCCGCGGGCGCAGCTTGTAGTCGTCGCGCAGCTGCTCGACCACCTCGGCTGCTATGCCGCCCATCTCGAGCACGCTGACGGCACCCAGGTTGTTGACGAGCAGCACCACGTCCTCGCCCTCGCCAATCGACGCAAACGCCCGGTCGCTGTCCTTGGCGTCCAGCAGCTGCCGCAGCATCGTGCGCACCAACGCCGGCAGCGCCAGGCCCTTGGCCCGCTCCGAGCCGGGCTCGTTGTGGATGCCCATGCCAATCTCCACCTCGTCCGCCGCCAGCGCGTCGTCTGCCGTGTCCGTCACCGACCGGCCCGGCACGTGCACATGCTCCAGGCTGGCGCCCACGCTCACGAGGTTGTCGGCCACCAGCTGGGCGACGCCCGCGACCTTGTCGAGGGCAAAGCCGCGCGCTGCCAGCGCGCCGCTGATCTTGTGCACGAGCACCGTGCCCGCAATGCCGCGACGGCCGACCTTGCCCGCCTTGGCCCGGCCCACGCCCACGTCGTCGCCCACGACCACCATGCGGACGGGCACGCCCGCGGCGCGTGCCTTCTCGACAGCCATGCCAAAGTTGAGCACGTCGCCCGTGTAGTTCATGACCGTCACGAGGACGCCGGCGTTGTGGCCGGCGGCGGCCGAACGCGAGGCGAGCAGCGTGATGGCCGTGCGGATCTGCTCGGCGGACGGCGAGGCAAAGATGGTGCCTGCAACGGCACCCGTCAGCAGGCCCGGGCCGACCATGGCGCCGAAGCTGGGCTCATGGCCGGAGCCGCCGCCCGAGACAATGGAGACATTGGGCGAGGTGGCACGCTCGTAGAGGATCTTGTTGGCCTCGTCGAGGGCGACGGCCGGGTTGGCGTAAGTGACCGAGCGCAGGCCGGCGTGGACGAGGGCCGTCGGGTCGTTGACAAAGTGCTTGGCGAGGGAAGCCATGGTAAAGTGAGTTGTAGTACCCTAAGAACTGTAAGAGACTGTAGGGAAACTGTAAAATTGGCGTGAGTATAGTGACTCCAGGCGATCTCGCGATGTGTTGAAAGAAGGGGAGGAGACGGCCTACAAAATTAAAGGCGGAAGAAAGATGGACGAGACAAGACGAGAAGAAACAGGACAGAAAACGAAGCGAAAAGGGCCGGCTTCGGGGATGACAAGGGAGACGAAGAACGCAGCCCACGATAAATGCACAGGAGTATGACAATCCACACTGCGGAGCTATCGTGCCGGAATGACTTCATTCGGGAACATGGCACTGCCTGAAGCTCACCTTCGGACCACGAGGAAGCTACGACCTGCAGAGCTTGGGGCACTGCGCAGGGCCAGGCACTATGTGGGCGGGGGTGGGGTACCGCTGATGGTGTTCTGTGTCTTGGGAAGGAGCGACAGGCTCCAGACGTTAGGTGTTTTTTATTTTGTGGTGCGGAGTAGCCAGACTGGGGAAGAATGCCACCAAGGAAAGAGCGACCTGCAGCGTGAGCTTTCCGTTAGCAGCACGCTGGGTCACGCAAGTCGCACCGGGGGAAAGACGCTTGGGCGGAAAACGGAATAGTTTTCGGGGGAGGAGCGACCAAGCGAGCGCCAAAACACCGAAACGACCGAACAAAATGGGGAAGGAACACCGAAAGACCGAATATCTAGGGTCCCGACGAGGCCGATTTTATGTCGATGGAATGATGGTACAACGAATTACCACGTACGATATCGGACAATGCCATCGGAGAAAGAGAGCAACATGTAATACAGAAAGAAGTCGATTGATATTTCCTAACGCCGTCGCCATGCTGAGGGAATCAATCCCTGGTCATAAAAAGCAAATATCCGGTCTTATGTCACCGTTTCTGCCTTTGTGGGCTGCTCGCACCAAACAACTTGCTAGACTTCACGTCCCCACATCCAGAACACCCCCTATTTCAACACAAACACACTGCCGCCCAAAATCGAAAAGACAATTGCCGTCGTCGCAAAGCCCGCGGCCACGCGGTCACCCGTCGTGATGGGCTTCAGCGTCAGCGCCGTCGACGGCTTGGTGCCGGCGTTGGGGTTGCCCACCGACGTGCCGCCCGACGACGACGTCACCGCCGCCGCCGTCGTGGGGTGCACCAAGGAATACATGAGCGCCGACAGCGCGTTCATCTGCTCGCCCACGCCCACCAGCCCGTCGAACCCGCCCGTCGTCCACTTGAAACCGCACGCCGTGCCGGCCATGCCTTTGAACCCAGACGCGGGCGACCCCGTGCACGCCAGCGCCGCGGCAGCCGCGTTGGCCTGCAGCAGCGGCGTGACGGTCGGGAACAGGTACGGAGCCATCTGCGCAGCGCCTGAGAGCCAGCGCAGCATGTAGCCTTTGAAGCTCTGCTGGTCGTTGTCGCACAGCTGCACCGTCTCGCAGGCCTGCTCCACGAGAATGTTGCTGCCGTTTGTAAAGAAGTGGCCCGTGGTCGCCGCCAGCAGGCTGTCGAGGCGTGTCTTCCACGTGGCCGAGTCCTCGGTGATGTTGTACATGATGGCCGCGCCGTGCAAAAAGATGCCGGCGTTGTACGACCACTGGAAGGTGTCCGGGTTCGTGCAGTTCTGTGGCGAGTCGGTGGCGCCGTCCAAGATCCGGTAGTCGGACGTGATCAGACCGACGCCCGTCTCCCAGTCCCAAATCTTCTCTGCCCAGTCGGCATACGTCTGGTTGCCCGTGTACCGGGCCAGGCGCGCGGCAATGTTGAAGAAACAGCCGTTGGCAATCGAGTTCTTGTAGTCGAAGCCGTTGTTGAACTGGAAGATTTGCCAGCGCAGGCCGCCGTTGCACGTCGTCGTGTCCCAGCGTGTGGCATACTGGTTAAACACGGCCTGGGCCAGCGCGAGCCACTGCGGCTTGTCGGATGGCGGGTTGGGGTAGTTGTTCTCGGCGGCCGACATGGCAGCCATGCCCCAGAAACCCTGGTCGTCGTTGCCTTCGGTCCGTGTCTGGTTGATGGGCATGTAGTCGTTGTTGTCGCCCACCTGGTGCAGCATGGCCTCTGTGGTGATGTTGTTGTACGTATCGTCACCCGTCAGGAACCAGTAGTCGATGAGCGTGCCGAACATGGCGCCGGCTTCCCACCAGAAGTACGGCGAGGGCAGGTTGCCTGGCGTATCGCCTGTGTTGTTGCCGGTATAGTACTTGACGAGACCGTAGGCCACGGTGCTGGCAGCCTCTTTGACGGAATCTACCTTGTTAGAGACGCCCAGTAGACCGTTAGGCTGTGCATATGTCACCTAAGGACGACTTACTGGTATCAGAGAGCGTGACCTGCAGGGCATTTGCTGCTTGGGACAGCAGGCAGGTAGCCCCTGCTATGCGGAGGGTAGAGAACCGCATGATGTGAGTTGGGAGTGTCAAGGTAAAGGTATAAGTCGCTAAGAAAAATCGACAACAGCAAAGAAGAGAACCGGTCGGAGAAGAAACAAAGTCTCGTCCAGGAGCGAGGAAAAGAAAATAGTCAAAGATGATATCAACAATGAAGGGATACCGGCCGATATATGGTAAAAGATAAAACTCGTCAGTGGCGAAGTTGCGGCGTCGAATGGCTCGTGTTTTGTAGGAGGCTCCGAGATACGAGAGCTGGACAATATGACCAGCAAATTAAAGACGTTGGAAGACACACTGAAAGCAATCCAAAGAGGCTCAGCCAAGAAAGAAACAAAGGGACTATAAAGAAAAGCGAAGCGTAGAGTAGAGAGATCCTGTTGCCAGTTAAAGTAAAAGAGTCGAAAGAAAAGGGGGAGAACTCGGAGAAAATCAAAGAAACTGTTGTGAAAAGATGTGAATAAGAATGTGAAAATGGAAAACAAAAAAGCCAACTGGGGCGTCGTCTCACACTTGGCGAGGAAAAGAATAGACAAAAAGGCAATGAGAAGCGAACAAAAATAACCAAAACTGAGGGCGATGATGAAGAAGACGGATGAACAAAAAGAAAGGGAGAAGAAGAGAGACAAGAGACGATCAAGAAAATCAGAAAAGAAACCAAACAAGCCAAACACACAAACACCCAAAGAGGAGGCACCCACGACACCCGCGACTTGCCAGCCCTGGACCAAACGCCTCCCCCGGCCACCCGCTGGCCTGGCCTTGCGTCTGGGCCCTGCACCGAGTATCACACAGCGCGCGTGCTGCAGTCTGGCTGGCCATTCGTGGTTGACCCGTTCTCCGTCGTGGAGGCTGTGTTGGCCGGCAGCCAAACCACCTGAAACACTTTGAGTTGGATGTTAAGCAATGCCCCCCGGTTCGTCGAACAAAAGGGGTCCGTCCATGTCTGCGACGCTCGCTAGACAAGGCAACGTGTTGGCATGTTGGTCGTATTCCATGCTCTTTGTCCTCTTCTTCACTCACTTAATTTGATTTTGAGTCTTGTGTGTTTTGTCTGGTATTTCTGTCATCTCGTCTCCTGCGCACCTTCCCACATTGTCCCTTTGTTGAATTGACGCCGAAAAGGGAAAGGGCCAACCTGCCCTGGTTAAAGGCCGCCATCGCCCGCCAGCCCCCTGGTCTCACATTCAGTGACACATCGACAGCCAATCAACCCTCTTGGAATGCGCTGTAACACTGCCGCCGCCACTCGCTGCGCCCAAAGACCGAGACCAATGGCGCTTCTGCCATCTCGCACCAAGTAACACATCTCGTATGCTCTCACTCGTCATGGTCTACGTTTGCCTCTTCATCTTCAGGTCGTGGTCGGCCGTACCGCGTTTCTGCCCGGTTGCCAACAGTACAATGTTGACGGTGACATATCCCTGTCTATTTTCGATAACGGTGCAAATAGCTCTCCGTGTACAATATACCCCGCATATTCCTAGATGCACAGCATTAAATATAAGTACCTTTACAAGACACTGCTTCACAAATCAACCACGGTTTCGGATATGGTCCCAGCCTCTCGATCTCGCTCTCGCCTCGCCCAAACGGCCACTGCTGCTGGTTTTGCATAACAGCTGATCCCTGGCGATCCGAGACGTGGAATGGCGGAAGGATGTACCTTAATTACAAAAATATCTCTGCCACTGCAGCGTGCCATTTTGTCAGCATTGATTCTACTGTTATTCTGGCCCTTTTGTTTTCGCTGACTTGGCACCGCCATCCGAACACTCCGTCATGTGAGCTGTAAGACAAAGTCAGGCGCATGGGCGTCAGTCGACTTTTGTTAAGTGTGCCATTCGTGAACTTCGTGTGATATCGGTTCTATATCGAGAACAGCATATGCAGTGTCAAACGACCCCAAAATCCAAATGAAAATGGGTGCTCTTGCCAACGTGGTGGCCATAGAGTCCTCGCCGATTTTCCGCTTTTGTATAAACCGAAACAAAAACGCCACATAACGCCGAGACCAAAAGACCAAACGACCAAATACGATATGCCGACAACAAGAGACGAGCCGTCATTAAAGACACCAAGAGAGTGCAGAGACTGTGGTCAAACAGTTGGTCACAGAATGTCGTCGTCGTTGGCCAGCGCGGCCAGTGGCACCGACGCCGGGATCGACTGCGCGGCCGTTGCCTCGTCCATGTTTGCGTCCAGGCCCTCGTCGTCGTCACCGTAGAACGCACGCACCGCCTCATCACCACTGTCAACGTCTTCGAAGCCGTCGTCCTCGTCCTCGTCGTCATCGTCACCGCTGGCGAGCGCGCCAAACATGCCCAGCTGCTGCTTCTTCTTGCCGGCCAAGCCTACCTCGCGCTCCGCCGCCTTATTGATCTCCGTCCACTCCTTGCTCCGGCTCTGGATCGTCCGTGCGCTCGACTTGCTGCGCTGCACCTTTTGCGCGGTGCGCTCCATCACCGCCGCCGCCATGTCCAGGCCGCGCTCCTGCCGTCGCCGTGCCTTGGCGCTCAGCACGGCCTTGCGGCCCTGCTTCTTGACCCGCTTCGAGACACCCGCCGCTTGGTGAATGCCCAGGATTGACGGCCGGAAGTCGACCGATGTTTGCGGCGGCTTGGCGTTCTTCAGCGACTTGTCGAGGTCGATGCCCGGCGAGGTAGCCCGACGGGCTTCGCGGGAGTGTTTTGAGGGAGCTGGAGTGGCGGAGTGGCGTTAGAAGAAAGAAATATCTTGTAGAAATCAGACACGTCCTACGGAGACGAGCAGAGCAAATTGTCCCATATCTTCGAGTACACACCTTTTTTGCCCATGTCTTCTGGTTTGCTGGTCGGTATGCTGTGGTTTGTTCACCGACACTGTGATTTTTCTTAGGCGTTCTTGAGCGACGTTTTCTGCCAATTCCAACTTTTTGGTGGGGAAATGGGAGACATAAAAATTCTGCCGTTATCCACCGCCTCCTTATCGCCTCTCCGGCCGTTTTATCAGCGGTCTAATATAGCAGGCGCCCCGTGCCTCGCGATTCCATCACATGCAACGTTGTCGTAATCTGCTTTCTGTCTGTTTGCCTCCCGCCGCCATCGTCGCGTTTACTCGACAAGGAAATACCAGCACCTTTCAGATGCCCGTTGCGCCGCACACCGACATCACGAAAACGACAGTCCACATTCATAGCTGCGGCCAGCATTACAATCGTTTTTCGCTCGCTCCTTCCTCACTCCGACACCGAACACAAGTTCGCGCCTTCCCAACAAGTTTGCGCATCCCCGTCGTCGTCCTCCTTCCCGGCCATGGCCGTTGACCAGGGTGACAACCTGGCTCTTTCCTTTGCTCTTCTTTCTTGACAGGCTCCTTCTTTTATCTCCTTCTCCTTTCAAAGTAGCACGCGTCTCGACCACTCTTGCATGCCTCATCTCCACTGCTGGCCGGTGAACCACCTATTTTGTTACGTCTTGCTCTGCATCTACGCCCATCCCGACAAAGGTCCTGCCACCCAGCCACTATGAATGTACACGACGAGTGGTTCGCGAACTCTGGCGCCCGGTCCGATCACTTCCATGCCCACACCAGCCCGCGCCACGCCCGAACGTCGCCGTCGTCGTCCTTCTACGCCGAGCCGACATTGCTTTGGAACCGTCTCATCGAACCCAGTATCCTTGTGCCCTGTCTCGTTCTTCTCGCATCCATCCTTTTCAGTGCTAGCATCCTCGACGTCGTCGTCGCGACCTTATCCGCATTCATACCCGCCGGTCTCCGCCACCACCTCTGGGACGCCGTCGTCACTGTGGCACCCGCATCAGCGATCTTTGCTATCGACGACTGGCTCAGCCCGTTCCCCGTCCCGCGCCAACCTTTTGACCGCCTTGGCCCTGCCGCGGCCCACGACGCAAAGAGTGCAGCGCTCGCCCGCGTCCTTGGACTTGGCCCTGGCGGCCGGCGGTTCAGCCCCCAAAACAGTGCGAGCGGCAGCAGCAGTGGCGGTGGCGTTGGCGGTGCCGGCGGCTTGCTTGCATCTGTGACGCACGCCGGCAAGACGGGCTTCTCGCGCCTCATGCCCAAACGCAATATGGACCAGCCCGCGGGGCTAGGAAACATTAGCAACTCCTGCTACCAGAACAGTGTCCTGCAAGCGCTCTCCGCCCTCGAGCCGCTGCGCCAGTTTCTCAGCCGGGTCGCCGACGAAGAGGCTGCCGGCCACCTGTCCTCTGTGCCGGCGGCCCACACACTCGACGCATTGGTACGGACACTGTCCACGGAGGCGGGCAACGGCGAGACATTCTGGACGCCACCCGCACTCAAGCGGATGAACACATTCCAACAGCAAGACGCACAGGAATACTTTTGCAAGCTGCTCAGCGAGGTCGAGGAGGAAGTCCAGAAGGCGCTCAAGGCTGTGCGGGCCAAACGGGGCCTCGAGTCCAATCTGAACCTTAACGTGGGTCTAGAAGCGCCGTCCGTCCTGGGCCTCCCACCAAAAGAGCAAGCCAATGAAGAGACCAACGAAGCAACAACGTGCCGCACATCCCCCACGCCAGCGGACAGTACTAACAGCAGCAGCAGCAGCAGCAGCAGCTTGTTCAGCGACGACAGTGGCTACAACAGCGCCTCAACTGCATGGTCCCCCTCCACTGCCTCTCAAGCAGCAGCCATCGCTGCCGCGTTCCGCATTCCACTCGAGGGACTGCTCGCACAGCGGATTGTCTGCCAGTCGTGCGGCTATTCGTCCGGCTTGTCCATGAGCCCCTTTTACTCGATCACGGTCAACCCGGACGTTGGCAGCGCCGAGTATTATCTCGAAGAAACATTGGATAACTTCACGGCTGTCGAGAACATCGAGGGCGTGCAGTGCGCCAGCTGCACCCTGCTCAAATTCCAGCGACTGATCAAGACGCTGATTGAACGCTTCGAGAAGAGCGAAGCCCAAGAGGCGGCGGAGAAAGTGGAGGGTTCAGGGCTGGAAGAAGGGACGACAGTGCCGCGTAAGAGCAACCCGATCCCATACGAACGACTGGCGGCTGTCGAAGCGGCTCTAGAAGACGAGGACTTTGAAGAGAAGACGCTCGCGGACAAGTGTAAGATTCCGGACAAGCAGCGTGTGCAATCCACAAAGTCGCGGCAGGTGGGCATCGCCCGCGCCCCGGCCAGCATTGCCTTTCACATCAACCGCTCGCGCTTCGACGAGCGCACCGGCTACACATTCAAGAATCCAGCGGCGATCCGCTTCCCACTGCGACTCGACCTGGGCCCCTGGTGTCTGGGGAGCGCAGCGTCCGCCGCCTCCCGTCTCAGTATGCTTTCGTCTCCGACCGGCATTGGAAAAGGCCAAGACGCGGAGTCTTCTGAGCCTGGCGACGATGCAGAGCAGTGGCAGCTGCCTGCGCAGTTACCCATGGTGGCCGGGTCACAGCACAATCCAAGGCTCGAAGGCCCGCTCTACGAGCTCCGTGCGGTGATTACACACTACGGCCAACACGAGAACGGCCATTACGTCTGCTACCGGAAGCACCCTGCACGAAAGGAGGATGCGGAACAGCAGCCTCGACAAGCCGCAGACGACACCGATAAGGAGGACCAGGAGGATGCAGCTATGACCGATATGACGGACACGGATAACGACGACAGCCGCAGCAGCCTAGCTGATGACGAAGCAACACTGCGTGCGACATCCGAAGATCTTGTAGACGACGATAAGACGATTGTCGACGACGATGCCCCTGACGGTGGCGACAACAACGCCAGCGCCGACACGTACATGTCCGCCTTCGATGAGGACGAAAGGAAAGACGACGGAGCGTGGTGGCGGCTGAGCGACCAGAACGTGTACCGCTCCGACGAGGCTACCGTGCTGTCGCAGGGCGGCGTGTTTATGCTGTTTTACGACAGGATCGACGCGCGATCCGTCTTCCACCCAGCCGGCAAGAAGAAGCCGCTGTCGAGCCTTTACAGGATGGCCAACGATGTGAACAGTGAAGACACCTTCCATACCTTCCCGGTCCAGGCTGTGGGCGGCCAAAGGAAACAGAGCAGCCCGCCTGCCGCCGACGATCAATCGACCAACAGCAGTGGCGATCGATCATCGGACGAGGACATGAGCGACGAGTCGACCTCGACAGTGGACTCATCTCCATCGTCATCATCGACAGAGGGGCCGCTTACGCCAGACGACGTGTCTGCTAAGAAACCAGTTGATGGCGCGAGAGTAAGGCCGGTGATGGCGGCCGAAGCGTGAACGCGGCCGCAGGCGGCGGGCGATGTCACGTTTGTCTGTTTTCTTTTTTATGGAATATGTTTATGGCAGCAGAATTTTCAGCATTTTGTCTGCACCGCATCAGGGCATCATTATCGTGTCCCCCCAACAAGCGCAGGCGTCTCTGGAGCTCCATCATGGGTTTGGCACGCCGTTTTGTAGTATTTCGTTCTTTGTCTTTTCGTGTGAAGTTGGTGCTTTCACTTTACTTTTATCTGTGTTTATAATCACACAATACAAATACGAATAGCATCATAACATCAGGCGGGAAATATCTCTATATTCATTATCGTCCAACAGTTGTCTTAAACAAAACACCTTGTTCCCTTTCCGGTCCAATTGTCCCCCAAAACGTGGTTGAAGAAGTGCTTGTCGGCGACAAAAAAAAGTTTGGAAAGAAAAAATTCTGCCGCTGTGGATCGTGACGAACTGACGCGTTTAGCGGGCGACACCCAGCTTTTTAGTGGATACCTCCAGGGCGGTCAGAGCTGTCGCCCCAGCGGTTTCGTCGAAAATTTTGCAGCACGCTCTCGCACGGACCAGGCACCAGCAACTATATAACGTCGCCTTGCCCGCCTCTCCTTTCTAAATCTTTCTTTCTTCTTTTTTTTTCCTCATGTCGACAATACTTCAGAGAATCATTTCTATAGTTATTGTCCTCTTCTTGGTTCCTAAAAAGAGCCACAGATCCCAACCGGGTTGATGACTTTTATATCCTCGACTGGCCCAATTTCTTCGCGAAAACGCTTCTTGGGGGTTTAGCCACCCCCATCTTTTGACCCTCGCTCTGCCTGCAAAGGCGGCGGCCCAGGAAGCTCAACAGAGAATGCCGCAGTCTTCGGACGGCGGCCTCTTCTCTGGTTTCCAGGGGCTGTATTCAGAGGGTGGTGATGAGCTATACCCTGGACTGGAGGTCTTGTCTTGCTTTTGCGAGCGCTCTGCCAGGGTGGGTGTCGATGGACGTCTGACCGGCCAACGCTTTTTTTTGTTTCTCTTTTTCATTGTGCTCTTGGGCTTGCCCGCGATGCGAGGAAGAAGTGTTTGGTGTTGCCTGCGATTCAAAGTAGTGAGCGATTGTAAGGATGGATGGAGACGTTGATTTGGGTTCGAGAAAACCGATGCATATTGGATGTGTTAGTAAAGAACTCGCTCCATCGTGACTACCGCAGAAGTGAACCGAATGACTCGTGATCTCGTGATGCGTCGATCGTTCTTGCCACCGGGCGTGTGTCTGTTTAGCGTGACTCAAGTGAACTCCATACCGCGTAAATCACAGTGACTACACGAGAAACGGAAGCTCATTCCATGTCAACCTTACGTCGTCCTCGGTAGGCAGGCACGACCGACGACATGAAGTTTGCTTCCTTCGGCTGCGAATCTTGGATGGGCTAGGCAGACAAGGTCACGTGTCGTACCTTTGTTGTCGTGCAAACGAGCACGGCGCTCACCACTGGACGACCTGCGAAAAAATTTTGCAGGCTCGCACGGACCATTGCGCCCCTGCCCCAGCCTAGCCAGCACTATTTAAATCCCGCCGGGCACCCGCACCCCCCTCCAGCATAGCTGGATTCTTTTCTTCTCTTTTCCTCCTTTCTTCCCTATCCTAGTGCAAGGGCAGTACGCATTCAGTGAGGATTCGTCCGAGAGTGTGTTTTTGCTGGTTGAAAACTATACCTTGACCACTTCTATTGGGCCTCTGGCCCGGTAGGGAATTTTTGGCAAAAACACGTTTCGTCCTCTCGGGGATGGATTCCTTTCTTTTCATTGCAGCCGTTTCTTGACGAAGCGACGCGAGGGAGAGCAAATCACAAGTGGTGAAGGAGAAGGCAGTGTGAGGGCTGAGGACTGCTGCTGACAGCTCGACACGGTGGAATATGCACCACCAATCCCTTCTACGAATCACCGTCAAGAAGCAAAGGCTGCCACCTGCCTGACGGGGCGAAGCAGTCGCGACGTGGCAGACGTGACCGACGCGTCGCAGCCCAACTATAATGAACATCCATCTCACCGCTCTCTATCGATCTACGACAGCTTGGCATTTGGGGTCGCCGCAGTCTTCTTCGGATAACAAGCAATGGGCGGCTCTTCATCTACTGGCTGCGTTTCGACTGGAGCAGTGCTGCTCGGCCTCGGCCTCGGCCTCGGTCTTTGTTTATTCTGGCTTTTCATGAACATCGTGGCTCGCGCAAACGACCACTGCACTACACGCGTAGAAATAACAAAACCTTGTGGGTCGTCGTCTGGTAACACATACAACACCTCTCTCTACATGCAATTCGTGTCATAGACGCACTCCAGTACTGTATCAGCTGACTGCTCATCACAACCGATTTATCACAATCGATTTGCCAACCTCGTCGTGCGCTACTGGATGTGAGATCACGTGCAACTATCAACGCCCTCTGCAATGCATAGTAATTGCTCCGTATCTTACAGACTGCTACCGTTTCATGCACATGTCTCGTCCTCGCGCATTGCCCCGCAACATACGACATAGAGGCACCGCTATTGTAATGCTCGTTACCGTCGCACTCGACGGCTTGTCCTGCACGGTTTCGTCCCAAGATACTGACGCTGTAGTGAGTGGCCAGGCACATGTGCCATTATGCGTCCCAGCTTCCTCAGTCGCTCCTTTGTTGCCTCCGCTGTGTCACTTCGGAAGGCGCCAACGGCAGGCCTCAAAGAGCAAGTAGCGAATCAAGCAATACGACGAACGTCTGCATTTTTCCATAGATAAAGCAGCAAGGCCTCGTTGAGCTGGCCTCGCACGGCGGCGGCAACCATAAAACCTTCTGAATCGCAGCTGTCCCAAGTCACTAAATGCGTAATAAATCGTTGCTGCGACATCTCAGCTAGTACCCGTATCGCTCTGCTCTACAGTTCCACGGGAGGCGTGAGACCGCAGCCTGTAGTGCTGTTTGTTCCTTCCTCAACACCTGCATCGTGCCTGCTTTCTCCGATTGGCTGCGCTGCGTGACGGAGCATCCCTACCGTGCTCATACGGTATTCGCACAGGTCTGGGTACTCCAGTTGCCCACACAACACACGTGCCACTGAAGGTTTCTCTGGCCGTATGACCAACCCAGCGGCACCACGACCCTGCACCAGACACGCCCTGACGCCCTCACGCCCATCCCTCTTCCCTCCGTTCTCTTTCCAGCGCTGTCGCCTCGCTCTTTCTGTCTCGGCTCCCTGTCTGCCCTGTGTGTCTGTTCATACACCCACGCTCACCCCCCCTCCCCCTTCCCTTCAGTACGCTCCTTCCGCCCCGTCTCGCGCTCAGTCCACCGTCCACCACCACCTGCCGCCCGCCTTTCTGCTCTTTCCCCCTGCCAGACAAACCGTCAGGAAGGGCGAAACTTAATCATCACTGACTTCATTTCCCCCTGCCAACTTTTTCCTCTCTCTTCTCCCTCCGACATCTCCAGCCCCGATTTCCTATCGGCCACCGCAGACAACGAGCTCACGCCTTTTCGACATCCTTTTTTGCTCGATCCGCTGACACTGCCGACACCGACCCGACGACTCCGATCGCCTGCTGTTTTCTCGCATCGCTTTTGTTGTGTCGCCACACAGTCTCTCTCCGACGACCATTTCTCACCCTCAGTCCCTCAATCCTTCACTCTCACGATCACGACTTTTACGACCTCCCGGCAATCGAAGACAAAGGGCGACCAGGCCACATTGTCCGTCTCGCTGTCGACTCTTCTTTTTTTTTGCCATCTCTGTCTTGTCAACATACGGCTGCGAACACCGTATTCTTGCGACCTTTTGTTTCATTCGGCATCGGCTTGCCCTCGACTCCCAGCAACGGACATCGCATCACCGTCGCTCCATCCGCCCGCCTCCTTCTGCCTCTCGCGACCCATCCATCGAATCGCGTGCTCTCTCTTTTTCTCGTTTTGATCGCCGTTGGATTCTGAGGCCACCCCGGTGCCTCCCAACCGCTCCCTCTGGCGCTGTTCTGGTAGCCGGCCGTCCGCCTCTCCGGCGTGGCGATTGCGCATCTGTTCGCTCGCGTCGCTCCATCGACCCATCGTCTTCGTCGGGCCTCATCGCCGTATCGCTTTGTGGCTTTGTCGCTCTCGAGTCTTTGAGTCGTTGAGTGTTTGTTTTTGGTGGCAATCAATTCGTCCTTTATTCTGGTCGTTTCGCCCTGCCGTTTCGTTTTCTTTGTTCGTGATTGATTGCGGCTTTGTCGCGTTTCGTTCTCGTGCTCGCCCATCACCACCCGATCCAGGCTCAACAAAAACCTTCACAGCCATGTCCTTCCATCCCCAGACCCCGCAGAGTCCCTCCCAGTTCTCCCCGATCACCTCCGACCCGCTGTCCGGAACGTCAAACGCGTCGGTCGGGACAACTACAAACTCCATCAACACCAACATACACGGCGGCTCCTTCTCGTCCACCTCTGCGTCGGCCGCCACACCATCTACGCTGCCGACGCCTGCACACAGTGTGAACGGCTCCGGCTCCGGCTTTGGCTCCGGCTTTGGTCCTGCCGACGCTGTTCACGGCATGAGCCCCGGCGGCGCCGACTCCCCGCACAAGCGAAAACGACCACTCGACGACACAGGAGACCTCGGCCACGGGTCCAAAAAGGTCCACATGGAGGGCCAGCAGCGACTGGACTTTGAGGCCCTGCACCAAGATGTCGGAGAGAAGTATCTTGTTTGCAATAAGCGTAAGACTTTTCCTTGTCCATTCCTACGCCACCCATCCCCACCATCCCCCCATCCCCACCATGCCCGTACACCCCGTCCTGTCCTTGGCAAGCACGCGTCCCTCTTGGTATGCCTTTACAACATTCAAAGAAAGACCTGTGTTAACGCTGAGCTCTCTTTGTTTCTGCCTCTCGATATACAGCTCATCGACCATCGTTCCCTCCATTGTCGGAAGACCTCTTTGAAATGTTCAACCTGACGAGCATCGCCGCCGAGGTCGCACGAACGCTACCCAACGGTGAGAAGAACGCGATGCGCAAGACATACAAGGGCTACATGAAGAAGCTGGGCGTGTCTGGCCACTTTGAGCCCTTGAAACGGGACGAGGGCGACGAGAGCGATTTCATGCGTCTGATCAGCGAGGCCGACGACTCTTGGCAAGCGCGACAGGTGAAGACAAAGGACATCCACTACGGTTTGCTCGACGACGTCGAGGCCGATTTGCGGCAAGCAATGACCATGAACAAGGGTCCCATTCCCAAGGCCATCTGGGACAGCTCCGTGCTGGGCGACCTCGCGCCGGAGAAGCTTGTGTCCATTGGCGCACGGCCGTCGTCCGTCCGCGGCACAGCGCCCAACACACCGCTTCACCCGGCTGTTGCACGGTCAAAGGTACAGCCGCCGCTTTCCGCGGCTGCCGGCGGTGCTGGCAGTCCGGGCAGCCTGGACACATCACGGCCGCGTCGCGTGAACAAGAAGCGGAGCTACGGCGAGAACAGCTTCGAGGGCTATGGAGAAGGTTTCCCTGACGATGACGGCGGTGACGGCGGCTATTCCACAGGCGACGGCGACGGCCCGAGCCACAAGCGGAGAAAAAAGGTAAGACACTTTGTTTCTTGCCTGTTGGCTACCGGTGCATCCGTGCCTCCAGTGGCGGCCATCATATGAACGTTTTGGCTGACTTTATATTCAGAATGGCACGCCGACTGCCCAGTACAACTCGGCACCTGTGCGGCAGCAGAGCTATGGACCTGGCATGGTCGGCGCCTAAGTAACCAAACCCAAGTACCTGGGATATAGCTTTCTCTTTTCAGATTGGAGGCCGGCACCCGTACACGCCACTGGCGCAAGGGAAGTAGGAAGTTGCCGGCACCGCCCAGCACCTACCGAACACCTTCCGAACCGATCCAGACAGGCCCTCTCCACTTGCAGAGACAAGCAACGCAGAAACATGTGCTGTGCCGTGGTCCAATCGAGGTGTTATTACAACGCGGCCCTAACAGGCACCATACAGGCATGTCTTGGCTGGCATTTACATTTGGGGTCTTGTCCGTGTACAATCCACCTGCAGATACAGCGCTATGACCAGTCGCGCGACTGTGGCAGGTTGCTCTACCTCCGCTTCGCGATGCCGCACCATCCGAACGCCTGTCTACGGACAAGACATCCCTCGGTCATCCTTTCTTGTCCAGTCTTTGTCAGTCACGTGCTGACACTGGCCGACGGTTTCCTCCGTTGCCTATTTGCTTCAAATTTTTCTGTTCTCTTTAATCATTTTCTTGTTTTGGATTTTTCACAGCATGGCGTTGGGGCAAAAAAACTACTCATACCTACCCTACATTACATTTACACTTTTACTTTTCTTTACTTTCAGTCTGGTTTCGTTTTGGCTCACTGCCTCGTTCTTGACGCGGGGGCTTTCGCGCTTTTTTATTCCTACTGTGCTTTATTGTTTACCAGTCATTGTTTATCACGGTGGGCCGTCTCTTGTCTCCTTCGTCTCGACCAATCTACCAGGGAAAGGAGGGACTGGAAAAAGACTTACGAAAGGGTCTGGCTCACGAGTATTATATCTTTTTGTTTTTCGTTTTATGCGTGAATGGTGCGGAGGGACCCTATGGGGAGCAGAAACACACAAAGGAAAAAACACGAGCATACAGCCTTGGGCAAGCAAGACACAACGGTGGCTCAACAGAGACGCAGTGTGATGTGTTTCGGTTCTTTTTAGGGGGGGGGCTGGATGGCCGCTTTCCCCCGACGACGAGGAATGTGAGATCCAAAGCCACAGGCTATATCAATCGAAAGGGGAAATGGAGATTTTGGTTTATTTCTGCCTGTTGTGCTGCCGTGTCATCGTTTATTGTGCTCTTTGTACGGTGCACTGCTTGATGGCCAGAAAGCTCTCTGGTCTTCTTTTTATGGTTCCTTGTTCTCTTGTTCTCCTTTTTTCTCTACTTCACTTGACGACGGGCTTACGCTCCGTCTCGGTGCTGTTCTGGTTCGCTTTTTACAACGGTTCAACAATCGTTCCCTGCTCTATACAGAGAGACAAGGCGAGATATAAATGACTTAAAAAGGTTTCAAACTATGCATTATTGCAAGGTGTCTCCTTACTGTGACAGGTGACAGAATGAGCATGGGTAGAACGATGTAGCTTGTGCGATTGGATGTTTACCAGGCGGTTGCTGTCCTCCAAAGTAAAAAGGGCGTAAACTATTACATCGACTTGATGATGTAGGTCACGGTGTATATCCCTCATAAAATGTTGCATGGATGCTGCGTATGTGTTGGTATTGTCTACGGTTTTGACGTAGTAATAGAATACAATGCGCCCCCTTTTTTGCAAACAAAAAAAGATGACACGAAAAAATCATACGTACGAAAATAAGAAAAAAAAAAAAAGTAAAGTATAAAAATTAAAATCAAAATCAAAACCTACCGACAAAGGCAAAAACACACATTTCAACATCCACAGTTCATGATACTTTACATTGTAAAATGCGGTTGAATGACAAGATGCTGTTGATTGATGTTTTTGTCTTTTCTTTCAGAGGGCGATGATGGTCTGGATTATTGCCGATCTGGGAGGGTCCTATCCAGCAACTGGGGCCTTGGACGTCGATCTCCTATTCCCGGAACAGTAAAGAGCAGTCGAAACATCGTAATCCAAAATAACAGACGGTCGATCAGCACCGTACGAAGTAGAAAGTCTCACTCGGCAGGATGAGCAGCCCAAAAAAAAAAAAAAAAAAAAAAAAAAAAAAAAAAAAAAAAAGAAGATAAAGTAAAATAAAACTTAAAAATTTAATATTGCTAGAAGCGATAACAACTTCACACATTGAACAAGCATTACATAAGTCCACAGCAGGGCAATCAGAACAAATTCATTTTTTATTTTAATGGCACGAAACGCATGACAGCGTGGCGATGACGAGTCCTATTTACTCTGTAAGGTGGGTATCAATACTCAAGATACTCGCAAAAACCCTCAAATGTCCCTTGCTAGTTCGCGTCTGAAACTGGCCATCCCCCGAACCTCATACAACGGTCTTTTTGTTTAGAGAGCAACAATGGGAGCACTTTGCACGGAAAACTCTGATGACTGGGCGCTGTTTACCCGCACTTGCCCACATGGAGAGAAAAGCCAAGCAAAAGAGTCCAGGGTACAGACGCTGCCCTGGCTGCATTTCAAGCCGAAGCGAAAGGCGCAGACGGTTGACGTGCAGAGAGCGACGTGGTGGACAGAGAGGCAGACACGCCATTTCGGCCAGAATCGAGTGCAGTTATGGACGTTGCGACAAAATGTACCAACTAGAAAAGACCTTTGCCATGTCCTCAGAACACAGCTCCGAATTATTCAATGCGCATACGAATCGGGCGAATTCTCGCCAAGACGGCCATTCTCAGGGCGATTATGTCGTCCTCGTATCGAACGCGTGTTCCTCTTGGATTTTAATACGGCCTGTCTCCTTTCAAATGGCATTCCTTAAAGGTTGCAGCTCGGGAATAGGACAGCCATGCGGCAAGAGACAAAAACAACGCGAGAATTCTCAAGACGTAACCACACAAACGGGCCACGGCGGCCTGAGCCGGACAATTTATATACCCTGCAGCGAGAAGCAGACAACCATCGGTTCTGCTTTGCCTGAATGCAGACGAGGACGGGGCAGGGAAGAATGACGCAGGATCCAGACAGAGTTAAGTGCAAACAGGCTATAAAATCAAAATATGACATGGCAACAATAAAAGTAATATATTTTCATTTCGGACCACCCGCGCCAGCAAGCAGAAAAACCGCGAGCGCTTTGCACCCTTTCCGGTTACCCTTTGCAGTTTCGTTTTTTGTTTGTCTGGCCGTTGGCCGTTTTCGGGTTGTTGCCAGTCCCTCGTCTTCCCGTCTCTCGTCCCTCGTGGCAAATGGTCGTGCAGCATTTCCCGTTCCACCGCATGCGTGACTGACAGCAGAACACTCCTATTTCTGTCCTCTTGTCCTCCCTGTTAATGCCTCGTCGGTCTCGCTGTCTGTCGTCCAACCAGCCGGATCAGCTTGCGAGCTCAGCTCCGTCATGGTCCTGCCCCATCCCTCATCTCATCTTATCTACCAACCCACCCAACGTCGCACCAGAACAAACAGAGAAAAGACAAAGACCTTAGATACGTCGTACGCCGGACGGACACTGGCTGGGCACACTCCATCTCGCTTGATAGTGTGGCGTTGCCCAGGACGCACTGCCCTGGTGGAGAGCAATGCTTGCAGGTAATTGCGTCTTCTCAGTTTGCATCTGCATGGCGCACAAAGGGTCCCTATTTTGGTCGCAAATGACTGGGGCATCGGAGCGTATGTCGTACCCATCGGTTGTACTTCGTACATGTGCTCGCATTGTCGTGGGCCACCGCTGATATGTAATTACTTACCGTTGTCCGTCGCATCTTTCTTTTTGGTGTTTGTCGTAAATAGCGCCATGCGCCATGCCTAGCTGCGTGCATTTTGTGCGCCAGCCGACGTCCAGGCCACTCGCTCCTGCCCCGCCCAATATGGGTATTCTTTGCTTTCCCACGAGCCGGCATTCTGTACCTTCTTGGCGAGCATTCCTTCATTCCTTCCCGTCTTCGCGTTCCTTTGGTCCTTCCTCGCGACAACAGATCAGACGGAACGGTCTCGAGGAAGCTGCCTCGTGCTTTCCTTTGTATTTTCTCTTCTTCTGGTCTGCAGCACGTAAGATACTGTTTCCTTCTGCTGTTCCTTCCCCCTGGCATCCATCCCATGTTGGCAAGAACCTCCCCACCACGCTAGGCCCATTCTTACTGTGGCCCAATACGACACCAGACCCTGTCCTCCCAAGCATCAAATTTCCTTTTGGTGTCCCCGGTCCTACGCAGTAGTGACCTCGTTCGCTCCTGCTATTTTTCCTCTTATTTCTTCTCGAAATGACCCACCTTTTGGACCAGAGACCCACTCATAGAGTCCCGTAATATTAATAAAAATAAACCTTGGCTGGCAGGGCCTCCGTGGTTGGGTTTCCAGAACAGTGCAGAATGGTGCAGAAAGTGCAGTATGATGTCGTATTTTTCGAGAATTGAAAGTATTTTGAAATGTTTTCAGGCAGTTAACTGGCTCTGAGAAACGCGAGCTCGTTCCTGAAGGAAACCCACTGTGATTTGTTTCCCAGAGCACCTTCCTACGTTTGCCCGTTTGCACCTTCCTGCACATCCAGTCAACCACCCACACCACTTTCTTCGGTGCATGCCTCTGTCTGTGCCTGTGTGCCTGCGTCCTTCTGCCGCGGCTGACATCCCATTCGCTGCTTCCCCTTTTGTTCTCCGGTTTGTCGTTTCCTCTTTTCCCTTTTCGTCCTGATTTTCGTTTCCTCGATCTTTGTTTCCCTTCTCTCGTACGCTCTCTCTTTACCTCTCTCTCTCTCTCTCTCTCTCTCTCTCTCTTACTCTCTCTCTCTCTCTCTCTCTCTCTCTCTCTCTTCTCTCCCTCCTCCTCCCCTCTCGTCGCCTTCGCCCCCCAGCCTCACGAAACTCACCCCCTATGAGCGAGATTGAGCGGCATCTCCTCTGACGATGAGGAGCTGGAGAGGGACGCCGACGAACGAAGACGACACCACCGCCGAATAGAAGGAGCGCGACGATCCTTCACATCTAAGCAAACCGACATTCGCGACAACAGCCAGGCGAGCACTGGACAGCGACGACATCATCCTTCGCAAGTCGACGACAAACAACGACCATGAGAATGGACTGTGCCGACCGAACCACCATCACCTTCATCACCTTCTCTGAATAATACACTTGCCGCTCGAGGCTCTTCCACGTTCTCTTTTCTCTGCCGTCTTTTGTGGCATCCACGCTCTTTTTGGGATTTTGATTATTGAATATTCGATTCGGAATTTCCGAGGCCTCTGCGAGGATTCAATTAACCTTTCACACCTCTCTGGCATTGGCAACGGACTCGACGCTCCATTTCAAATACAATCTTCGAAACGTACAAACAAAACACATCTTGACTCCTCCCAATCGTGGGAAACCATCTACGTTCTTTTCTTTTTTTCTTTTCTTGGGAAACCCCGGAACGGCCAACCCAACATACACTCATTTTACAACTCTTATACACATACGGCTTTCGTCCGTTTTTCATTCGTTCAGTCTTACGGCACACTTTTGTATTTCCTTATCGCACCTCTTCTCGACCGCGACATCGTATCTGTTGTCGTATTTTCTTTTTCGTCGCCATTTTTCAACACGCAATATATCAAAATACGGACGCTAGGCCCTCATCTTGCCTGCTCCGCCCCCTTACGATGACGCCTCACGCCCGCAAATTCTCGCTGTCTCAGGCGTCATCTCGTAAAGCCTCGACTGTCGCCGCCGCCGCCGCTTCCTCCCCGGCACCAGACACCGGAGCATCTTCCCCTTCAACTGGTGCTGCTGACCACGAGACGCACCAACAACAGCACCACCAGCACCACCACCACCACCGGCATGACCACAACGAGTTCCACGAGAACAACCATCCCCAGACCCACCGCCACAGCCACGATCTGCCTTCGTCACGAGGCAAGAAGGGGCAGCACCGGGGAAACGACCATGATGGTGGCGCTCAGGTAGCCGAGGCTGTTGAGCTTCGTCGCAGACAAAAAGCCGCCGACGCCGGACCGTCCGTTACCGAAGTCGTCCAGACCATCTCTGTTGTCCAGGTCATTGACGGAAATGGCTCCGTTGTCACTTTGCATACTCTCTACTCACCAACAGTCGCTGGGGCTACCAATACGCCCGACGGTGCCGTCCACACGCCTGCGGCAGGTACACCAGCTGCCAAAGGAACAGCAACAGTGACGCAGCCGTCTGTACAATCTGCAGCAGGAAGTGTGGTCCCCGCAGCTGAACCATCAAGCTCCTCGAGCTCGTCAATGTCTTTGTCGCCAACTACTTCGACAAAAACGACAGCGGACACGGGTTCGTCGGATGCCACGGGTTCGTCTGAAACGGCTGCAGCACCCACACAGTCCACACAGTCAACTGGTGCCGCATTGCCTGCTGCTTCGTCCTCGAGTGACACCACATCCACTCAGACAAGCACGTCAGCCAACGTGGCTACAAGCGCATCTGGTGCGACTGGTGCGACTGGTACTCCGGAGACGATTGACAGCTCAAGAACCGCCCCAGCTGGGACGGCCTCGACAACGGCAGTGCCTGCATCGGCCAACACCGGCGCTACCGAGCCGTTCACCAACGGCACCACAACTTCCACACCCATCGCCATTCCTCTGACCACGGGCCCTTCGACTACCCTCCTGCCTGCCGCGCACAATAGCACCCACACCCATGCATACACAAACAGCTCTTTGCAGCGCACCCTTTTCTCCAACACAACCCGCACCTCAACGTCTTCCACTCGCCTCTTTACTTCGTCTACCCTGTCGAGTTCGCTCATCGTCGTTTCCCGGTCGTCCTCCTCGGCGACAGAAGAAGCCACTGCTACTGACGGTGCTGGTGGCGCAGGCGGCGCCCCTGCAGGCACGACACCTACGGCTGCGTCCTCGTCATCCAACGACGGCAACCCCCCTGGCCCACCCACCAGCGTTCTGGTCGGTAGTGTCATTGGCGGCTTGGCTGGCATTGCATTGCTGCTCGTCGTGGCCCTGTACCTGCTCAAGTGGAAGAAGAGGAGAGACGCCAATGGCCACAAGCTCTTGGACGACGGCGACGATATGCTTACTGCCATGGCGGCAGGCGGCGCCACCCGCGGTATCATGGCGGGCGGCACAGGTGGTGCTAGCGGTGGTGGTGGGGACGGAGGAGGCAGTGGTCCAGTCAGTGGCCCCAGCAGTGGAGGTCCGACCAGCGGTCCCGCCGGAGGTATGTCGGAGACCCGGACGGGCTTTCTGATGCCGTTTGCCGCTGCACTGGCCTCGGGCCAGGAACGTCTGTCTCGCGGCACGACGGGCGGACACACATTCACGTCTGATGTGAGCAGCAGTACGGGCGGTGGTGCAGGCAGTGCGGCCAGTGGTGGTGATGCCAACCGTGGTTTCTACCGCGTCTCCGGCAGGAAGCTGCCGTCCGTCTTGTATCACGGGGGCGATGGCTACGCTGATCCGCGCGAGAGTTTGATGAGTGTCAACCCGTCATTGTATCGGGACTCGCAGGGTTTCTTTGGCGGTGCTGGTGGACCTGCCACGACGCCCGTGTCTCGGTATGCGGTCGGTTCTCCCATGCGGCCCGAGAGTGGTGTGCCCATCGTTCAGCCTGGTCCTGGCAAGGCGGTTGCCATGCGGGTGCCAATATCACGACACGATTCGTCCATACACGACGACACTGCCTCGATTCGGAATCTCACACCGCCGCCGGGCATCGACCCCATCGGTCGGTCGCTGGCCTCGCAAGACGACTCCCGAGGCTCTGGATCGCGCTTCACGGAAGATATTTTCTGATGAGTCGAGGGCGTGGCCCACAGCCAGTTCTCGTCTTCTCGCATATAATGTCTAAAACCGATTCCTCTTTCGCGCCTTGGTTCTCATTCTCTAACCTCCGCGGCAAATCGAAGACCTACCAACTATCCTCAACATCTACAAAAACTACAATATCTACAGTATAAAGCATGGCTTGGCGTTTGAATTTCCCACTTCTCATATTTTCCATGTTTTTATTTTATTTTATATTGTGGCATAGACTTGCCGGCGCCTTTAAGTCACGAGGCTTCCTGTTCAGCATGCCACGCTTTCTCGACACTCGCTCACTCACACGTTTGCCTTTTTGATATTTTATCCCGTTTTCGTCTTTTTTGATATATCCAAACTGGCCTCCGGCCCTGTTTTCAATTCTTTTCTTATTGTCGGTCGTGTTCTGCTTCTTTGCCTCCCTAGACAACCATAATGACTATAGAGGTACCTTTTTTATACATAGCTCAGCGGTATTCCATTTTCTTGTCAAAAAGCCAGCTATTCCAAAGAATGAACCGTTCTTTCGGTTTGCTTTTAATTGTCCTGATTCAAATCTTAGAAAGGCGGTCCCCTACAGACTTAGTGAGGTGCATAGACTCGGGCAAGTTACCATGAAGGGTTCACATCTCAACATGAGGTCCGCCGATGCCTGGTGCGTTTTAGATTCTCTTTCTTTCGCCTACCGTAGACGTGTAACGTCGACAAGAACCAAGGAATAATTCGAATGAAAGCAGAGTCAGCCCTGTGGGTAGCAAGGGTTGGCCATCTCGTGAATTTCGTCCCAC
This sequence comes from Sporothrix brasiliensis 5110, assembly GCF_000820605.1. Classification (NCBI taxonomy): domain Eukaryota; kingdom Fungi; phylum Ascomycota; class Sordariomycetes; order Ophiostomatales; family Ophiostomataceae; genus Sporothrix; species Sporothrix brasiliensis. The sequence goes on from NW_024467134.1 coordinate 2,298,730, forward strand.
GTGTCGCCCCTCGCATCGACCAACTGCTGCCCATGCACCCTGGCAATTCCAAATGTCGGACAAACTGCAGACAGTACGAAAGACACAAGACAGGGAAGGCAGTGGGAAGAGCAATAGTATGGACAGTTTGCAACAAATGTTGTCATCATGACATTGTTGATAACTTGCCTGTTTTATTTTTGGGTCGCAGGGAGTTGGTAACTCAAATTACGCGTGATCGGCGAGCATTGGTACGTCGTAGCCAGTGATTCATACCATATTTTGCATACCGTCGAGACTTCTTCCATTCCCCTTTTTTGGAAACAGTTTGCACCTTGGCTGTACCAAGCTCTTCCGAGTCGCCCGCCGCCGTGAGCAGAAGGGGGACGATTGTGAGGTAGGGGAAAGGGTCGCAGTGCGCTGTGGTCGGGTCCTTGCATCGGTTTGTTGTGAGACAGTCCTGAAACATGAAGAAGCAGCAACTCAGAAAAGTAGACTGGGCGAGACTGAAAAAAAATAAAAATAAATAAATAATAATTTAACGCAAAAACACCAGACCGACACGACAGAACCAAGAAAACATGACAGAGCAACCCCGATGCATCTTACGCTCAGCGAGTATTTGTTGTGTGAGTCTTTTGTTCTTTTTCACAAACGCGGCGTATCCCGATCGCCTCCTGCCCGATCCTCGAAACGTCACTAATTCGCAACATGGCAACGTCCAACTACGCTTGGACGACTGCGGCGTACTCCGTGTCTGCCTTTTTTTTCGTTTCCTTTTGTCTATCATTGTTCTTGCGTCGAGAGGACGTGATTTCTCCCGTCTCCTGTTTGCGATGAGATGGTGATTGGCGAGAGGATAAAAGACGAGACAAACGAGGAAACACTCGACCGTTTCGTCGTTTTCGTCGCTTTACGACGAAACAAACTGAAACATGGGGCGACAAAAGCATGCACAGCACGACGTCCAGCATATTGGGCCCTGCAGTAGTGAGAGAGAGCAAAAACGGAACATCACTTCGTCTTTTAATTCCGTATTTTATAGAAAAAGAACGAAAACGGAAAAGAAACGGCAAATCCCGCCGTCTGGAAGGGCACCTTGTACGAATGTCCGTTTACTCCATTCGATTCATCTCCACTCTTTCGCAAAGTGATGTTCCCAGTCTCCGTCCAGACCGACCGGCTCTGGCACATCCCGATCAGACGTTAACCCACCCCAAGGCGCCCAAGACCACCCCTCCACTTTGGCCCAGCCTCCATGTACTTTCACCCTGCAAGTCGTCCTCGGAATTTGTTATGATAGAATTACAAACACGTATGGGCGCATCCCATATAGAAAGCTCTGTCATATGACGTACGACGTCCGTAATTTGATCTAATACATATAGAGCGTATTACTTTGGGCTTGCGCCGTACCCAGTGCAGAACTTGCAAAGTATGTCGTAAGATACTTGTTTTGCTGCGACGGAGAGTTCCGCCGACCATATGGCCACGGACGGCAAAATACAAACAGTCCTTGTATGGGTTCTGTCACAGTCCACATTCTCAGCTTCGTACCGTTTCTTCCTTCACCCGTCAGCCCTTGGCACTCGGCGCCCCTGTCTGTGTGGCGCGCCGTTGCATCCCCATTTCCTCCTGTCTCCTTGTTTTCATCTCTGTCCGTTGTTGTATCGACTCTGTACGACATACACGCAACCGAGGCTTTGGTTCATTGTTGGGACTGTCCGCTAGACAGCCCGACAGACTTCGCGCCGGGAATCCGTCTCAACTTTGACAGTCTCAAGTTTGAGGCAGCCCGGTGCAAGGCAAGGGACTCTGCTGGACAGAGCAGAAACTGGGCGATGAGAGAAGCATGCGATAATGACCAGATGAGGTTTGCGTTGAAGATGACGCACGCCGATGATAATGTCGGTCGCCGTGTGAACGTCAACTCTGCGACCATGACATGCGACAACTCACAAGTCGACATTGCATTTCGTCGACACACACATTTGCCTTCTGCCCTCCGTCCTCCATCTTCAAACCCCGTTCCCAAACGCGCGGAATGCTCGGCGTTGCGCTTTGCGCCACGATGGAACGGGGAATCGGCAGGTCCTTTCCCTTTTGGTCTTACTCCACTGCTGTCGCGACATGTTCTGGGCCATGCTCTGCGCTACCTGCCGCGCTAACGGCGTGTCTCTTTCCCCATCTCCGAATCGTCCCTTCCCCCAATGGCCCTTTTGTTTGGCCGACGCAGCGTCGCTCTTGCCCTCGATTTCTGATATCGCCCTGCGGGAACTGTGCTTTGGAAACTGCCGCTTGTATCTCTGGGATACACCAGACGGAAGGTGCTGTGACGCCAGGACGCAGTCTCTTGCCCCGTTAGTGGAGACGGACCAACAAGGTCAAGACGGAGAAAATAAAAGGAAGGCGCGAGGGTAATTACGGGGTACGCATTTTGGGTATGGATGGAGTAATACCACAACAGCAGTGCCCCCTCTTTGTAAATCTGTTAAACGGCCCGTGGTAGTAGGCGTCTGGCTTCAGGATTTGTAACGGCACTTGTAAAATGGTAGTATCTGACGTGGTAGACAGGCTCAGAAGGTGTAGCACCGTTGCCCTTCAGACGGTTTGAGTAGCATTAGACTGCCTGCCTGACTCGCCCGAAAACCAGTGCCTCGAACTGCACCCGTGCTAGCGCATTCGGGAAGTGCGCTTTGCACGCTGGCACTGTTCATTGTTCCTGCCGTTTTTACGGTCTTACACTTGCAGCAAGAGGAAAGTGGAGCCATTGTCTGAATGCGTGAGGGGGAGTGACCCGCTAAACCCCCGGCGGACTGGCTGTAACTGGAACCAATCCAAAACTCGACCAGGAAGCGACGACCTTCTGTTTGCGTTTCTGTGCCTGCCTCTCAGCACTGGTCTCATCGTTTTGCCAGTCGCTACTGCGACTTTCACCCATTTGCGTTGCACGTTGCACTTTCCCGTTGTAGCCAATGCCTTCCCGCCCTGCTCGTTTCGATTCTCACGAACCTTCCTACACACATCGTCTTTTGCCTCCTTTTCTTCATTTTGTTCCCATTCTCCTTTTTGGTATCTCGCTTCCGCCTATCCCCCATTCCCTCCACCTGCGGCGCTCACGTTGTCAATGATGACGTGCTGACACTATCTGACTGCCTTCCATTCCTCGCTTGCCTCCCCGACCTTTGCCCACGACATACGATATCACCGACAAATACCGACAGATTAAGAGTTCAGATCAAGAGATCAATCCATCGTCTTCAGCTAACGAACGGCCTCGACGACGCGGGCATTTCCGGCCTTCCCCGTACGACCGTCTCTGACCGAAGACGACAGGCGCGTACTCACACTCGCTGATCGATCCGCGCATCCCGCCACGACGGCCGAGCCCTTCTCTGCGACGCTCCCCATTTCCGGCCGTGAACTGACCTGGTAACCTGGCAACGCGTTGATTGACACCACCGCTCCTTCTCGAAGCCTGAACCGCGGGAGACGAGTCCTTTTCCCGTCCCACATGGACCAATCCCACCACATGGGCAGCCCCGACCAGGGCTTCCCGCTGCCGTCTCTGCCGCCCATCTCCGCTCCGCCGCTGCTCAACCGCCAGCCCCAGCTCTTCGGCAACACATTTGACCGGCTGCCTCCCATCCACATGCCCTCCGACATGGCCGCCGCCCACATGTTTGGCAGCGACCCCAACGCCTACATGGACGACGCCAACGAGGCCAAGCGGCGACGCATTGCCCGCGCCTGTGACATGTGCCGCAAGAAGAAGATCAAGTGCGACGGCAAGATGCCTTCGTGCACCCACTGCGTCAACTACAAGACGAAGTGCATCTTCACCCAAGTGGAAAAGAAGCGCAGTCCGCCGAAAGGGTAAGTGGATCCGGCGGGAGAGGGTGGAATATACGCTGTTGTGCATCTCGACGATTTCGCTAACTTGACCTCTTTTCTCTTTCTTTTTTGTTTCTCTCTCTCCCCTCCAGCGCCAAATATATTGAAGGTCTCGAGAACCGCCTCGTCCGCATGGAGAGCCTGCTGCGCCTCTCCGGCCTGCTCGACGAAGACGACGGCGCCACCGATCTCGGCACCCTCGAGAAACGCCTGTCTGAGAAGCTCCGCGAGTCGCGCCGCGACTCACAGGCCGCCTCCAATCCGTCATCGCCGTCCCAGACCACATCCGGCAACGAGTCCACGCCGCGCAGCTCCATCACCTCGCCAGAACCCGGAAAAGAACGCGACTCTAGCGGGAATGCCAACGACAACAACGGTGGCAGCGGTGAGAGGAGCGGCGAGAAAGGGGGCGAGAAGTCCGGCGAGAAGTCCGGCGAGAAGTCCGGCGAGAAAAGCGGTGGCGGCAACCACAGCCACAGCAACAACAACAGCAGCAACAACGGCTTGAGCAGCAGCAGCAGCAGCAGCAGCAACAACACCGGTAACGGCAACAAGAAGTCGTCTTCTAGCGCGTCCGACAAAAAGAACGGCGGCCGCAAAGAAGAAGAAGAAGTCGAAGCCCTGTCCGAGATGATGTGCTCGCTCGTCACTAACCACGAGGGCGAGACACGCTACATCGGCTCCTCCTCCGGCTTCTCCATCTTCTCGCCCAAGGGCATGCAGTGGATCAACGAGCGCACCGGCGACAACTCCTTCCAGCAGATGATCTCCAATGTCACTATGGACGACAACAAGTGGACCAACTGGAAGCCCGAGATCTTTTCCGACCTCTTCCGACGCCCCGTCTTCCGGCCCCTGCCCGCCAAGCCCGAGGCGCTCTCGCTCCTCAAGGACTTTTTTGAAAACTTCAACTGCATGTTCCCGCTCTTCCACCAGCCCACCTTTATGCACCTGGTCGAGCGCCAGTACTCCAAAGATCCCTACCAAGGCTCAGGCTGGTGGGCGTCGCTGAATGTGGCCTTGGCCATTGCCCACCGCCTGCGCGTCATGAGCAACCTCGTGCCCCAGGAGGAGGACGACAAGGCCTGGGCCTATCTGAAGAACGCCATGGCCGTCTTCTCCGAGCTGGCCATGCGCAACACCGACCTGCTCAGCGTGCAGGCGCTGCTGGGCATGGCCCTTTTCATGCAGGGCACCCCGAACCCCCAGCCCACCTTCTTGCTCATTGCCGCCGCCATCCGCCTGTCGCACAGCATTGGCCTGCACAAGAAGGGCACCGGCTTCAACCTCAACCCCATTGAGATTGAGCAGCGCAAGCGCGTCTTCTGGATCGGCTACATGCTCGACAAGGACCTCTGCCTGCGCTCGGGCCGCCCGCCCGCCCAGGACGACGACGACATGAACGTCGAACTGCCCGACGCCGATCCGGCCGACAACATTGGCAACATCCCCCTGGGCGACGGCAAGGGCAAGATGAACCTGTTCCGTGTCATGTGCGAGTTTGCCCTGATCGAGAGCAAGGTCTACCGGCGCCTGTATTCGACCAAGGCCACCAAGCAGACCGTCGGCGAGCTGCTCAACACCATTGGCGAGCTCGACCAGGAGCTGGAGGACTGGAAGGATAGCATCCCCATTGACTTCCGCCCGGAGCACGAGATTAAAGCGTCGCACACGCCCCTGATACTCCACATTGTCATGCTGCATTTCACCTATTACAACTGCCTCACCACCATCCACCGCATGTGCGTCCACCACGGCTACTGGACGAGCCGTCTGTCCAACTACGCCATCCAGGGCCTCAACGCCAAGCCCCTCAACCCGCGCGTCTATTCGTCGGCCGCCCTCTGCGTGTCCTCGGCACGCGCCTCCATTTCGTTGTTGAAGTACATTCCGCAGGGCGACTTTTCGTGTGTCTGGCTGATTCTGTACTTTTCCGTGTCCGCGCTCGTCACGCTCTTTGGCAATGCCCTCCAGAATCCCGTCGATCCGCGCGCGCGGTCCGACACGCGTCTCATGAGTCTTGTCGTCACCTTCTTGTCCATGCTCGGCCAGGAGGCCGAGAGCGGCGGCGTGCACCGCATGCTGGGGGTGTGCAGCGAGTTTGAGCGCATCGCCAAGGTCGTGATCGACAAGGCCGAGAAGGAGCAGTCCAACCGCCGCAAGCGCAAGAACTTGGATGCCCACGAGGCCGCGCCCGCCAAGTCGGCACCAGGTGCGTCATCGTCATCGTCGGCGGCGTCGTCGGCGATGGCAGCATCGGCCACCAACGGTGGCAACGCATCTTCGTCTGGATCCGGCAAGGCCGGCAACAAGCACGGTCAGGTGTCCTCCTCGTCCTCGTCTCGCCCGCCATCGCGGTCCCAGTCATTGGCGCCGACGACCTCCCAAACGCCCCGGCCCACGTCGTCGGGCAGCACAGCCACAACAGCCTACCAGAATACGCCGAGCGCCACGCCTGCCGAAGCCGCCGCCGCCGCGCACACCGCCGCCGAGATTGTCAACAGCCATAAGAACGCTGGCTCCAAGCGACACAACCTACACCACTTGAACAATGCCTCTGTGGCTGCCAGCATGTACACCAACAGCTCCATGAACCCCAACTTCAACCACAATGCCAACCCTAACGGGAACCCTAACGGGAACCCTAACGGCAACCTGAATGGTAACCCGAACGGCCACGGCCACGGCAACACGCCCTCGCCCGGCATGCCCCCCAACACTTGGTCGGGCGACTTTGCCACCATGGCCGCCACATCCGCGCCCTGCATGGACGGTTCCACCATTACCGACATGAACGGCGGCATCATGGCCGAAATCGACTTTATGTCCTTTTCGGATCTTACGGGCTTTGGGTCCATTCCGTCAGACATGCCCCCGCCGCCACCGCATGATCTGGGTGACCTGCAGTCCCCGCCCATGATCGCAGATGGCATGGCCGGCAACCAATTCCTGCCACAGGATCTGTTTAGCATCCCGATGACGCTGGACTGGAGCTTTTCTGGCATGGGCGACGGCATGTACGCCACCATGGAGAACGGCGGCTTGGACACGGTGCCATCATAAAATATAGTTCCATGTCATCTCCCTACTTTTTTGTATTTTCTTGTTTACTTTTTTTTTCTCTTTTTTCTTATGATTTGCAATTTATGACACGGCGTGGATTTGGATATCTACATTTGATTTGAACACCTCCTATATATTTCTGTTTGGTATATTTTTCTGGATGTTTGTTCTCCCCCTTTCACCCCCATTTTGGCTCGTCTTGGCTCACCTCATCCTGTTAAGTGCTTTGGAAAGGCGTTGCACTTTGCTGTTGGGTTATTCTCATTTACCACAATCTACTCTCTTGCTTCTATCTTTTTTTATTTATGTTTTCTTTATATACAATGTTTGCAATACACCTCTTTGCCGCGTCTTTTTGTGTTTTGGTTTTCTTTTTGGTCTCCAACTTTTGGGTTTTAGTTGTATCAAATTTAGGAAGCCAAAAGCAGTATTAATACCAGTACCTTTATTTCATTCTCATTCTATTGCGATGTAGGTCATGAGTGAACTTATTTCCAAATGGGCATTTGGACAAATCCAAGTCGTCCTCAATATATATGGTGTCTCCTCCATATTGACGGATGGAAATTATATAAACAAGACATATGCCACACCTTCCAACTGTCACCCTCCTTTTACTCCTTCTTTCTCTCTTTCTCGAGGTGCTCACCACCCGAGCCTTGTCTCGCAGATTGTACGCAACAAAAACCAAACGAAATCCAATTTGGAAGTCTCCAAAGATATCAAAAAGGCTCATTTTTGTCGCGCATTATTTTCGGCCCCTGCACAATGAAACCACCGTCTCGAGCCCGATGCAAGTGCATCTCAGCCAACGGGCAAGCGGAAATGATGCTGTCTTGCTGTGGTTTGCCGTAGGATTCGAAAATAAAGTCCCGCCTCCCGGAGGGCAACACAAATTCGCTTTCCGTCTCAGGAAAGCATACTTGTTTTGCCAGAATATAGGGAGGCTTTACCATCGCGCACGAAATAAGAGGCCGAAGCTGTACCAAGGATTCGTACACCGTAGGCCGCTGCAGCAGTCGAACGCCGCCTCCGCTAGAGAGGACGACTATGCCCAGCTTTGCAGAAACGGCCTTGTCGTGGCTGGAGCAGGTACCATATATTCCTTCATGCGACGTGGGTTTGGCATGTTGCCGCCTGTTCCAAGGCAGCTTGCAAGTAAAGGAAGCGTGGATTGGTCGAGATGATCGCTTTGGTAGCTATTCGGCGGAGATCGCGACCGCCATGTCCAAACATCCCAAATATATAAAAGAACATGACGCAAAAATCACAAAAAGGTATCAAAGAAGGCGAAAATTAAGTCGTAAAAGGTACTGGCCGAAGGCTATGCCGGGTTGAAGTAGTCTGGAGTGAAGCTCCAGTCAAAGTCGTCCATGAAAGCATCCCAGTCGATGAGCTGTGCATTCTCGGGCTGGATCGTGGAGAGGTCGATGGACGCAGCTATGATTGTTAGTTGATCCGTATTGCATGTTCCTGCTGGTGCAAAGACCGCGTAGCGTAATAAACGTACCTGGAATTCCAGTTGCCTGTCTCTTCCCATTGACATTGGTGGCCGAGGACCGGGACGCTTCAATGTCTCTCTTCCAGCGCCGAATGTAGTCAAATGCAAAGCTCGTTCCAAGGCGGCTCGAAAACTGCGAAACATCCTTCATGGGGATTTCCATGGGAGCTTTTGTGTGATGGACCGACCAGTAGGACTCGATCATCTTGGACGCCCGGGATGGGAGATCGCCGTCGTGCACAGAACACGTCTTGATTGCAACAATGGCGTCGTGCATGAGAGCATCCTTGGCGTGGACGGGCATGTCCTGAATGTACGGTGACAACAGGACGTTGAGGGTGATGCACGCTGACGCGAGGAGCGTTCTGCAAACAAAGTGCGGCGCGTAGTAGAGGAATCCGACTTCGTCTTGCAGCTTCAGTGCCTGGCGCAAGACGAGTTGGGACGTGCTGTAGGCCTTCAAGACATTGCGCTTGAAAATCTCGGAGCTGAAGCCCGCGACCGGCATGAAATAAAACGCTTGCACATCTTGCAAGGTGGATAGAAGCGTGAAGTAGTCAACCTCTACATATATTGTTAGACGACCACAAGTTATACCGTCGGGAGGAAAGGGGGACAAAGCGTACCGGAAATTCCTGGGAAGAGAAGTCTCTGAACTTTGTCAAACTCTTCTTCAAACATGTCCACGATGTGGTGAGAGATGCCTCGATTCTCCTCTAGACTCGCGCACGTTGTCTTGCTCACGCGATTCGAAAATCGTGCGCACTCCAAAAGGATGATGAAGTTGATTGGGACAGGAACGGGCGAGGACCGGTCGAGTATATTTTCGATTGTCTTGTTGAAGAACTGCCCCGTAGATGGAGACCCGGTGTACGAGGAGACCCTGTAAGGCAATAGTTAGTAAAATCCCCGAGGCCGATGTAATTATAAGTAGTGGCAGCCGTCAACGAACCTCTGCGAGATGATGTTAAATCCCGCCCAGGTGAACGTTGCCTCCTCGTCTGTGTTGCGAATCTGAAAGTTGGGGTTCGCAAGTTCCGGGTGCTCGCCGCGTCCAGTGTGCAGACCAATCATGAAGCAAGAGCTCATGGCGATGGAAGAGAAGATGGTGGACGGATCGCGCAAGAAACGGATCGTCGTGAAAGGCCAGGCGCACAGCAGAAGCAGCGCGTTGATCATGCCCAGCGGCAGGGGCGGGTTGCCCATGGCACCCCACACTTCGGACGGCAGCGATTCGGTCAGGAATGGTAAGACACTGTCATCTTTCGCGAAGCGCCGAGCGGATATGACCATGATCGTCCAGAAGAGTATCGGTGCCGATTCATAAATCTTGTCGGGGTCGCGGGTCCGGATGATTGGGAAATGCGGATGGAAGTATTCAAAGTACCTAAAGTACGTTAGATTTTGGATAAAGAAATGTCTCTAGCATAATAGACAGAAATTGGATCGGACGTACTTGTCAAAGTAATGGCTGATATCTTCTCCGGAGAAGGCGCGTGACTTGAGAGCCCGGGGCTCGGCGGTCCTGCCACCGAGAGAAGAGAGAACGGTCTTGGGCGTCGGCGTTGTTGTCACGGACGGGGTCAGGACCGGAGGAAGCATGACCGGCGCATCAAAGGGACGCATCGGAGGCAGAGTGTGGGAGAGTAGGCCATCTCTCGAGTTGATTGGTGGCAGCGTACGGGTGAAAACAGGTGATGGCACGTTGGACTTGCCAACGGCTTCCTTGATGCTTCGCACCTCCTGCTGGAGCTCTTCCAGTTTACTGAGATGCGACGTTAGTCGAATATTCCCTCTGGGCTTCCCGTCCTGGCTTGTGGACACAAGACGGGAATCGTCCGTGACGTGGGCCTCTAAAGGCAAGCCTATTTTGTATTTCCGAGGTCGCAAAGTGAAGGCCGACGACGTTGTGGATGCAGAAGGCAGGTAAAAATACGAAACAAAAACATGGTTTGCTCACCTTCTGCGACTGACTCTCTTGTGACTCTTGTCGACAACACACTGGAGCTGCAGCTTGGAGCATCGCATGCATGGCAAGTTGGGATCCAGGTTGGCGTTGCATTTCACCTCTGTGTAGTTTGTTAGTCGACATACCAAAGAAAAAAAATACAAAAACGCCCACACGAAGCAATCCAAGGGCATGTGAAGTCAAGGCCGAGGAAAGGCCAAAAAGGCCAGAATGGACGAAAGAGTTATGCAGACGAGAATAAGACGAGTGTTGGGATAATGCAAGTGGCGGCCGAGACGGAAGCCGATGCCATGGAGCGAGTCAGGCCCAGTCCGCGATAGGGCGCCGGCGGTCTGCCGAGACAGGGGCTGAAAGCGAATCGGTGCCGATGTTTAAGTGCAATGGCGGACGTCTCGCGTGAAGGAGACGAACGCCTCTTGCGGGGATAATGGGGGCTTTTTGGAGGCCAAGAAGGGGACGTCATACTACTGTCTCTGCAATTAACGCAAGCCTATTTCAACGACAAAATAGAGTTGTCAGCCTTTTAAAAATATTCTCGGAACGTTCCCCGCTGCGGCGCGGATGCAGACCATTCGTGCAAAGTGAAGAGGCCTGGCCCCGTTCGTATATTAAAGGAGCCGCACAGAGCATTGCATTAGGGATTAGGGCAGATGGGGCCAGCCACCACAGAATGCAAGCAGCACAACACACACGAGGGAGCCGAGCCGGGGGGCCAGGACCGGGGAATCAAACGAACCGTATTACGCTTGATGCGCGGAGTAGACTGTGCGGCCAACGTGGTCGGCGACCCGTCGGGAAGATCGGCCATGCGGCAAAATGCTGGAAGGATGTGCTACGCCTCGGCGAAAGGCGAAGCAAAGTCGGCCGGTCAAGCGGTAAATGCAACGAATAGGAAGCCAGGCGGTGGTGAGTGCCCTCAATGGTGTTTTGATATGGCTCGGAGCGGCGCTTATGCGAAACAAAGGCCGAAGTCTGGAACTGTTTGCTGAGAGGTGCGGAGAGGCGCGATTCAGGACGAGTCCTGGGTTTTATTCTGGGGATTTTATTCTGGGGATTTTGGTTGCCTCGAAAAGTGGTATGGCAAATGGATGGGAAGGAACGACGCAGCGGCATGTGCCCACCGAGGTCGCTGGGAGGTTCAGTGCGCCTGCTCTTTCCGGTGTCGCAAAAGCGCTGCCGCCATGTAAATGGCAAGAGACAAGAGACGAGTGCGGATTGACGAGGCAGCTGTCGCTGTAAAAGGAAACAGTGCTAGCAAGAGAGCAGTCGACTTGGGAACGTGGAAGGAAGAGACAATGGACAGGGAAGGAGGAAAATGCGAGAGAAATAACGGCAAGCACGAACCAGAAAGAAAGAGAAGGTGGGAAAGAGCGATCAAAGAGGCGCGCGACGACAGAAAATCCGCCCCTAGTAAGTAGTATTGCGATTGTGTGTTCACCAGCAGCGCCGGTTGCTGCATCCGCACCTGCCTCCGCCGTCGCAAACGATCTCCAGCGCATGGACAACTGCCTAAACAAGAAGGCCCCGAGCAAGACACCGGCGCGCGGCTTGCTCCTGCCCAACGACGTACGATCTCCGCAACTGGCCCAGGCTCCGTTGCTGCGTGATTCGTGCTAGATGCGCCGTGCGACCAAACCTCTGTTCCTACGCTGATTTAAGCATTTTGGAGCAGCTAGACGCCTTGTCAAAATGACGCAGGATGGAGAAAGTATTGCATTAAAGAACAAATTCTCCGGCAGAATTAAGTATGACGGGTAAAGACCCACAGAAAACACCCGGACACAATAGGCCATGAAAGGGGAAGCAACGAGTCGCAACTTCCTCGTGAAGTCCTGTCGTCTCGTTTTGTGTCTTTTCTGAACAGGAGCGACCATCCAGCAGGCAAGAGCCAATCATCAAGACCACAAATGTCGCGAATCGCCCCGTCACCTGACAGCATTCCCGTCTGGGATCGGCACTTGGTCGAAGCAGGCAAGAACTGGTCGTTCACCGTCCCCCACAGCGGCTGAGCGGTAAATTCGGGCATGCAAGTGCGCTGTGAACCAGTCCAAAGCACTGCAACGTTGGCCATCGAACATTCTCAAAAATCGACCCGTCGCTTTGCCCAGGGCATCGATTTCCAACATCACAGAGTGCCCGTTGCTTATACTGTGTTCTTTCTTGCTTCCACGCTCTTTATTTGCCATAATTTTGGCTGGCGGTACTCCTTGCGCGCACGATGTGACAGCTCGACCTTGTCCTTTCTGAATATCGGCACTCCATGCTCTGTCAGTCTCGATGCCTCGACGTTTCGATGTGTCGATGTTACCCTCCTTTGATCCCGCTCTATGCGGGACGAGGACCACGGGCGCCGTGGTTGCAAGACTCGTGATTGGGTGGCGGCCGTATTCATGCCCTCCGACTGCGGCACTTGCAGCCAGTCTTTTCTGATGTTGCATGATGCAAACGGAGAGAAAAGACGCAGTGGTTGGGCTAGAAGAGGCATTCGAAAGAAGAACAGCACTTGCAAGTCGAAGTAACGCTCGTTCCGTTTTAGCCGGTCATCTACGGGCGACCACCTTTGTTTTGTTGGTGTCGTTTGTTTCCTGTACCGTGGACAGCGCGCAGGTTCAGCTTTGCTGAGCAATGCTTGAACATATGTTTTTCGCCTGGCTTGTGGTTTCTATAAATGCACAACGTCAATCGATGTCCCGGCACTACAGACGTTCGAAAGATGTATATACGTATATGCTAGCTCCCCGGATCATGGCCTGTGCCTTGTCTGCTAGTCTGCCCATCTCTGCACCGTCTGCCGGCATTTGTGTCCACGGCCTGGGCGTTTGGAGACTTTGGCTTTCGCTTCTAAAGTGCTCGCGCCGTATCGAGTGCAGCTGCCACACACCTCCCTTTTACAAAGTAGGCAGTGACATGTACTCGCGGGCCGCGGCACGCCTCCCCCACGGCGCAAGCGGCCTGCCTTTCCTGGTTTTGGGGGATACGCGGCGTGTCAGACGCCTTCGGCAGTTCTTGGCAAGGCCATTGGAAGCGCCAGTGTATGCCGTGTGATGACAAAATGAAGGATACGGCGTTGCAACGGCAAGAGGAGGAGAAGCCGAACAGGCAGCTGTGATTTGCTGTAAGAGATAATAGATGGGGTATGAGAAGTCACGAGAAATGAAACCGACGAAATGACAATGTACAGACGGCTGGAGAATAAGAGACAACGACTAAAAAGCATGAGAAACCAAGCATCCCATCCAGTGATAACGCCCATGGCCCTTGACACGACGGTTGTGTTCACGATTCATCGAACATATTTGTTCATGAAACGCTTGTGAAAGTCGGAGCGGAGGAGATCCTGTTTAGAAATCGTTGTGTTAGCGGCACACTTGCGCGAGTGCAGAAAAGAAAGAGAAGCTCCTCCAGCTGGACACGCACATTGATAAACTCCTTTTGCTTGCCCTTGTCGTCGGTGCCGCGGGCCTGGTTCTTGAACACGACGTCGTCGTCCCAGCGCCGCTTGATTGTGAAATCCGGCTTGTTCAGCAGCGGATTGCCCCGAGCAATGTCGCGCTCACGCTCTTCGGCCTCGGCCGCCTCTCTCTCGCGTTCCTGGAGATTGTTAGCAAGGGATGCATCACCAAGACAGCATTGCTCAGAGCCGCCCATCGTACCTCTCGTTCCCGCTTTTCGGCCCGCTCGCGCTTGATCTTTTCCAGCTCGCGCTGCAGCGCCGCCGTCTCGTCTTCGTCGTCGCTCTCCTCGTCACTGTCGTCGTCGTCGTCGTCGTCCTCCTCCTCCTCCTCCTCATCATCGTCGCCATCGTCATCCTTGTTGTCGCCATCCTTGTCCGAGTCGTCCGAGTCTGAATCGTCATCGGCGTCAATGTCGCGTGTCTCTTCGAGGATTCGCCTTCGCTTCGCCTCGGCTTCGTCTGTGCCTTCGGTAATCAGTCGCCGCTTCGCAGCAATGGATGCCGCATCGTCGTCGGACGCCGACGGAGCAGGGCCGCCGCGGAGCTTGGCATAGTGGGCAGCCTCGGCTGCGAGCAGCTCGGCCTGCAGGTCGCGCACCTGGGAGTCGGCGGAGCCCCCCTGGCCAGCTTTGCTGTTGCAAGAGAAGTTGGGTTAGCAGCTGGAGGCACCGTCGACAGAGCCAAAGGACCATGTGAAGGAACATACCGGTACTTGAGCTGCGTGTGCGCTGGCAGCAGACGCTGGTGGTAGGCAGGGCCTTTGGGGGCCTCCTTGCCGCGAGCCTAAACAGAGTTAGCGAGATGTGTTGGTTGTTTGCTGTATATATGGAGGTCGGCGTACCGGGTCAAATGTCGGTCTGTGGGCGGTCGTCATCGTGGCAGTCGTCGGGTATGCAATGGATGGTGCTCCTGTGCAGAGAAAGACGCAAAATTAACGTAGGTTGGTTGAGTTGATGTGAAGCGCACGGCTCGCAATAGCACGTCGCGGCTGGCCGTTGTGCTGTAAATCTTCACCGCCTTTGGCAGAAAAAGTAATTCTGCCCGTCGCCGCCTGTATTTCAGGCCGGTTGTCAGTGCACTCTCACTGTTTGTTAGCTTATCAACTACGACGGAACCAACGACAGCGAAATTTTGCAGCACGTTTCCAGTCGACAACGAGCACCCCATACTAGCAAATCCCTTTCCACCTCGCGCAACAAGCCAATTGCGATGCCGCACGATCTCGAGCCGTCTCTCAATGAGAAGGCATTTGTCGGCCAGGCGCTACAGGACGGCCTGCGCCTCGACGGCCGCGGTTTCGAGGACTACCGCCCCATCAGCTTGAGTCTCGGCGAAGAATACGGCGTCGCCGACGTGCGGCTGGGCAACACAAGGTGGGTGCCGTTGGAAGGGGTGGGAGGGAAGGGGGACACAGAACGTGCACCTACTAAAGTCTTTGACTCTCCAGAATCTTTGCGAAAGCTACCGCCGAAGTGACCGTCCCGTACTCTGACCGGCCGTTTGACGGCATCTTCAACATTGTCACCGAACTCAGCCCCATGGCCTCGCCCGCGTTTGAGGCTGGTCGGCCCAGCGAGACCGAGGTGCTGCTGTCCCGGGTCCTCGAGAAGACGCTGCGGCGGTCCGGCGCCCTGGACACCGAGTCGCTGTGCCTGTCCGCCGGGCAAAAGTGCTGGTCCGTGCGTGTGGACGTGCACGTGCTGTCGCACGACGGCAACCTGGTGGATGCGTCGTGCCTGGCAGTCGTGGCGGCGCTGCGGCACTTCCGCAAGCCCGAGACGAGCATGGAAAGCGGCGTGCTGACGGTGTACACACCGGCAGAGCGCGAGCCGGTGCCCCTGAGCTGGCTGCACTCGCCGTTCTGTGTGACGTTTAGCTACTTTGGAGAGGAGGCCGAGGTGGCGCTGCTAGACGGCACGCTCCTCGAAGAGCAGACGCGGGTGGGCAGCTGCACGATCAGCCTGAACCGGCACGGCGAGATCTGCCAGATTGCCAAGCTGGGGGGCACACCTGTGGAGGCGGTGTCGCTGCTCAAGTTGACACAGGTGGCGCTGCAAAAGGCGAGGGAGTTCTCCACGATTGTGGACAAGGCACTGGCGGGCGATGCCAAGCGGCGAGACAAGGGCGGGCTGATAGCCGAGCTGTCGGCCGAGAACGAGCGGTAATGGTGTTGTGACCTGGCGGACGCGAGCAGAGGCGGCATGAGACTTGTCTTGGAGAGGCAAGGCACCATATACAACCACGACGTGATGATACCCTGTACAATATAGCACTTGGCGCAAAGGCATAGAATACAACGGAGTCCAAGGACAAAGATCCAAAAGAATAGAACCAAGCATTCTAGTCATAATCGACGTAATGCTCCAGTATGTGAAGCGGGATATAATACGGGGGAAAAGTCTTATGTACAGAGAGAATAGAGAGAATAGCAAAGGCGCTGGTACAGAGGAAAGACGGCTGGGCAGAGAGGAACACAGGGGCGGGACGGAGGAAAAGGGCAAACGTGATACAAGCGTCTACCGCATCACGGGCGGCCTGGATTCTTTGTTCCACTTGACGCGCGACCGCAGCCACTCGACGGCTTCCCGCACGCCGGTGCCGGTCAGGGCCGACACGGGCAGCACGCGCGAGTCGCGGATGCTCGACGCCTTTTCGCCCTCAAAGACCTTCTTCACCAGCCCCTCCTTGATGCGCACAACCTCCACGCAGTCTTCGCGGTCTTGCTTGTTGGCGAGAATGAGCAGGGGCACGCCCTCGGTGTCCGAATGCTGCAGCACGTCTTCGAGCACGGCACGGCACTCGTCGAGGCGCGTAGCCTCGCCGAGAGGGACGGTCGCGGCCGTCGCCGCCAACGCCGCCGACGACGACGACGACGACGACGCGGAGGCGGAGGCGGAGGCGGGTACCGTCGACGAGGAGGGCGATGCTGCTCCTGCTGCTGCGCCCGTCGATGCGGTGGACACCGCTACGCCGTCGTCCAGCAGGCCGTCGCCAATGTCGGTGCTATCGATGATAAAGACAATGGCGTGGCAGCTCTGGTAGTAGCTCTGCCACAGCTTGCGCAGGCTGAGCTGGCCGCCGACGTCCCAGAGCTTCATGTACATGTCCGGCAGCGTAATGGTCGACACATTCTGGCCGACAGTGGGCACGGTCTGCAGCTTGGGCGGCGCGGCCGGCTGGTCGGGCGAGAAGAGGGCCTTGACCTGCTCGTGGAAGGTGGTCTTGCCGGCATTGTCCAAGCCGAGGAGAATGACCGAGTACTCTGCCTGCGTGAGCGGGGGAAGACTGAAATCAGTAGACTTCTACTCCGATCATCGCTGAAGATACTCACCTTCTTTGCTCGTGGCCAGCATATAGAGGCCCTTGGCCAGGTGGTACATGTCGCACAGGCGGCCCCTGCAGATGCGAAGGGACCAAGGAATGCAGAGAGACGTTTAAGAAAACCAGATAGGGGGCGGTTAAAAGTGTACCGGGTGGCCAGAAGGGCGTCGGTGGGTCGGTGAGTCGGTGTGCCGGTGTGAACGTGTGAACGTGTGCGCAACCAGTGTTTCTGTGTGTTTCTGGCTTTGTGTCGTTGTTGGCAGGTGGAGCTCCGTCCCTGCAAAAGGAGGAGCAACAGCCAGTGCTGTTTGATTGGCGGTTTGCTCAGTGGCATCGAAAGGCTGACAGTGATACGGGGCAGCACCTTCCCAAACGAGCGGCTTCTGGTTTAGCAGACCTGAGCCAGGCCCTGGAAGCTTAGCTGGGCCTGGCCTCGTTCCAGCGCTCTTTCCCCAAGGGCCGTGCTGGGACTGGGCATAGTTCGTCAGCCGCATGGCGCCTCTTGCCGTTTTGAGCATCCATCGTCGTAACTGTCACTCATTGATACGGATAGAGAAAGAAAGCTGTAAACCAATCGCACAAAGGCCACGAGATTTGACATTTTTAAGTTGGTCTGTTACTGGGCAAAGGCAGCACGAGGAAGAGTAACAGTGGCAACAACCGTACGCATTCGGATACAGAGAGAGTGTCCACGCTTCAACACTGACTCCATACTTGTATTCTGTCTGCGCCAAAATGAATCCCATCTATAGAGGAGGGCGAAAAGACGACACAACTACAACATAAGACTCGCATTGTCACAGATACTGCGTATATGCAAAGGAACGATCCCAGGCACGCTGCCCTCGACAAAACGTCGCGTCCATGTGGTCGGCTTCTGTGGCGCCAAGATATGCGCTCATGCCAGGTCGAACGGGGAAGCCGGTATTTGTGTCTTTGTCGGTACTTTAGTAAAAAGGCCGTTCCTGCCCTGTTGGCATCCATTTGCCTCAAGCTCAAACTCTTAGCGTTGGAATTCATCTAAAAGAACTGTGAAAGAAACTGTAAACTCACCCAAGTTCCTCTCGTCCAGCCCTTGTTCTCAGTCAGACACTGCAAATGGAAGCATCTGCTTAGCAACGACTCTCCGATGCCCATCTCAAGGGTCCAACCGTTATCCCCTCTCTCCATCCGCCTGCGGCAATCATCAAGGGCAGGCCGTTGAGCTGTTAGTCTCATACTCAGGGCATTGGTCTCAACAAGAAGTGTGTGTTCTTCCACTCGCGTCTTATCGTATCCATACTTCGTATCAATGGTCCATCCACCAGCTGTGGCGAGCGCTTGATGGTGGTGGGGAGTAGAGAGGATGGTACATACATACATACATACGCATCTCAGAGGCGTCCTGCGCACACTGTGCCACCCACTCTGCCGACACTGTCTTGTCTCGGGGACACTCGACTTCGTCTGAATCTCTCTGAAGCGCCTGTCGACCGTTCTGCCGGCGTCACACCCGATCCACTCGGCTGCACAGAAGTACAAAGAAACCGAGCACCACCTGGTGTTTTGGTGTCCAGTCTCACCTATGAAGCGAGCGACACAGTGTACACACTACGAATATGGGGCAGCTAGATTCCAGATACCTTTAGGCGCATGGCGCGAGCCACGCAAGTTGCCAGCGCCGGCGTAGCCGCTACACAGTACGAAGCGAGGCCGTCGGTGAGCGCCCTTTGGCATGCTATGGCGTGTTTTGGTGCGCCTTGGTGCCTTTTGGTGGCTCTGGCTCGTCGATGGCCGCCTCCTTCTCTCCATTTTGCCTCTTTCCGGTCGTGGAGTCCCCACGTCTTTTCCCAATGGAGAAGGACCTAGGGCGTAATTCGTAGCTCGTTTCTCGAATGCGTGGGCTCTGGCCGGCGGTCCGTCCGAACAAGCGTGGGCGAAACTGGACCAAGATCGAGGAAAGAGCGTTGGGACAGAGGCCGAAGGAAAGTGCAAACCGTAAAACGATAGGAACTAAGACGGCGGGCAAGAGCAAGGGTGCAATTGTAGCACGCTCTTTCCTTTTTCTTCAAAACGATTCCTCCTTTTCCATCACATTTATATCCCAGACCTGCCCCATTTCCTGTCGTGCCGCAGATCGATCCAGATCTTGATTCTCTTCCGTCCCGAGCCTCCGAAGTCACATCAAGTCCTTGCAAGGTCTCACATATTGTCTTCGAGAGTCCGGACAGCACATAGGGGACCCGCGGCTGGTGTTATACAAGCGGCTTCCTTTTCTTTCGATGATCGTTCTTTTTCCTTTCTTCTTTTGGAAATACCACTTTTCTTTGTTGATTACAATTGCCTTTGTTTTGCCGTCATCATACGCAGTCGACATCGAACAATAAGCGACCATCGGCGATCAGCTCGGCCATATTTCTTCGTCTTTTCCTCCACACGTCGTTCAAATTCCGTTTTCCTTTCCTCTCCTCTCCTCTCCTCTCCTCTCCTCTCCTCTCCTCTTCTCTTTCACCATGACTTTCAGAGAGCGCTGGAGCCGCGTGGTCCGCAAGTCTGGATCAACCTCCACTATGGCCAGCAACGACACCAGTGTTTCCTCGTCTGGCAGGAGCTTTTTGGGCCGGACGTTTGGCATGCGCAGCAGCAAGACACCCTCCAGCACCGCCAACACGTCCCTTTCTAGCTCCAGCGGACGGGGCCTCGGAAGCAGAGGCAGCTCCTCCACCAAGGGCGTCAGGACCCTGCCCGGCGCTGTTGGTGCCGCTGCTTCTTCTTCGTCTTCTACTTCGTCCTCCTCCGGTAACAGAGACATCCAGCATAGCATCGGCAGCACGATTGACGCGGCTCTTGGCGGCCGGAGCAAAAAGTGCAACAAAATGCCGACGCTGGAGGACCACCACGACGAATCGTACGTGACCGACAACGAGACTGATTTCTACGACGGCGGCGACCTGCACTACAGCAACATGACCGAGGCGCAGCGGCACCAAGCCCGCCTCAACGCCTACCGCATCAAGTTTGGTGCGTCCCGGCCGTGGCGCGGCAGTTTCGACGAGATCAGCCCGTGCAACTCGCGCCGGGCCAGCCTGGACATGGGCCCTTGAGCGTTGCGTGGTTTGGGGACGTGAAGGCTGTGGAGGGTTCGGACAGACACGGCGGCGCCTTCTTGTGCACCCCATCACGTCGACCCATTCAGCCATTCAATCCTGTTGCCAAACGAAAGAAAAAAAAGCGACACGCGCCGCCGCTATTGCGGCTGATCTTCCTTGCATATCGTGTTCTTCGGCGAGCACTTTGCATTTTGCGCCGAGCCGAGAAAAGGCTTGATGACGACGTCAAGCCGGCCCGTGTTCGTTCCTCCACTATAGAACGACCGGGCACTTCAGAGCCGCGTCGAGTGGCTGCGAGCGGGGTGACCTCAGGGAATAAGGGTGACATGAAGGACCAGAATATTCCGGATATTTTAACGATGTATCTGTACCAGGTCATGACTATGTCATTCATGCCAGAAGATATTTAAGCAATCTGAGGCCTCAGACAGTTATTTAAACTGGTTCGAAAAACGGGATGATCGAACAGTACCAAAGTATTTCAAAAATTCAGAGCTCTTATAATTGGAAACAATTCCCGAAATCTTTTCTTCCGTATTTAAACGTATTCGAAAGAAAAGCCATTGCAATCTCACACGGTCCATCCACTTGGATACGTTTTGGAGAGTGGGTGACCACGCTAAATGCCTAGACGCCACATCTGAGTAAATTTCTCCGACGACCGGGGACCGTTCCCAGTCCACCAGGAACCTGCACGACCCGGTCAAACCATGTTTCTGGCACGCTGCCGGCTCCTACAAACGCACTTTGCTGCTTCTTCTCCTTATACTACTTCTTTTCTCACCAAGAACGCACGTTCTCTCGCCATGGACTACTCGGCTGTTCCCACGCCCGTCGCCTGCTATGCCGACTTTTGTCTGATTCCGGTGCGTCCCTGCAAGGTTGAGCGTCTCCGCGAAGTAGCTACTGATTTTTTGACTGCCTCTTTGACAGGTCGGCACCGGCAACGTCTCTGTGGCCGAGGACGTGGCGGAGGTCCAGCGGCTGCTGCAGGCCTCGGGCCTGACGGTGACGATGCACGCCAGCGGCACGACGGTGGAGGGCAGCTGGGACGACGTGATGCGGGTGGTTGGGCAGGCGCACACCGTGGTGCACCAGCGCGGCGTGCTGCGGGTGCAGAGCTCGATGCGCGTGGGGACGCGGACGGACAAGAAGCAGACGGCGGCCGACAAGGTGAAGCGCGTGCAGGACATCCTGAAGGAGTAGAAGGAGTAGACGGGACAGTGTGGGCATTTTATAACCAGTTTATTCTTTTTTTTTTCTTCCCGGATGCTCTCTCTTCCAAGAAGGGCAAGACTACAAGATTAAGGTAGTCCAAATCCGATACACAAACGACCAAAACAAAAGTAATACACATCAAAAGAACAGCCTTCCGTGCCTTTACTCTCACTGTTCCTGATTGCTCCCCACGATATAAACACCGGCTCTTTTCCACCCACTCCGTAAGCGCCCTGAACGTCTGTGCAAAGCACAGATGGTGTCCAGTCGAAACGCAACCCCACGCCGAAGCCTTTTAAGGATGCTTGCTCTCTCAGTCTACCCGCGGACCGTCGACTTCTTGGCCGCCTTGCGCAGCTCCTTCTCGCGCTCGCGCTCGAGGTACTTCTTCTGGGCCTTGGCGTCGAGGGCGTTCAGCTCGGCATCGCGCTTCTGCTTGCGCAGCCGCTCGCGCTCCAGAGCACGCTCCTCGGCCTTTTCCTCCTCGTCAGCCTTGCGGATCTGCTTGGAAATCTCGTCGCGGGTGTTCTTGATCTTGCGCAGGACCTCGGCGCGCAGGTGCGCGGCCTGCACCAAGACGTCGGCGGAGCGCACAAAGTACGAGTAGATGGGCAGGAGGGGCTCGTAGTCGTTGTTCGAGGGCAGGCGGTACTTGAGGAAAACGCGCTTCCGGGGGGCGGTCTCGTCCAGGCTAGAAACGTTGTTAGCAGCCACAAAAAAACAGAAAACAACTGAAAAGAACAGAAAAAAAAAGAAAGAAAAGGACATGGAACTTGACTGGAACGAGGGCAACGCACGTAGTCGGCTTTTCAATGGGCTGGTCCGAGATGATGAGGTAGTCGAGGTTCTCGCCGGCAGCCTCGGCGGCCTTGATGAGCTCCGGGGTGAGCAGGGCCTCGGTGATCTCGGCGCTCTCGCTCATGACCGTCAGCCAGGGAGGCAGCTTGGCGTGGTCCTTGGTGAAGGTGATGGACACGTCGAAGCGCTCGTCGCGCACGTTCTTCATGCGGTCCTTGTTGACAATGGCCCAGACAAAGCCGTCGTAGCCGCTCTTGTAGGTGCCGGCGCTCACGCCAGCCACCGTCAGCGCCTCTTTGCCGTCAAAGGGGTACAGGATGGCCTCGAGCGTGTCCGAGGGGGCGGGCTGGCTCTCCAGGAAAAACGACACAATGTACTCGGCAACGATGACAAACGGGTTGAAGCGCTTGATCAGCTTGAGCTTGGTGTCGACAAAGGCCACGTTCTGGCGACCCGACGCGTACGCCGCAAACTCAAACAGCGAGTTCTCCTTGACCAGCGTCGACGGGTCGGCCGACGTCGTGGCGCTGGCCAGCGCATCGAGCGCGGCACCCTGGTCCTCCTGGGCCGCCACCGACGCGGGCACGCGACCAAAGCCAACGAGCGCAAACTCGCCCGCCAGCAGCTTGGCGTGCGCCGCGGCCCAGGCGCGGGCTTTGCTGCGGTTGAGGCGCGTGCCGATAAAGTGCACGACGAGCACAATGGCCATCAGCCCAAAGATGATGCCCTCGATCTTGAAGTCGCTCAGCGAGTACCGCTCGTGCACGTTGTACCACTTTGTGTAGGGGCGGGCCGTGACCGCCGGGGCGGCCGCACCAGCACCAGCACCAGCACCAGCAGCGGCGCCGGCAGCAGCGAAAGCATCGGGAGCCGGGTCGGGGACGCCTGCGAAGTCGGCAAAGTCTGGACACGAAATGCTGTGAGCGGAATGTCGCGCGCGATACACGGGGCTCCTTTCCTGTGGGCTCTCTCCCCGGTCTGCACCTCCCTTCTCTCCCCTATTTTATTCTCGGCTGCAAAACATACCCGCATCGCCAGAGGCAATTGGCTTCTCAGCGGCCTTGCCGCCGCCAAAGAAGCTGTTGAGAACCTGCGCCATGATGAATTCGCGGTGTGGATGGCGATGGATGGGGAAAAGGTCGTCGTCGACGGGGATGGAGGAGAAAAGGAGCTCGGGGAAAGCGAGAGGCGAGCTTCCCACTGATCAAACGAAAGACGACGCCGGAGCAATACTGACTGGGGTGAAGGGCACGCTGGGGCTGGACTCGATCTGGATTGGCTCAGATTGCTTCGTGTGCGTCCGTTGTGGAATTTCGAAATTGGCGTGGTTCCCAAGGCTTCGACCAATTTCTCTGGCGATTTGTCGGCCCTTTTAGCGCATCTCTGGCCTGCTCATTGTGCACTTTACGGGGGAAGGAGCACCAAGCCGTTCGCTGGAACCACCGACCCACTGGGACCTTCCCTCTTCAGTTTGCTGTTCAGTCGGTTTCGTGTCCTGCGCCTTCCCCAATCGATTGCCCCTAAGCTCCACTAGCGTCACAAATATGATCCTGCCATTGTGGGCGCCGCCATGTGCTGGAAGTGTGTGGAGCGGTAATAAGTGGGGCATCTCGAGGCTGCTACTCACTAGGGAAGTAGCAAAGGTTGGGGTTGCCCTTGACAACTTGGAGCTGTTTGGTCGGTGCTTCTTGCCGCGAAAATGCAACTATTCACAGCTGGAACGTCCGATGAAAATACTCGCCGCGGCGGTAGTCACAATCTAGAAACTGGTAGACTCAAACTGCAAACGACGCGTGTTGGACCGGCAAGCTCTCGAGAATGGCCATTTTATGACACGAAGCCCATCGCACACCATGTCGCGCACATCGACTACACGCAGCTACGGCGGTCGGAGAACAACGGCGGGCAGTCGGACGAAGCCGATGCTATTCCAGACGGAATTGCCCATCAGCCCGACAGACAGATGGCGTCGGAAGCTGTTTCCGCCCAAGATCGACCTCGTTGGCGTTGATGACCTCACGGAGCAGCTGACGTTTGTGTCGCTCGACGATGCACTCACGCTGGACCACTTCGACGTTGCGCCGCCAGACGACATTGTCTTGGAGGCGAAAGAGGAGCGGGTGCCGGTGACGGATAATCTATCATTGCAAGAAAATACGACGCCGGCGAGGACGGAGGATACGGAAACGACAGAGAAGGAGCCTACAGAAGAGGCGGTGCCCGTCGACGAACCGCCGTCAGTCGACGTGTCGAGACACGATGACCCAACACAAACAACGGATGAAAGCCATGCACCACCTGTCAGACGCTTGGACGACCACATCGATGGCCACCACCCTGACGACTCGCTGCTCGACGACTCCTACTACCACGAAGACAGCATCGACTCTGGTCTGCGCGTGCTCACCTGGGCCGACTTGTGTCCGCCGGGCGACCGCATCGAGAAGATCGCCGAAGCCTCCTACGCAGAAGTGTACCGCGTCACCAACGAGCGCGGCACAAGCATTATCAAAACCATCCGACTGGCGTCGCCCATCAAGGCGCAGACCAAGGCCCAGGTACGGTCGGGGCTGGTCGACGAAGAGCCGCACGACGAAGAGGACCTGCGCGGCGAGCTGACCATCTCCGAGTGGCTGGCCGACATTCCCGGGTTTGTCGTGTACAAGGAACGCTACATTGTGCGGGGCCGCGCCCCCAAGGACCTGCTCGAGACGCACCAGACGTTCCACCGGCGCGCCAAGCGTCAGGACCCCGACCGCCTGCAGTTTTACCCGTCGCCGAGCCGCTACCTCGACGACACGCGGTTTCTCGTGATTGAACTGGGCGATGCGGGCCGGGCACTCGAAGACACGACGCTGGACTCGGTGTCGCAACTGTGGGATGTGTTTTTGCACGTCGCCATCGCCCTGGCACGAGCGGAAGACCAGATCAACTTTGAGCACCGCGATCTACATGAGGGAAACCTCTGTGTGCGACAAGTCTCGCCGCCGCGCTGCAAGGACGATGCGGACGACTCGCCCGTTGTCTTTGGCTTTTCAGGGCTCGACATTACGATTCTGGACTATGGCCTGTCGCGCGGCGAGGACGTGGACGACGACGAGCGGAGCGAGCCCATCGCCTGCGACCTCGAAAAGGACCTGAGCCTGTTCACGAGCACCCATGCCGAGCAGTGCAAGGTGTACCGGCAGATGCGCTCACACCTCCTTAAAGGCGACCGTGTGCACCTGCCGCCGGACTGCCACGGCACGCCCTACGATGCCGGGCCGGACGGCGCGCCCATCTCGTGGAAGGACTACCATCCCTACACGAACGTCCTGTGGCTGGCGTACCTATATGGGTACCTGGTGCGCCATTACTGCGGCGACAAGTCCGAGCTGGCCGCCTTTCGCCGGGCCACACGCGAGCTGTGGCTGCACTTGAGTCCCGACGCGCCGCCGGCTGTGCCGTCGTTCCCGAGCGCGACGGACATTGTGCGCTTCGCCGTCGAGGCCGGCTGGCTGACGGAGGCGCAATTGATTGGCGGTGGCGGCGGCGGCGTCAGCACGGAGGACAGCTTCTTCAGTCGGCGTGACCGGACGGGGTGTACGACGGTGGACATTTCCCTGCTTCTCAGTGAAGGCTTGGCGGCGGACGAGAGCACATGCGGCGGCAGCGAGAGTATTATTGAGGCTCAAATTGTTGAGCGTGACGAACTGGAGCCCAGACGGTCGCCGCGTCGACGGCGGCCGGTCGTGCGGTATGGTGATTAGACGGGTGTTTCTGTGATGCGATGTGATGTCAGGAGGTCTTGTTCTTCTGCCGGTTTGCGTTTCGAGGCGTATGTGGATCTTCATACATAGACGGCGGCCTGAACGACTGCTCATTGGGATGGCATAGTTGGTTAGCAAGCATAGCGTTTGTTTATTCTATTGACTCGTCTGTCTTTTCCCTTTATTATTGCTTCGTTTTTTGTCTTCTTCCTTTTTGTTCTCCACCCTTGTCAGTTGTGTTCGTTTGACGTCTCCCTTCCTCTCTTCCTTGATTTCCACTGTGAAAGGACTCGGCATTATCCAATGTATTTTCGAGAAACGGACCTCTTCTTGCAGAAATGCCGTCTTATCATTATGGCATGGAGCTGAAAGCACGATACGCCGCCGACGCCATAACCATGACGTGTGCCCCGCAGCGGCCCCCGCCAGAGGATGCCGAGGCAGCGAGGTTTCTGTTTCAGCGCCGAACAATAGCGCTGCCCACTAACAAGCGCTCCACGCAGCTTCTTTGCCTTCACCCAACATCCAACCCATCGCGAAACATCTCATAACTCGTGAGCATAACGCCCACTTCATTCGACCCCCGGGACGGATATCACCTTGTTTGGCATAACCGCACTATTTCGAGAAGCTCCACGACGTGCAGAGCCCCACTTTTGAAGCTCCCTTGGCAAATAAGTTATAACTCGGAAGCCTCCATTGATTTGGAACGCAGAAGGTCAAAGAACAGAACTGCCCCGGAGATTCTGCGATATTTGTTTTACTTGTCTTTTTGTGACAAGAACAACCGAGAAGCTGAGACGACTAGATGACTATACGGTGACAAATATACCAAGCTATCTGGTAGCTCTACCTTGAACATCGCCAAACTTCCTTGAAGCTCTTTCTTCTCTTTTCCTTACTTCTTTTTCGTCTTTCACTTCACTGCTTTGCTTCACCCAACACTCCTCACAGCCGTCACAATGGCGTCCAAGCTCACTCCTGACGACGCGCGCGTCACCCACCACACGGCCCCCATCCGTGGCAAGACCTACCACTACATCGTCGCCGTTCCGCCCGCCGGCCAGACCGCCAAGGGGACCATCATTCTCATCCACGGCTTTCCCGACCTCGGCTTCGGCTGGCGCAACCAGATCCCAGTTCTCGCCGAGCAGCTCGGCCTCCAGGTCATTGTGCCCGACATGCTCGGCTACGGCCAGACGGACGCTCCCCACGAGCCCGCCCCGTACGCCTACAAGAGCGTCTGTGAAGACCTTGTGGCCATCGTCGACCATGTCGGCGTTGTTGGTGGCAGTGGTGGTGGTGGTGGTGGTGGTGGCGGCCCGGCCGGCGAGGCCGACGAGAGCAAGCGCTTCTTTGTCGGCGGCCACGACTGGGGCGGTGCCGTTGCCTGGCGCATGGCCCTCTGGCACCCTGACCGTCTGCGCGGCGTCTTCAGCGTCTGCACGCCGTACTTTGCGCCCTCCAAGAACCCCTTCTTGCCGCTCGACGACATGGCCAAGCTGCTGCCCAACTTTGGCTACCAGAAGCAGTTTGCCGGCGACGAGCTCTGGCGCTTCATTGACGCCGAGCCGCAGCGCGTGCGCCAGTTCTTGCAGACCATGTACGGCGGCAAAGCGACGCTGTCGGAGGCCGACGTCGCCGCCAAGAAGAGCCCGTACCTCTTTGACACCACCAACGGCGTGCACATGGACCGCATCGCCGGTGTCGGCCCCACGCCGCTGCTCAACGAGGCCGAGATTGAGTACTATGCCAAGGAGTATGCCCGCCACGGCCTGCGCGGCCCCACCAACTGGTACCGCACACTCAAGTACAACTACGACGACGAGCGCGAGATTGTCGGCAGCGACGACGACGACGACGACGACGACGACGACGACGACGACGACGACGACGACGCGGACGCTTATAAGAGGAAATCCCGCTCCGTGATCCGCGTGCCCTCACTGATGTTGGCCGCCACCAACGACCAGGCACTGCCGCCGATTCTGAGTGAGCAGATGGGCAGGCACTTTACCAATCTGACCAAGTCCCAAGTGCCTGGTGGCCACTGGGTGCTATGGCAGTCGGCGGCAGCAGTCAACGAGCATATCAAGAACTTTTTGGCCCCGCTGCTGAACGGCACGACAAAGGCGGCTCTGTAGGGGAGCTGAAGGAGGGACGTGCGAGGCACAACTCAGACAACCGGATGATGGTGATGACGAGCAAAAATGGAATATCGCCGAGTTGAATTGGTTCAGGGTTGATTGTCATGAATGTTAATGCTATTCTCACCGGCTTTGTTATCGTGGTCGCTTTTCCTGTGGGCTGCTTTCTGTATTTATGTATGTCGCCGCCGCGTGCGATCACGTATCCATGATTCCAAACTCTCTCGAACCTTAAGATGCTCCCACTTCACCTCGTGTTGAAAGCAGTAATATGAAGGCTATGTTCAAGGCTGGCGACAACCCAGTTGTGCACCGGGCTTTCTATTGTCGATTAGACAAAGGGAACATTGTCTTTAATGCTGCATCTGTCGGCTGCATGGCCCTTGTCCCACATTTGTCCGTGAGATACAAACGTGGCAGACGACGCGCTGTGGTTCATACGGTGCAACGGCCGGTGCAGAAGGGTTCGAGTGGTCTCGGAGGACCTGAACATAGCCGTGACGTTGTTGATAAGACTAAGAGACCCCGGCTCGGGCTTAAGTCTCGTGTTGGATCGTCGTTATCCCACGTCAAGACCTCATTTCAGAGTGAACTTCTGTCCTGTGACCGACGGTGCCGACGATTTGGCCTTTTTGTTTGGCTTGCCACACATGGCGCATACTGTTTTCTGTGAGCTGGTGAAGTCGTCAATGCAAAAAAGGCCAATCAAGCTCACCATCTTCTTTGTATGAACACTGCAACAAGTTAGAAGTCGATCCACAACAAATGAGGGCGGCTCTTGGCGAGACAACTCACATTGTGGCAGTACTTGTGCCCTTGCGCAACTTTGACTTTGCACTTGTCGCAGGAACTGGAAGGGCGGTCAGACAGGCGGTTCAGATGCATTTGTTGCGCGGCAGCAGATGGAACTCCGTAAGGCTGGGCTAAACCTCACCTCGAGTATTGCGCGTATGGATTCTTGGCAGCTTTTGAAGTCAATTTGCTCTACTCCGTGTTAGTTGCAACACGAGTCCACAGCACATCACAGTACAGCACACAGGACACAGCAGCTCACCTTGCCAATGCCGTTCTGGCCCAGCGTGGCCGACTTCTTAGCGCCACTGGCCGAAGACGAGGCTGGTGACCCATAGTACATGTCATTCTTCTTCTTGACGCCGGGCGTGGCCAGCGACGTCCCAGTGACGAGCTTGGCACACTTGCTGCAGACCATGGTGGCCAGGTGGATGTGTGTGTGTAAATAAAATGGCCGTAGGATGCGTCTAGGTTGCTTGCTGCGTCGTGAATGATTGCGTTGTATCCCGACGGTGCAGATGCGATGAAAACATAAAGTTATATAGTGGGTGTTGGGGAGACTTGATGTGCGCTGTTGTTCATCTCAACTCTCAGTTGGATGCTTAAGAAGTTGAGGTTACCACTGTTGATGCACTGTACTGTGGCTGGAGTGTGGCGTAAATGCTGGCGAATTTTAGCAGGTCGCCCCTCCCCTGCTGCCAAAGTGCCAAGCAGCCAAAGTTGTCAGGGGCCCTGCCTCTTTCCTTTTTTATGGAGCACATCTGAGACACGAAGCATCCGCAACGGTCGAGCCTTCCCATGCTTCGGCTTCTGGAGTCGATTTCACCTTCCGTGTTTCTGCAATCGAATTGCCGTGGCTCGTAGAAGGCGCGCCAGGCACGCTGTAAGGAAACACGGGACATTGGACGGAGTACGTCGTAATTGCGTCGCAGTTTGTGCCGTAGCGAGGCTGTGGTGCTCCTTCTTGCGCCGTGCATCGTGCGCCGCACTTTCCTCGAGCTCACGTATTCATATGACGAAAGGGGGCTACACTGAGAGGGATTTCCTTGGCGCGCGTCTCCTCTCATCGCACCTGCTGCGGGCCAAATACGAGGCAAGAGAGACGGCCAAAAAAAGAAATAAGAAACGATGGACGAAGGAAAAGGTAAAACAGGAAGCCGCGCCCTGGCCGTCAGACTGCTCCTGCTGGTGAGCCCCTTTGCGGCACCCACTACTGCAGCCAATAGGACGCGGCGTTTGTTTCAGGGAGGCGGAAACGCGCAGTTGAATGGGGCACAATGGGGTCGCTCTTGCCTCTGCTGTAATACGATATAATTATTCTGTACAGAGGATTACAGCGCTGACCAGTCGCTACTCCACTATCGAAGTTGCCCAGCTGCAGCGACAAGGCCGCCTAAAGACAGGAAGGGGCAGGGGAGGATGATTAAAAATAATAGCATCTTTAATACCTAAAATCCCACACCACCAATTACGTCCCCAAAGTGGCTGTGCCAGTGGGCCAAAGGCCAATTGCTCTAGGCAGATCTCCAGGGGCCCAGCCCAGACTAAAGAGCAGGAGCAACCGCTGCCAAAACGAACGTGGCAGTCGCCTCGTCACCAAACACGGGAAACACAGCCAGAAACACGGGCAAAAGCCAAAAGCAGCCAACCTCAAACCAACCTCAACCAAACAGCCACATCACCACACCGACGCCCTGCATCCATCACGACGTCGAATTCGACAAGCGCGACACGCACTGCTCTCTCTCCCCATCAAACACCCATTCTTCGTGCCGTCCCTGTGCGTCCATGATCGCTCCGCTGCTGCCGTAGTCTTCCGCACGACGGGAACTTCTCCCCTTTTGAAGCAGCTGTTGACTGGCTTCGCTTTTTGCGATAACCACGTTCCTCACCCTCTTCTCGTATTCCCTTCGATCCATCTGAATGACAGGGCGACCACCACCGCCCCCGTCGGGTGGCTACGGAGGCGCGCGCAACAACGACCTGCTGCTCGACCTTGACGACCAACCCGTCTACGGCGGCGGCCAGCGCTCTGACCTCAACGACGACGACCTCATGCGCACCTACACGCTCGACCAGGACGAGACCCTCCCTACACGGCCCTCTGTGTCCTACGACGACTTTGTCGGCGCCGGCGAGACCACACACCCCTCCGTCAAAACGAGTCGCGGCGGCGCCAATGCCTTCTCGTCTGCCGCGGCCGGCGGTGGCAGCAGTGCCTCCCGAGGCGGGAACAGCAGCGGCGCCGGCGCCTACGACTCCTCCTATGCCTCTTCGTCCTCTGCGCGGCCTGGCGGCCCCTACTTTACCGAGGCCGACCGACAGTACAGCCAGACATCGGGCCTCGGCAACTACCAACGGTACGCCGACGACTTTGACGACTACCCAGAAGATGGCCAGTCCTACTACCACCAGGGCGGCCGCATCAACTCGGGCGACTCGCCGGGCCACGCCAATGCTCGCAACCGCAACAGTGTTCTCGGCCTCGGCGGCGGCCTGCTCGGCCGCGCCAAGAACATGTTCGGCCTGGGACAGGCCGGTTATTCCGAGATGGATCTGCCTCTGACGGAATCGGCCGCGGGACCCGCAGGGCAGCGTTCAGGTGGCAGCGGTGGAGGTGGAGGCGGTGGAGGTCTGGCACCGGGAGGCGATGGCCGGCGGCAGAAGAAGTCGTTCGACATGGGCAACTTCAAGTTCGGCTTCGGCCGCAACAAGGTCGACCCGGCCACGCTGGGCCCGCGCATCATCCACCTCAACAACCCGCCCTCCAACGCCGCCAACAAGTACGTCGACAACCACGTGTCGACTGCCAAGTACAACATCATCACCTTCCTGCCCAAGTTCTTGTTTGAGCAGTTCTCCAAATACGCCAACATCTTCTTCTTGTTTACTGCCGCCCTCCAGCAAATCCCCAACCTCTCGCCCACCAACCAGTACACCACCATCGGCCCCCTCATCGTCGTGCTGCTCGTGTCGGCCGGCAAGGAGTTGGTCGAAGACTACCGCCGCAAACAGGCCGATCGCGCGCTCAATATGTCCAAGGCGCGCGTATTGCGCGGGTCGTCGTTTGAGGAGACCAAGTGGATCAACGTCGCCGTCGGCGACATTGTCCGTGTCGAGTCCGAAGAGCCGTTCCCTGCGGATCTGGTGCTGCTGGCGAGTTCCGAGCCCGAGGGTCTTTGTTATATCGAAACCGCGAACCTCGACGGCGAAACAAACCTCAAGATCAAGCAGGGTCTGCCCGAGACGGCGACCCTCGTCAGCTCCAGTGACCTGAGTCGCCTCGGCGGTCGCATCCGCTCCGAGCAGCCCAACAGCAGCCTGTACACGTATGAGGCTACCCTGACGATGCAAGCCGGCGGCGGCGAGAAGGAACTGCCGCTCAACCCCGAGCAGCTGCTGCTGCGTGGCGCCACGCTGCGCAACACACCCTGGATCCACGGCGTGGTCGTCTTCACGGGCCACGAGACAAAGCTGATGCGCAACGCCACGGCCGCGCCCATTAAGCGCACCAAGGTGGAGCGTCAGCTCAACATGCTGGTCCTCTTGCTCATCGCCGTCCTTTTGGCGCTCAGCATTATTTGCACCGTCGGCGACCTGGTGTGGCGTAACAAGAGCGGCAAGTCGCTCGACTATTTGTATTTGGCCAAGACCGACTCGGCCGGCTCGGCCGTTTCGACCTTCTTCAAGGACATGGTCACGTACTGGGTGCTTTTCTCGGCGCTCGTGCCCATTTCGCTGTTCGTGACGATCGAGCTCGTCAAGTACTGGCACGCCATCCTCATCAACGACGACCTGGACATGTACTACGACAAGACGGACACGCCCGCCAACTGCCGCACGTCCAGTCTGGTCGAAGAGCTGGGCATGGTCGAGTACGTCTTCTCAGACAAGACGGGCACGCTGACGTGCAACATGATGGAGTTCCGGCAGTGCTCGATCGCCGGCATCATGTACGCCGAAGACGTGCCCGAGGACCGGCGCGCGACGGTGCAGGACGGCGTCGAGGTGGGCGTGCACGACTTCAAGCAGCTGCGCCAGAACCTCAAGACGCACGAGTCGGCCGGTGCCATTGACCAGTTTTTGAGCCTGCTGGCCACATGCCACACCGTCATTCCCGAGCAAAAGGGCGGCGAGATCAAGTACCAGGCGGCATCACCCGACGAGGGCGCCCTGGTGGATGGCGCCGTGACGCTTGGCTATCGGTTCACGGCGCGCAAGCCGCGCACGGTCATCATCGAAGCCAACGGCGTCGAGCAGCAGTACGAGCTGCTGGCCGTGTGCGAGTTCAACTCGACGCGCAAGCGCATGTCGTCCATCTACCGGTGCCCCGACGGCAAGATCCGCTGCTACTGCAAGGGCGCCGACACGGTGATTCTGGAGCGGCTGAACGACGACAACCCACACGTCGAGGCGACGCTGCGCCATCTCGAGGAGTATGCCTCCGAGGGCCTGCGCACGCTGTGTTTGGCGGTGCGCGAGGTGCCGGAGCACGAGTTCCAAGAGTGGCTGGGCGTCTTTGAAGCGGCCGGGACGACGATTGGCGGCAACCGCGCCGACGAGCTCGACAAGGCGGCGGAGCTGATTGAGCACGACTTTTACCTGCTGGGCGCGACCGCCATCGAAGACAAGCTGCAGGACGGGGTGCCCGAGACGATCCACACGCTGCAGCAGGCGGGCATCAAGGTGTGGGTGCTGACGGGCGACCGGCAGGAGACGGCCATCAACATTGGCATGAGCTGCAAGCTGCTGAGCGAGGACATGATGCTGCTGATTGTCAACGAAGAGACGGCGGCCGCGACGCGCGACAACCTGCAGAAGAAGCTCGACGCGATCCGCACGCAGGGCGAGGGGCTGGCCATTGAGATGGACAACCTGGCGCTGGTGATTGACGGCAAGTCGCTGACGTTTGCGCTCGAAAAGGACCTGGAGCGGCTGTTTTTGGAGCTGGCCATTATGTGCAAGGCGGTCATCTGCTGCCGCGTGTCGCCGCTGCAGAAGGCGCTGGTGGTCAAGCTTGTGAAGCGCTACCAGAAGCAGTCGATCCTGCTGGCGATTGGCGACGGCGCCAACGACGTGTCGATGATCCAGGCCGCGCACATTGGCGTGGGCATCAGCGGCATGGAGGGTCTGCAGGCGGCGCGGAGTGCCGACGTGTCGATTGGGCAGTTCCGGTACCTGCGCAAGCTTCTGCTGGTGCACGGCGCGTGGAGCTACCACCGGGTCAGCAAGGCGATTCTGTACTCGTTCTACAAGAATATGACGCTGTACCTGACGCAGTTTTGGGTAGGTTTCCGTCACCATTCTTTCTTCCTCTTTTTTTTTTTTTTTGCCTCCCACTGACAGTCTAGTACACCTTCCAAAATGTCTTCTCCGGCCAAGTCATCTACGAGTCGTGGACGCTGTCGTTCTACAACGTGTTCTATACGGTGCTGCCGCCGCTGGCGATGGGCATCCTGGACCAGTTTATCTCGGCACGCCTTCTCGACCGCTACCCACAGCTGTATGGCCTGGGCCAGCGCAACGAGTTATTCAGGATCAAGATCTTTATCGGCTGGATCCTGACGGCCACGTACCACTCGATTGTGCTGTACGTCTTTGGCGAGCTCTTCTGGTACGACGACCGTATGCTCAGCAACGGCCAGACGGGCGGGCACTGGGTGTGGGGCACGGCGCTGTACGGCGCGGTGCTGTTGACGGTGCTGGGCAAGGCGGCACTGGTCACGAACAACTGGACCAAGTACCACATCATTGCCATTCCCGGCAGCATGGCCATCTGGCTGGGGTTTATTGCCGTGTACGGCACCGTGGCGCCGCTGATCCGCATCTCGACCGAGTACGAGGGCGTGGTGCCGCGGCTCTACTCGAGCGCCGTGTTCTGGCTGCAGATGTTCGTGCTGGCGATCATGTGTCTGTTGCGCGACTTTGCGTGGAAGTACGCCAAGCGCATGTACCGTCCGGAGACGTACCACCACATCCAGGAAATTCAGAAATACAACATCCAGGACTACCGGCCGAGGTATGGTCTTCCGGTCTATCCCCCCGCCCCCCCAAATTGTTGTCGAGCCATTGTCGCTAACTGTCTAGAATGGAACAATTCCAAAAGGCGATCCGCAAGGTGCGGCAGGTGCAGCGGATGCGCAAGCAGCGCGGTTACGCCTTCTCGCAAGCAGACGAGAGCCAGACGCGCGTGCTGCAGGCGTACGATACCACCCAAGTGCGTGGTCGGTACGGCGAGATGGCGTCGTCGCGGACGCAGTAAGGGCGACGGGTGTGGAGAAGAAAAAGATCGCGAGGAGGC
Organism: Sporothrix brasiliensis 5110; assembly: GCF_000820605.1. NCBI lineage: Eukaryota > Fungi > Ascomycota > Sordariomycetes > Ophiostomatales > Ophiostomataceae > Sporothrix > Sporothrix brasiliensis. The sequence continues at coordinate 2,334,005 of NW_024467134.1, forward strand.
AGAGGGAAAATATATGCGAGAAGAGAGGCCGCCAAAGCATGGCCGCGCGTGTGGAGGCGGCGTGGAATCTAGGGCGTCGGTGTACCAAAGTTATTTTATATTTTTTGTTTTCTGTTCCTTCTTTTAAACTCTTTTCGTTTTGGGCGAGCTTGATCTCTATATTTCGATCCTATTGTCTTCTCATTCTATTTTTTCTTGTACAATGTAAAAAGGATCTCCTATTTTTGCAATGTCTGTATTCTGGACACGGGAATGGAGGACAGGGGGCTATGTGGAATTTCAATAGTGCAATGATGGATCAGACAAAATATGTGCTCGAACTATGACACAAAATATCAACACAGTATCGACATGCTTTTGCGCTCTTAGCGGAGCAGTGCGAGAAGCGCAACCGGTGGTCGTTTACGTTGATGTCAGTGCCGTTGAGGTAACGTTTTGGCCATATTCTGAGCCCCGACAACATGTCATGCCATTTTCTTCCTCGCACTTCTGATCGTCCCTAAAGTTGGGCGCAAGACAGAAACACAGTTGGCAACTTTGATTCTTGCCAACACTTGACTTTCACCTCCGTTAGAGACCCGTCTTCTATGTCCCTCAAAAGAGACTGCATGTGGTCTCGAGCACTGAATCAGCTATTGCACTTTAGAGATAAAAAGTGGATCTTCAGTGTAAGTGGACGAGTCGTCGTCGACGTCTTTGTTCTTGTGCTTCAACTGACTGGCGTGTTGTGTGCAATGAGAGCCGTTTTCCACGCTAATTCATGTTCCTATGACATCTCTTCCCCGCACGAGACAACATCTCCAAGTTGACAACGGACGAGGCGAGAGGAGAAAGGAGAACGATTCCCGATATAGTGTTGGTCTGGGGAGAACCGAGACGAGTCAAGCAGACAACTGTGGAGTCAATGTGCTACCTCAGCCCTCCAGGAAATACATCACTGAATAAGTGACAGCCGCGGATCGTGGGGTGCCATATTTATATTAGGAGCACATATTCGCTCTTCATATATTGTTATATATGCTGTGCTGATCATGTCGATGGTGAGCCTAATTGTTGAGTCGTGCTGAATTCGGCCTCAGAAAGCTGGTAGCCTAGACCATAATCCGACAGTTTCCTCGACTCCGCCGTCCTCATCATGGCCACTAACGGAACAAACGGAACTCATGCCGGCAACGGACCCCGCCGCCCCATCCGCATCGCCGGCTGCTCGGCCGGTGTCTACGACCGCAAGCGTGCATTGCACGACCTCGCCAAGAACGACGACCTCGACGTGATCACGGGTGACTGGATGTCCGAGTGCAACATGACCTGGCGCGGCGCCGACAAGCAGGAGCGCCTGGCTGGTGGCGACACAGCCAAGGTGTCGTCTACCACTGGCTTCGAGCCGTCGTTTGTACAGAAGCTTGACCCTGCGATCCCTTGGCTGGCAAGGCGCGGCATCAAGGTGGCCGTCAACGCAGGCGCCAGCGACGTGGCTGGTCTTGCCGACGCTGTGCGCAGCCTGTGCACCAAGCACGGTGTTGCGCTCAAGGTCGGTTATGTCGACGGTGACGATGTCACTGAGGCATTTATGAAGCTGTATAACAAGGGTGCGCTCTTCTTTATTTTCTTCGTCTTTTTGGTCCTCGCTTCGCTCGAATTTTCATTCTCGTATTGCTGCTAACTCGTATCCTTGCTTCGGTCGGATGTTCGGATGCAGGCGAACCCTTCTTAAGCCTCCCCCAAGATAAGGCCATCCAAGACTGGGGCTTTCAACCTCTCGCGGCCCAGTGCTACCTCGGCGGATCGGGCGTCGCCGCCTGCCTTGCCGCTGGCGCTGATATTGTCGTCTGCGGCCGTGTCTCCGACGCCAGCCTTGCCGTCGGTGCCGCCATGTGGTGGCACGGCTGGACGCGCGAAGCGCATGTCGACGAGCTCGCAAGTGCCCTCATGGTCGGTCACCTTATCGAATGCGGCACATACGCCACTGGTGGCTATTATTCCGGGTTCAAGGCGTTCGGCAAGAAACGCACAGATTTCGGGTACCCCATTGCCGCCATTGACCACAAGGGCGAGGCCGTCATCAGCATGGAGCGCGGCCGCCACGGCACGGTCAATACCGGCACCATCACGAGCCAGCTGTTGTACGAAATCCAGGGCCCGCTGTACTACAACTCGGACGTTACCGCGCAGATCGATGGCATCACCTTCACGCAGGTAGGCGACAACCAGGTCCACATTGGCGGTGTTAAGGGCCTGCCGCCACCGCCAACCACGAAAGTTGGCGTCACCGCGCACGGCGGCTACCAGGCCGAGTTTCACTTCTACATCACGGGGCTGGACGTGGCCGAAAAGGCCGCCATGATGGAAGAGCAGATCCGTGAGCTGATTGGCAATGATATCGACAAGTTTTCGGCGCTGAAATTTCAGCTCGCGGGAGGCGTGCCGTCTGACCCGGAGTCGCAGGAGGCGGCCACTGTTGATTTCCGCGTTGTCGCCCAATCGCCGCATGCCGACCTCTTGTCCGGCGACATGGTCGGCGCCGACCGCGGCACGTTTGCCAGCTACTGCATCGAGAACTTGTCGCAAGGATACCCAGGTAGCACCATGGCGATCGACATGCGCGCATCGGTCGGCCGGCCGTACTTTGAGTACCGGGCGTGCCTCATGTCGCAGGAGTTCGTGACGGAAACGGCGCACTTACCTGACGGTACGGCCGTCGTTATTCCACCGCCAGACCCGGCCACAATACGGGAGTATGCGCGCGAACAGCCCAGCGGCGACACGGCCAACCCCGTCACCGACCTCGTCGCAGCTTTTGGCCCAATGACACGTGCGCCTCTCGGTTACGTTGTGCTGGGTCGCTCGGGTGACAAGTCGTCGAATGCCAATGTCGGCTTCTTTGTGCGCAACGATGACGAATGGGACTGGCTGCGGACGCTGCTGACTGTGGGCAAGCTGTGTGAGTTGCTCGGCAAGGACGACACCGGCAAGCAGATCGACCGCTTTGAGCTGCCGAAACTGCGTGCCGTCCACTTCTTGTTGAAAGACCATCTGGACAGAGGCTTCAACTCCACCACAGACTTCGACAGTCTTGGTAAGAACCTCTGCGAGTATCTGCGTTCCAAGCACGTCGACATCCCCAACAAGTTCCTGGAGCGTGGGCGTATTTGAGACGATGGGTGTCTGTAGACTCCGTAGGATCAAAAAACGTTTAACAAATTCGAAATAGTTCGTTTCTCTGGTTGAATATCAAACCCAAAATACGAATCGCAAATTGTATTTTATCATGTTGCCACATCGTAGAACTGGCCTGCTCTTGGAGTCTCAACCTCATACTGGTAGATAGTCCAAGCCGGATTCCATGGGCATGGCCATGGGCATGGAAAGTGGTTGTACTGGCGGTGCAGGTGAGGACGGCGATGTGGTCGTCGACACTGTCGTTGACGGTGATACTGGTTGTGAGGCTAGCTGTTCGCCTATAAGCGTCTGCGTCTGTCCATCCTCATTCAGATGCAGCGACTCATCGATCAGCCTGGCCATCTCTGGAAACCGCGCCCGAAACACGTCGCCCACTTCCCAGTTCGCTAGTTTGGCAATGTGGTGTGCAAACACAGGGTTGACTAGGTAGTCGTTGACGTCGCCATCGCCATCACCGTCTCTGATGAAATTGTTGTTGCTGCCCGGCGCACTTGGCGCCACAATCACCACCATCGACGGATCGTATGGCCAGCGGATCTGTACGCTGGTGCCATAGCTGGCTGCAAATTGATCAAGAGTGATCTCAGGATGGACGACGAGGTAGTCGCGTGCAGCAGGCCTGAAGATCAGTGTCAAACAATTAGCACAGGACGTGCCGCATCATAACGAGAGGGAAGGGGAGGTTACCAAGGAATGCGGTCGATCCACGGTGGATGCTCGATGGTGCGCTGGGCACGGGTAGGTCGAAGCCAGACGGGGACGCTGTTCCAGCTGGGTTCGTCGAGGAGAACGAACCACTGAAGCGAGTGTGAGTAGTGAGAAAGCGACGAAAAAGGTACCAGAATAGCAGAGCCAAAAAGAAGGAGACAACAAAACACACCGTTAAGAGATGCGTCATCAGAAAGTGGACGGCAATTTGCTTGGGTAGCGTGTCAAGCTCGGAATATGTGCGCACGACGTCACTCGCGAGCCTTGAAACTTTGTCTGTGCCACGGCGACGGCTGTCGAGGAGAGGTGTGATGTCAGGGGCCGAGCTTGTTGACACGGAGGTGGCTGACGGAGGCGACAGGGCCACGGTCCGGCGCTGGACGTCGACAAACCCCTGGAAGAGCTGATCGGCGATGCTCGTCGGCGGACTGTTCAGAGGTGGCGTCTTCCACAAGGGGGAGGGCGAGGAGGTCGCTGCTGACGTTCCATCCGTCGGTTCAGACGCTTCGGCGGCCTTTTGGCGTAGCATGGCATTCTCTGCTGACACGGCATCCAGCCGGCCCCTGACGACACTCAGCTCCTGGCTCTGCCGCTCGACGACCCGCGTCAGCGTCGACACCTGCTCCGACAGGTTGTGGATGGTGGACCGCGTCCGGTCACGCAGGGCCTGTTGGGCCCGCCGGTCGCGGGCACGCTTCTTGTCGAGTGGACGACTGCCTTCAGGCGGTGGAACCCGGCGACCTGTGCCTCTCTTGTTTTTAAGAGGTTCCGCCGGTGCTTGTGGTTGCGGCGGTGCTGTCTCCGCCACCGGTGACGGGCTCATCAACCCCGGGTTGCCGTCGGTCGCGGGCAACGTCATGATGTGACGTTGCGATGCTGAGTTGTTTACTTGCAATTTCTGAGAAGTGCGCCGTCAACAGACTGCGCTCTATGTCGTACTTGTTCTTTCCGTTTTCAATGCCATCCACAAACGGCAACATCGCCATGTCCCTACGACACACTACGCTCCTTCTTGATGCTGTCTCGCACCTGCCCTCTTCATCTCCACAGCGTCGTGTGGGGTAAGAACCACCAAGCTACTGCACTTTTTGGGAAGGCGCCGCTTGGTCTCGCCTGCCCCGGATTATCATTACCGGTCATTTTCACAAGTCGAGAGGGGAGGCCGGCTAGGAAGGCACCGCGATAGCCGCTTCTTTGTCTAGTACGAGTGCAGTCACGAGTCTCGTGATCTCGAGATCATTCGTTTGTAGTGCAGCGATAACTCCGCAAGCCCAACTGAAGAGGATCGAGGATCGACAATCGCTGCAATCATTCGAGATAAGGACCAAGACAATCACCAAAGGCTGCCCATCTGTTATCTGCTTTCGGCTTCATCCCCGGCTCGTCTCGATTGGCCATTCATACTTTGAAATTGGCAGCTGCGACTTCGTCGTCGTAAGTACGGAATGCCTCGTATATCCTTATGGGTTATCGATTTGAGGCAAGCGATGATCGGCGGCGGCCTTCGATGCCAAGGCCCGTTTACTTTCGGCATCCGATATGATATCGATGTCGGACGACCATCGTTTCGATTTGCGTTGAGCCACAGGCCCACAGGCCAAAGGTGACCGTTTTTACCATGGAGGATGACAATAATGTGAGGCTCACAGTTCTCGTGTAAGACGGATGGAAGGTAAGCTGCGCGGTGTGAGGTGCCGATGTCGGCGTCACCTCGGTTTAAGATGCGCATGTCCACTGTCGCAAGGCTGGCCCGTCAACGGCACAGAAGAGTCATGCACAGAGCAACATGGCCTGAGAATTGCCATGCAGGACGAGTCGAGGCCTTGTCCAAAATAGACATCGGGCACAAGAGGTGATAGTGAGTCAGGCTCCATGTTTCTCCAGACAGTACTCTTGTTATCAAGGCCAGGGAAGAAGGCGATATCGGGCGGAATGGCGCAAGGCAATTGGGTATTTGCAATAGAGAACCTCGACAAAGACAGAGACGAAAGCCGCAAAGGGATGACTCTTCAGCCTTATGGTTGACGAGTGAAGGAAGCGTTGTGGAGAATGCGGCAGACGAAGACGAAAGAGGTTGGCGGGAAAAGTCGGGAAATCCGAATTGGCAGCGAGGATTTGGTCCAGCCATTGATAAGGCCAGCAAAGAAACGGGACAACTCGAGAGGACACAGGAGACAAGGAGAGACAAGCAACGAAGAAGAATAGGAAGAGGGCGAGAAAGAAAACTAAAAATAAAAAGACCGTCGGCTTGACTGACTTTTGTGTCTTATTTCGTGACGTAAGAGAAGGGGACATTTCGAGATGCCATGAATGTCTGCCGTCTCTAGTCCCTGGCCTAGACGTGTCTGGTTTGTTGACCGGGGTTGAAGACACCAATCGGCCCTCTTGTTGCTTGCCACATGTATGGCCAGGGGAAGGGGAAAAAATTCATGTCTATTTCATTGCCTACCACGAGGAGCGCGACGTGAAGCCGTCATTGGCAAAACATAAGTCGGGCAAATGGCACCCTGCCTTGCTTGGTAGTTTGTACGTAAAGTGCATACGTCGGCGGACAAACATGTAAGGGAGATGCCACTCAGGTCGCAATTGGTCTCTACGAAGGAATGAGGGGCTTTCGACGTCGATCGAGAGCTCTCCCTTTCAGAATGTCGATTGCAGGCACCATGTGGTTGTCTTGTTTGTGCGTATGTCTCGGCTGCATGACAGTGCCGACATTCGTGCCAAGTATTTGCCTACTTGTTCCAGACCAAGCAACACAAGAGCGTCTTAGTTTTCAATCTAAAGGTGGTGTGGTTTTTATGTTCGTTGCCGGCGGTAGCGTGATCCAACCGTGTTCATGGCGTGTTGATGGAAAAGTGATCAGCAAACGTCGTAGCGTGTCAATTTGGTGTTTTTTTTTTTTTTTAATGAAAGATGATTTTGTTATTTTTGTCGATTGCATGAATGGCGGATCGACAACAAAGAGCAATATACAAAAGATATGTTACGACATTATATCGAGATGGACTGCCACAAGTGTCTGGACCAAATTCTCGGCAAAAGAAAGTAAACAAGCAAGGCACAGCTTTTCGGTTGTGGGGGTCACATATGCTCACTCTCATCCGTCGCCCTGTCACTCCCAAGAACTAGTCGAGGGTTGTGCGATAGGAGAATAAAATGGCATACCACGGCATGCAACATGCAAGTGTTTCACATGAGGCAAACTGTCTTGTCTGCTGTCGGAAGAGAACATGGCGGAAGATGTCGTTATCTCGATTGCCCGCGACGACATACAAAGATCCGCACAGGCGACAGGTCGTGCAGTGGATGCTCCAGGCGGGACCGACCATTTGCATACAATGGCGGAAGAGGGACTGAATCCGACGTACGACATTTTATGGTACGAATGTACCGAGCGGACACGGGCTGCGATGCATATGCAAAACCATGGAAAAGGGCTGGTACGTACCAATACACAGTGTGGGTTACGTTGTAATCCAAACCGTCGATTACCGCGCGGCTTTGCGACTTGGACAGCAGGGACACAGATCAACAAAAATAGAGGAATTGAAACGGAAAAGAACGGACAGGGAGATTGTGGGATGGGGTTAGGCGACCCATGCCTCGATCCTTGGCGGACGATAACTCTTGACTACAGCAGCGTATCGCTGTGAGTAGCAGGACAACCGCAAAGGGCAAGCCGAAGATATTGTTTGTTGCCATTTTGAGAGGGGAGAAGAGATCGCCTATTGACAACAGCGATGGGCCAATGAAACACGAAAATCAGACAATGGTCATAAAAGTCGACAGCCGCAACTACAAGGGATGATGGCAGATTCGACATGAATTGTCCAATGTTGCATGGGTCAACTGACTCACAAAGGGAGAATTGTGGAATGGAAATCATGTACGGACTGCTCGGTGCAGAGTATGGCCTACTCCGTAACGTTTGGCATGAAAGGCAAAGGCCTTGGCGACGTCCCTGTGCCTCTTCTTGCGTGACTCTTTTGCTTCTATTGATAGCAGCCCCCTCTTTCTGGGATTGTCTCGAAACGGCAGGTCCGGGATATGTGCATATGCAATATAGAGGACGACGTCGACCTCGAGAAGGGACAAGATACAACGTCGTAATTCGTAGATTGATTGTCCTCCTCCTGTCGCCCGTCTTCTCGCCCACCTGCAGCTGGACCTTTTTGGCCATTTTCTAGGAGGGTTGCATCAATGCCAATCAATGTGCCTGTCCCCCCCCCCCCGCGAAGGACCCCTCTCTTTTCATTTGATTATAGATGAAGCTGTCCGATCACACTCGTTGGATACGCTCGACGGCCGCGATCACAGCGTTCGCTGCGATAAGGTCTTTTATGTGCATACGAGTAAGAAAAGGCACCCCCACGTCTTTCCTCGATAACCAATGCCCTGCCAGGAAGTCGAGCACTGAAGACACATCGAATGAAGCGGGGGAATCGATGCGATGCTGCAGGCAGACGCGGCACGGGAAGCACAGAGGGTGGGAAAACAGGATACAAGGCAGGGATGGCAGGGGATGGAAAGAGTGGGAAGAGGGCAGCCTTGGGCAACAGTTGCCCTGGATGTAATTTTACTTGGCTGTTTCGACTTGACGTGACGCCGTCCGGAGAGACGGAGGAGCCAGAGCTTCTCCTTCTTTTGTGCCGTCTGCTCTCAGGGCAGGCAAGCCCAATAATGGAAAACAAATAAGACACGGCGCGTTGCAAGTCGGTGGGGGCGAGTTGTCTGTTGGTGATCCCGGAAAACGAGCACAGAAAAGAATGGAATGAGGGAGAACGCCCGTTGTGCAGATAGTGCAACCTGAGCTACAGCTGTGCGGCGTGACAAGAGTGGTCCAAAACCAGGGGTGCATCTGTATGCTGGTGATTGTGGACGACTGTGTGAAAGACGTGTGAAATCTCTTTGGCCAATCCTTGCAGCTGGCCATTGGTTTTTTTTTCTTCTTTTTTTCTTTATTGGTCCTCGTTCATTCATTTGTGCAAATTCATCTGAAACCCATCGCGAAAATTCTTCCGAATGTTTACATGCAAAGCTGAAGTGAAAAGCGAAAATACACTCAGGCTCGCATGAGAAGAAAACTCTTCTTCGTTGGCGGCTTTTCGTTTCTGTGCTGTACCAATCCAAAGAGGTTTCTGCAGCGCGTGGACGCCAACGATGGAGACGGGAGACTTGGACTGGAGACAGGAGACTGGAGACTCATGGCCCATGCGGCCGCCCCATGCCGATGGACCGGCAGCCACCCGGAGTACGTCGTACCTGTATAGTAGGAGGCCTGCAAGGGATCGAGGTGAATGGCTTGTTGGATCGTGAATGAAAAAATTTCAAGCCCTCGTCTTTTCGAAATCCTCGACTGTCTTGGATTTTATTTTTGTAAACGTCGAGGTCACTCTTCCGTCTGCCGGCCTCGTGTGGATCTTTCCTAGCTGCAAATCCGCATGGCATTACTACTCTGTAAATATAGAGAAACGTGCTCGGCTATTTTTCGATTCGTCTTGTCATAAACCAACGGTGAGCACTCCATACAGGCCTGCACGTTGTCCAAAGCGACGGCGTGCGCTCAGGGCTGGCCAGCAGCAACTAAGAGAGCAAAACCTGCACGGTCGGGCTGGTTCGTCTTCCCAAAGCGGAGAAATTCAGCAAAAGTAGTGAGCAGACGAGGCGAGTGAAAGGATCTTCGAGGAAACGAGAGAATTCCTGGGGATATGTCGGCACGAAACAAAGGCAACTCAACGGAAACGAGGCAGCAACCAGTGCTCCGAGATCAGTAACAAACCGCTCGAAACACTGTAGTAGGCAGTTGGGCTTCCGGTAACCCAGTGTTGATATCGACAGACGTCTTGTTTCAGTGCTTTGTTGGTTGTCTGTGAGCATCGTGCTGTGGTCAGGAGCGGTCCATCGGTCCTTCCTGCTTTCGCCATGGCTGCCCCAAATGGGACAAGGGCGTGGCGCCTTCCTGCAACGGGGTTCGCGTCACCACAGTCACCGCCGCCCGTCCCACACGTTTCCACAGGGCTGGTTCATATTTCGTACGGAGTATATTTCGTACGAATGTACTCGTATGAATGTGTCGTTGCCGTTGTGTTTTCCTCGCCCCGTCGCCGTCGACTATGTGAAAATTCTTCGAAACGCCATCACTTCCTTCCTCCCTGGCTGACGCTTACACCATTTGTCTCCACCTGCTCTTGCCATGTCGTTGCAAGCCATCGTTCCTTCCTCCCCAGGCTCACTCACCAAACTCCGTACACCGTGCCAGCCGTCTTTTCCTACTGTGCACTCTGTGCCTCGACGGAAGAGCAATTGCGCAATCGACCATTGCCATAGTATGTCGACGTAATGAATCCGTTTTGCTTTGCCTTGGCTACTTTAGCGCCTAGCACGGTGTATCTTACGTGTGATCATGCTTCGATCGCCAGGCCGTCTGACTCTGTCGTCGTAAGTCTGTGTTCGCGTTTCTTCCATTGGCATTCTTTCTGCTCTGTAATAATCCGTACTCCCTACACCTTCTTTTTACACAGTGTCCACCGGGCAGGACGGGAAGTGACTCGTGGAAAAGGCGCGGCCGCCCGCCCTTGCCCTGGCCTTGGCCCTGTAACCGCGCCCTTGCGCCCTGAAACGGTCTGGGCGTGCGGTGCCCTGTCCACCGCTCTTAAGATGCCTAAAAGTACTCTCATCATCGTTTTCGCCCATCGTTACGTTCCCTTCTCCCTTTCCCTTCGATTCTTTCGTCCCTTTAACCTTCCCCTCTTCTCTCTTCTCCCAACGGCTTCCTCGCCCCCCAACGGAAGTCTGTGAACGGGACAAACAGTGTCTGCCTACGTATGATATGACTACAGTGAAGTCAAACACGTCAACGGCTTTTACCAGCCGGCAACAGTTACCTCCTTCCTTGCCCCCTTCCCTGAATGACTAACAAAACTCCCAAGTCGGGAACGTGGATGGCTTCTAGACCCCATTTGTTTGTACTCCGTATGTCGTACCAATTTGTATCTTAGTTGACAACCCAGTCCTCAGCCTGGGCCAGAACCGTCTCTTTATCCACAAGGCCAAGATCCCAGTCAACAACCTGCTCACAATGTCATCCACAGTGCTATCCACAGTCGTGACCACAGCTGTCGACCACCATGCGCTGCTACGCGCTGCCATTGGCGATTCCAGCTGTCGACTTTTGCTGGAGCACGACTTGTCTCCGCTTTCGGATCGGCGTAGCGTCTCTGGGCAGTGAGGTGTGTGGTGACCCTGGCGAGCCTGAGGTCACAGTCGACCTTTCAGGCCACTCACAGCAACGTATGGTCTCCCCCAAAACACGCATTACTGCTGCTACACAAATCCACCAGGCCAGACATGTCCATACACAAAGTGACTTTTCACCCATATACAAACCACACAAAAGAGGCAGGTACCAGCCTTTGTCGCGGTCCATCAGAAGATGGTATCTTGATCTTACGTATCTTACCGCTCGATACCGCAGGCTGTCCCTCCAAGGCAAGGACGGTCCATAGATTTGATGTCTCAGCGGGGCGACCGCGCCGTCGCTTGTCGACCGTCGACCAAAAGGCCTACCGCCTCAAAGGCCTGTGGCCCTGTGCCTTTCGAGTTACGTTTGGCGCCATGCGTTTTACGTACGAATGTACGTCTTGCGACCGTAGGCTTATTTATTTTTAATTGTTTTGGAGGTCCTCGGCGCGATCACGCAAGAACCAGTCGTCCAGACGTCGCCCGCGGCTCTCTGATCTCGCCTTTTTCGCCGCGTCGTGCTCCATTGTGTACCTCGTGGTGTTGCGCTGCTTGTTGCTGAACGAGTATATCACTTCCCAAGGTCCCTCGTTTCGTCTTCGACTTGTCTTTCTGTCTTTTTGGAATTTCTTTTGCTCCGTCCTGTGTCCTTCCACTTTGCCTTTCTCAATCGACTCTTCTTAACTCCACCAGCACTCAATCGCCAGTCTCAAAAGCAAGGCTCCTTCCCCTTCTCCATCCCGGCCAGCCGCTCTTTCCCTTGCTCACCTCCACCCGCTTGCTCGCTCACCTCGAATCCCGCACCAGCAGTCTACGTCATTGCCTGCGGTCTTTCCAAATCTCCGTGCCTCCTTTCAACACCGGTCCATTGCTCTTTCCCGCCGGTTGCGCCAGCTAGTCAACAAACAAGAGACAAAAAGCATCCATTCCCCCTGAGTCTGCTTTCATTCGGACATCACCACTTCTTCACTCTTATCAATTCCCTTTCCCACTGATTTTACGCGCCACGTTGTCCTGGTCGTGTACTGCCACGTTCGTCCACTCCCCTCGTCCACATCCTCAGTACGACAATCCAGGCACAAGGCCCGACCACCACACCATCTTCCGCCAGCTGAGATACAAAACTACTTTGTATCAACCACGGTATCCCTCACGTTCTCCAGTCTTCGGATCCCAATACCTTTATCGACAAGTGATCAGCCACCGTCTCGGAACGCCCACGCATACCAATCTCTCCCATTCGGGCCCCCCTCACATCCTGGACGCCTTTGCGCTTTTTGTCTATCACACCCTTTAACCAGCCCTTTGAACATTCCTTTTTTTTTCGTCTGCTTCTTCGCCTCTTACTTTTACCTCCTCTTCTCGTGGATCACCAGCACCCTGGCCAACTTTCTGCCAGGGGTTCCCTTTACTCCTCTTTTTGGTCGCCTTCCCCGCCCCCAATCTCGAGACATCGTCGTCGCTTTTGCACCGGACGCCAGCTCGTGCCATCCACGAATACCCACCTGACACCCCCCCCGTTTTCCGATATCCGCTTGATTACCCACCACTACCACTGTGCACTGTGCTCCTATTTCCTCGCATTATCCTCTGCGACGTTTCGGCTGGATTTTGGCTCCTACTTTGGCTTGTCCGCCATCCGCTATCTATCGCCAGAACGAGTTCGCTTGCTTCGACGAGGCCTTTGATCAACATCCTTTACACCACCACCACCACCATCCCTGGTGCGTATCAATCCCAACAGCCGAGATAGCCTGCGACCAAATTCCACAGGTAAAACGAATACAACACAAAACAACACGTCCACGGAAAGGGAACACGGATGACAAGGCGCACAAGCGAGCTTTTGCACAATTTACGACAATCTACGGAGTACATGACTATCTGAACCAGCCTGCCAAGGATTCCCCACGATTTTTATCACGACCAGGGTCTCATTTTCTTCCACGGCGCTAAAGCCCTTTCTTTATCTGTGGCATTCCTCTCTTGTCCCCTCTTATTCTGGTCCCATTTTCCTGTCCCTTCTGACCTGTCTGCGTCACTTTGGGCATTGGACTATTTGACTCTCGTCGTTCGCCATCTCTTGTCGTTTTGTCTCTTTCGGCCCGTCCTGGTTTTAAACGTCAGAAAAGACCCTTCACCTTCCTTGTCAACATAAAGACCAACCAACCAATCAACTCTACCACGCAACGGGAATACCGCAGCACACAGCATCCCACGCACAAATCAACCCCCCCCGCAAAACAGCTGAAGGGATTAAACCCCCATCTTACACCCCATTCGCATCCCGAACAGGCAAGCGAGTAAATGCAGAAATTTTTCTTGCTGCAGCCCAGCTTGACATTTCGCCACCTGCGATAGCACGAACAAACCAATTTGACTTTTTTTTATTCCTCGTCATTTTGTGTTTTATTCACTTTTTTTACTTCGCCCTCAGATATTACTCACCCGTTACCCACCGTCTCCGTTTCTCACTATATAACGTCGCTGTTTATTTTCTTTCTTCTTACTCTCTTACTCTCGCCAAACATATTCCCATCGCTTATCATATAAGAGAGACAGCGTTTCTCTCATCACGACTATTTCAACCCGCCAATCTAAAATATACGACAACTGACAACACCTGACCACATTCACTGCGGTACGACATTTTACTTCCAACGCCTTTTGATTTATCGTCAAACGCACGGTCAAGCACAAAAGACAAAAGTTGTGACTGCGCGCCAACCGCCAGCAAAATCCATTTTCTCTCGACAGCCTTACACAACTCACAAAATGCACCACTCCCGGCGGAAATCTGGACACGGTTCTATGACCGATGTCCGAAAGGCGGCGTCCACTTCCGACTCCAAGCACAAAACGTCCTCCAAGCATGGCAACAGCAGTAGTAGCAGTCGCCGGACAGGCAGCTCCTCGCAACCCAGCTCAAAGTCCAGCAAGTCGGGATCTTCGAGCCGGGACGCAGAGAAGCTACGTGACGACGACTACTGGTACGACGACGAGAGGGAAAGCTTCCCGCAGTTCTGGTTAGTGACAACACAACTCTACACACGACCGTGCCCCCTCGCTTCTTGCCCCTCTTTCCTTGGCTCTCATAGCCGGTATGCCCCTTTTGGTCAACTTGCACCGGGCACCTGACGCGCAATTTGCCTCAGAAGGCGTGCGACGTGGCTGCACTCTATCAATGTCCTTCGTCTTGTCTAAATGGAATACCCCGCTGACTGAGTTTCTCAATATAGCATGACCTGCGAGAAGCAATTTGTCGCAAAGGATGACCGTTTCCTCTACTGTTCAGAAGCGTATGTCTCAACTTGCCGTACAACATGCATTTACACAGGCCATGAACCGAATGCGAAGACGCAGCTAACACAACACCATTTGCAGTTGCCGGGACTACGACCAAGAGCACGGCGCCAGCGTGAGCGCAAAAAGCTTCAAGGACACCTATGCCAGCAGCAGGATGTACTACACGGAGGCCCAGGAGCCGCGCGACATTATCCCCCGCGCGTCACCCTCCCGGCCCAGCTCCACCTACTTCTCGCTCCCGCCCACGCCCGCGAACATGTCCTCCACTGTTCCTGCCACCACGTCCTCCGCCATGGCTGCGCTGCGTTCCTTGTCTCTGCGCGACGCCAGCCCCCCATCGCCAACACTAGCGGCCTCTTCCTCTGGCATCTGGCCCTTCTCCACGCGCAGCAGCGCCACCAGCCCAAGCACATCCTATACGCAGCCCTCGGCGGTGTATGCATCGACGTATGACCAAGGTCAGGGATACTACCGCAGCTCCGGTGCACCCAACTACTACACCTACGGGGCAGGCGCATCTGGGTACCTGACAACAGAGCGGCCATTGCCTCCTCGGCGGCCCAGCAGCTACGCTCGCCCGAAAAGCATTGAGCTCGTGACGCCTCTACTTGGACAATGACTTATTACAGTGAGAAGTGGCGCATGCAGAGCATGCCCACTACTGATCCGATCTTACGGTTCAGCTCAGTGCTTGCCGGGAAAGCAAGAGTCGAGTATTGAAGGTGTGTGGGAGAGTCGGGTGACGCCAACCGGTGTCCAATCCGCCCTCGCACAACGCAGTCACCGGTGACAATAGTGGTGGGGAGAGGTTACCAATCTCCTCGCTCAGCCCCGCCTTGGCACATCATTCTTACCTCATCGACTTCCTTTCGGCGTTGCGCACTTCTCTTTTCGGCATACACCAGGCGGCACGACCGATTCATACAGTCCGGAATCGCAATCGAACATAATCAAAATTGGGGTGGCATAGGAAGTGATTTTTTTCTTCTGGAACTTTTCTTCCCGCGCGTGGGAATCAACTGCATGGGCATACGGTGTTACGTATTTTCTTTCTGTTTTTGGTCTTTTTCATTTCTATCTTCATTTCAGCTGAGCGTATCTCACCCAGCTGGTGCGATATCTATTACCCACCTCATTATAGCTTTGTTGTCACATTTATTGTTTACGTCATCTTCCTGTCTTTGGTTATCATATGGAGCTAGGAGCGAGCCGGATTTGGGTGCATTTGACGAAAACATTTTTAATTTCATTTATTTGTCAATTAATTTTTGACCTACGGTATGACAGTTGAGCGAGCAAATGACTTATTAATGGAATGCGATTTATTCATATGAAATGGTATATGGTATATCACCTTGGATTTGACGGGAATGAGATCATAGGTGAGGGCAGGACTGTCTTTAGGCAGCACGCATAAAAAAAAATTTACTTTTAAACCGTACATGTTTAGATATCTTATACTTTCCTTTAATGCTTGCACGTCCCACCAGAGGAATACGGTTCA
Organism: Sporothrix brasiliensis 5110; assembly: GCF_000820605.1. Taxonomy (NCBI): domain Eukaryota; kingdom Fungi; phylum Ascomycota; class Sordariomycetes; order Ophiostomatales; family Ophiostomataceae; genus Sporothrix; species Sporothrix brasiliensis. Next base: position 2,349,942 of record NW_024467134.1, read on the forward strand.
CGGTGGGGCAGAATAGAATGAATGTTAAAATGATGATCGAGTTAAGGTACGCGACAACAGATATTGCATGTGTCTCATGAAGGCATTTTGAAAGGTCGAGGAAGAAGAACGCACACACTGCATCACCCGAATCGTATCCAAAGTAGAAACTAGAAACTAGATAAAGTAGCAAAGATTTTTTTTTTTTTTTGGATGAGATAATAAAAAGGAGAAAAAATGGCTGGGACAAAAAAAATTAGTTGAAAGGTTGTAAAATATGTACTGGCTCAGAGATAAACCAAGCCACTTCCCACCTTTTTGGGTCTCTCAACCCCTCCCGTCCGGGCTTGCAAACATCATGTGTTGTATGTACAATGTGATGGTTTATATAACGACCATTATCTCATACCTTCCCATCGAAAGTAAAACTAATCAAGAAAAAAAAAGCCAAGTCCATGCCCATGCTCACGCTCAGGCGATTGTTGTCTTGTATCTTATTCATTCTTTTCTTCGTCTTTTCCCTAAACGTGGCACAGCTGGCCGTTCTGGGTGGGGATACCCTCGACCTGGCCGGTGATGTACCAGTCCTCGCTGCCGACGGCGGTGGGGCCGTAGAAGAGGCCCCAGGGGTCGATCTTCTGCTTGTAGGCGTAGAGGCGGGCGTAGTTGTCGGAGCCGTAGAAGGACTGCTGGAAGTTGGGCTCGAGAATGTCGGCCTCGCTCATGTAGGCACCGGCCCCGGGACAGGTGGCGCGCCAACGGGCCTGCCAGTCGTTGGTCAGCTTCAGGCAGGCGGCGGCGATGGTGGCGGTGTCGGCGTCGGCGGCCCAGGAAATGGCCTGGATGGCGTGCAGGACGGTCTTGCGCCAGGCGGGGTTGACGGCGTTGTCGGGGTAGCCGCCGGCCGGGTTGGCGGCAATGTTGAAGGCCAGGATGGTGGAGCCCTGCTCGACGACGTAGCGGATGGCCGCGACGGTCTCGTTGAACAGCGTGGCGTTGCCCGTGGCCGGCTCAAAGTTCTCGCGGGGAAACAGGCGCGAGGCGGTCTTGAGCGTGGAGGCGCCGACGGCCTCGAGCGGGAAGTGCAGGTTCCAGCCGTCGTAGAAGTTGTCGTAGTTGAAGTATTCGAGGGCGTTGACGGACACGCCCAAGGCAGCCCAGTCGGCGAAGAGAGGGGCCAGCAGCGCCTGAAGCTGGGCCTGGCTCAGCTTGGGGGCGAAGAAAGGCGCCATGGCGAAGAGGTAGGTGCCGGGGGCGACCTGGATGATGTCAAAGTACGAGTAGGTGCCGGCATCGGTGAAGACGGGCAGGTACTTGAAGTAGACCGTCATGGCGTCCCAGAAGACGTCCGCCGTGATGCTGCCGCCGCTGACAATGGTGAAGGTGGCGACGGAGACCTGCAGCTTGGGGTAGGCCTTGACGGTGACGGAGGTGACGACACCAAAGGTGCCGCCGCCGCCACCGCGCAGGGCCCAGAACAGGTCGGCGTTGGAGGTGGCGCTGGCCGTCACGAACTGGCCGCTGGGCAGGACGATCTCGAAGGCGAGGACCTGGTCCGCAGCCATGCCGTAGAGGGAGGACAGGGGCGAGTGGCCGCCGCCGAGGATGTAGCCGCCCATGACGCCGACGGTCTTGCCCTCGCCGCCGACGACGCTGACGCCGTACTTGTCGGCGGCCTGGTACATCTCAAAGGCCTGGACACCGGCGCCGAGCTTGAAGGCCGGGCCGGAGTAGCCGTTGAGTTTGAGCTTGGAGAAGAACTGGATCTGCTTCAGGTTGTGGGTCCAGATGGAGAGGGCGCCGGCACCAGCGGACTTGCCAATGAAGTCGTGGCCGGTGTTCTTGACGACGAGGCGCAGGTTGGCGTTGCGGGCGAAGTTGACGGCGAGCTGGATCTGGGCGACGTTGGAGGCGGAGACGGCGTACGAGGGGTAGCCGCCGAGGGTGCACTGGTCGGAGGGGGTGTCGGTGGGCACGCAGGTGAGGCCCTGGTAGAGCGGCCACATGACGGAGGTGGGGTCGTCGGCGTGCATGTAGGAGTCGTTGGACCAGTTGTTGGTCACAAAGGCGCACCGGGAGGCGCTCTGGTCGTTCCAGTTGGTGTAGCAGGGCGAGGCCAGGGGCACGGTCTTGATGAGGGCGCCGGGGCCGAGGAGGAGGCCGAAGACGTCCCAGACGATACTGATGGGGTAGAGAAGGTTGCCGGGTATGACCTTGCACTGGTTGCTCCGGCGGCAGTTGCTGCTGCGCTTGTCGACGGTGGAGGCATCGTCAAAGTCGAACAGGTCGATGCCGGTCAGGTTGAGGGACGTCAGGTTGGCGATGATGCTGTCGGTCAGCTGCGCGGTCTCGGACGTGAAGAGGTCGACCGTGGAGTTGGAGCTGGTGGGGGGGACGTCGGCCGCGGCAGGCGCGACGGTGTCCTCGTTGGCGGCTACGGCATGTTGTCAGCAGGAATAGGAAGGCGCGAGAGTGTGACGGAGGATGCGGAACGATGCGAGACGATGCGGGACCCGTGGGCAAAATGCGGATGTGGTGAGGCAAGTGCGATGCAGCGTCTGTACCTGCAGTAGCGGGTGGAGAGAGGAAGGCGCTATTGGTGGAAAATACAAACAACACAAAAGGACAAAGCGAAACGAAACAAAGCACAGATAAACAACGCCTCAAATAACAAGGCTGAAAGGATGAACAGCCTTTTCAGGCTGTGTGACGGAGCACGGGAAGTCGAGCCAAAAAAAAAAAATACTAAAAAAAAACAAAAGGAAAAAAGAGGGAAAAGAAGACAGCCGAATGAACTTACGGATGGTCGTGTTGTCCACAGTAAGGGACTGTGCGCTGGCAAAAGGTGCGAAGAGGGCGGCGGCCGCAAGAGCGGCTACGCGCAGACTGGGGGCCATCGGAGCGGTTGGTGATGGATGAAGAGAAAGGGAGAGAGACAAAAGGAGGAGAGAAGGAGAAGGGGGAAGGGAGAAGAAATACAAAAGGGAGTCGAGGCACGAAAAGACTGCCAAGAGCTCGAGCAGACCCTGTGCTTTCTGGTGGGAACAGCAAAAAGGGCAGCAGGTAGACAAAAGAGCGACTGGAGAAGTGGAGGACGAGGGAAAGGCGACGGGGGGATGGGGAGGGCCGACGAAGATCCTTTCTGCAAAAAGATTTCCTGGATTCTTGGCCCCGAGACCTGGGACGGGCCAGGTTTATATGTCAAATCCACGTGGCAATGAAGAGGGAGGGCACGGGGACGGTCTCTCGGAGTGGCACCAGAAAAGAAAACGAAGTAAAAAGGAAACGAAGAAAAGAAAAAAAGGGAAAAGGGAAAAGGGAAAAGAAAGAGAGAAAGGACGGGCGGTCGCGACGGGTCTGCCGCGTGCCGCGTTCCCACCTGCCTGGTTTCGATGGGGAAGACTAGAAAGAAAACGAACAAAAAGGAGCCAAAAGCAACAAGCGTGGACAGCATTAGCGAGGGACTATCGGAGTTGCGCGTGAAAAGGACGTGAAAATGGGCAAGGAAGAGCATGACAATGGCATTACGGAGCAGAAAAAGAGGAGCACAGAGAGGGTCAACAAGACGCCGATGACAAGGAGACGGCAGGGAGCCAAGGAGATGGCAAGGGCCTTCGACATAGCATCACATCATGGCATGGCCGGCATGGGTTTTCTGGACGGGGCGATGGCTCCGATTGCTACGTGGTGCGTGTGTTTTTGCATAATGTACATGTACAATGAATGGCAGCCATGGTAGTAATGGGGTGCCAATGGGGGTCAATGGGGTCAATGGGGTCAATTGAGGTCGAATGGGGCATTTCGTTATTTTGCAGGTGGCTGTTGGACGCAAAACAGATTGGGAATTTTGGGAATGGAGAGCAAGTGGAGGAGCAGGGAATGCATCTAAATCTAAGGCAACTGAGGACATCTACGAAGTAAGGTTATTGGACGCATGGCCTCGGAGACTAAGAAACACGTTGGATGGTCTTGGCTCAGCGCGGCGTCTTTGAAAGGAAGCATAGACAAAACGCAGGGACCAGACACGACAGGAGGAGACTGTAGACAAAATTGAGAATTTGGCAAAACAAGCGAGCGTGCAGGCAACTTCTGACTACGTTACCAAACATTGGTGCAAGCGAGCGAGGTGAGTGAAGTTCTGCGGGAGATGGCAAGGAATGTAGAGAGAGAAGAAAAAAAAAAAAAAAAAAAAAAAAAAAAAAACAAAATGGAGAAAACAGTCCCAAGGCATAACAGATGGAGCCAAACATGAACAGAAAAGTGGTAGCAAATGCGGGGCGGACAAAACTCGCTGAAGATTAGAAGTGATCTGTCGACAACATAGCCTCTTTTTGAGGAGAAAAGAGAGGGCAGCAGGACAGGGAGAAGAGCTCGATTTTAGTCTAGTTTGCAAGGAAAAGACGGATTCGACGGCATGGAAGGCATGGAAAGCATGGGTAGCTGGGCCAAAGGATTGCCAAAGGATAGACTGCATGGATTGGATTCTTTTCGGGCGATTACGACAGGGGAGACTGGCAGGGAAGACAGGGGTAGAGGCACGGCAGATGTATTTGAGCAGAGGTTGGGGTTCTGGACACAATGGGATACGGAGTCCTTCGTACTTTCGTCATGAGGGCTCCGTAAGAAGCAACATGAGAGAAGACCGGAAGCGAGGAGAATTAAAATGAGAGCTGATCAGCTAGCTGTGCCCTCATCTAAACGCAGACTCCACCCAGCGAGAATGACAAAAACATGCACGCGGTCGGCACGAGTGTGGAGAGGAGTGGAGAGCGATATTGTGCAGATTCGAGCCAAAAGAGTGAAAGTAGGCCCAAGATAGACCGAAAATGAACCAAATGTAGACCAAAAGGCCATAAATGAAGGCACGAGAGAGAAAGAGGAAAAGCGTGGATTGAGAAAGGGCCTAAAAGAGTGAGATGGCTTTCGACGTTGCCACGAGGCAAAGCGACAGGGGGAGAAACCCGTGCCCAAGTGGGCGGGCCAGACAAAGAAAGGCATACGAAGTAGATGGAAGGTATGGGAGGGGAGAGGAAGAGAATAAACAGGAAGACGGGATCCGTGGATATACGCAGTACGACGGAAGATACGACGGACGTGTTAAGGAAGTTCCAGTTTGCTGTTTTAAACGAGAAAATCCGTGAATCTGGATTTGCAGAAACATAGTATTTATCTTGTTTGACGGATGATTTCGTAAAAGTGAAGGCAGTGGAGGATCCAGCAGCCTTTGTACATGTATTCCCATCGGCAGTCGAGGCAGGTCGAGGAGGTGTCGGGCAGCGCAAAAGGCTACATACAGTAGAACAAGAATAAAGAAAACCGAGCGAGTGTGGCGGCGAAAAACCGACGAAAGACGAAGGGGTACGAATTACAGAGAATTACAGAGAACTGAGGAAACGAATGCTCAGAGGAGTAGGGCCAGAAGCAAAGTCGTGTTCGCTGAACGGGGAATGTAAAGTAAACACGTGCAAGCTATTTTTACTCTGGACTTGGCGTGCGTTTACCGCATGCGTGCTTTGACATCTGCATAGCGGAGGATTATGGAGTGCTACGGCATAATTGCCATGCGAGCCAACGACTGTGCACACTTGGTACGCCAGCTGCGGTCGACTACGGAGCATTTCTGCTTTCTTTTCTTCCATTCTGCTTCTTTTGGTGCTTCTTTCGTACTTCTTTTCTTCTTTTCCTGCTACTTTTGGCGCACTTTGCGCATCTGACCGCAGACCACAGACACAATCGCGACGGGACGCTGTGCGGGTGCATCCACCCTCCACGACTGTCTTCCCGGTGCTCGGACGGCCAAGAGACGCAGTCGACTTGTACGGAGAGGGCACGCCACAAAGCTGCACAATGCGACATTTTCAGCCAACAGCTGCACAGCCAATAGCAATCCGCATGGCTGCACATCTGCAAATCTGCAGATCTCCATTGCAACGATGCGGAAGAGAAGGTGAGGTGTGGAAGTGGGATCGTAAAAAAAGAAAGAAGAGGTGACAGAAAAAGCAAATTCGACGGCGATTGTGGCTGGCGAAAAGAAGTGTGATAGAAGGAGACACAATGGGAGCGGGAGCTGAGATGGGGGCCAAAAGCGACTGTGACAGAATCATGACAGCACGGAATGTGATGGGCAAATAATCCTCCGTACATGTACTCCGCCTCAAGACGATGCAACGACAAAAACCACGCATAAACAACAACGATAGAATGGTGGATGGGGGAGAAGTGGCTTTTATGGTTAGGCGAAAGAAACAGGAGAGAAAAAAGGCGAGAAGGAAATCGACAGACGAGCATGGCAAGGCACAACGCGAATCAAGACTCTCCCCGAGTATACCAAGCCTTACAATATCCCACCGTACGAGCCCAAGTCCAGTCTCATCGTGGATTCCTGGCTTGTTCATTTCCGCCGTTGTCGTGGCCTCTCCCCTTTTTTAATAAATAACAAAATATGCTAATATGGCCAACAGGAGAAATACCGTCCATCTTAGCCGTCGGCCTCGGGCACCGGGACATCGTGACGAGGCCGGCGACGACGACGCACTGGAGCTGATTCCAAAGCTAGCTCGTTTTGGCGGATGGCCCCGTCCAAGAGGAGGCGTCCGGGGCGCCAAACGAGGAGGGCAAGCGAACAATGCGACACAATGCAACACAATGCTACACAATGCAGGGGCAGGCAATGACAAAGAGGGGGGAGGACCAGGGTCCAGTCCATCAACACTAGACAAGGCCGTGCAGTAGCGTCGACAAGCCTTGTCCTCTTCGGGTGACTGGCGTCGTCTTGGCTGCCTCGATCGCTTGCCGAGTCTCTGGCCCAGACCCGGTCCAGTTGGGTCCAGCCTGAGCACAACCCCGGACCCTTGCGCCTGCTTGTGCCTTTTGCGAATGGGCGCAGAACGCAGCTGTTGTTGGACAAGCGCCTCTGTCGTGCTGTTGTCGGGGCTACTACGGAGACGCTGGATCTCTCTGGTCGTCTCGCTGCTTGTGAACTTTACCACTTTTTCTGTCTTCTAGAGAGACGGCACTTATACAAGTAGAAAAGGGTAAATTAAATGTATTAAAATGTATTGGACAAAAAAAGGAAAGGAAAAAAGGAGATTATGAAAAGAGAAGCAAGGAATAGGGAGATCATGGCAGATCGTAGCAACGTACAAAGTACGAAATAGAACGGTAGAGAATTCCTATGTCAATCTCACGCCGTCCCTTTCCCCTCTGCAAACCTCCCATCCTCCTGTGCCTGTCGGCCTCTTTCTCATGGTCTCTCAAATACATTCTTACAAAGTATGTAGTTCGTAGTGCGCCCTTTCTAGGATCATGCTGATCGGCCCCTGAGCGGATAATTCCAGGCCGTGTTAGTCTAGCCTTGTGGAAGGGCCAGTCTACTAAACTCGATGGCATCCACCGCAAACCAACCAACTCCCGGCAATGTTCACTCTTTCTTTCTTGTTCTCGCGGGCTGTCTTTTCTTTTCTCTCCATGGTTTCTCCACCTCTTCTGAAATCTCGTAGTGGATCGAGACGGCCAACTACAAAGTCCGGAAATGATCGGCAATGGAACGGCAAAACAGCGGCAAGAAGAGGTCTTTGATCGTGGAATTGAACGTCGTGCGGCGTAACACTCGTCAAAAAGCCCATGTACGATGCAAACCAGCTGAATTGGCAATTACGGTAGCTTAATTCGTACTTAGCAACTAGCCAATGTGTCCACGATGGGAACGTGAGAAAATAACACTCAACAGCCAGCCCGGTAGGGATTAACAAACTAACAGCAGAGACACAGACGAGACAGGAACTGCCAGATAGTATTTCGTACTTCTGTACAAAATAGACTTGCTGCATGGTGTCCGTTTGTGTTGATATCTGTTGGCACGTTTTGTGTACCTTTGGGTCTTTTGGGGCCGCTTGTTGGTTTGAGGCAGGCTGGTCCTTTTCTTCTTGTCGTCGTTGCCTGATGTTCCCTCGGCAATATCACCACTGTCACGATTCTTTCTCTAGTTTTTATCTGACCAAAGCTGTACTTTATCGCCAGCATCCTGGAGATGGACGTTGTGCATAGGACAGCTCGTCTCTCACGAACCCGAGACATTCAACTCCACAATCAAGAAATCACGTCCGCATGTCGTCCTTTCATTCTTCTCTCGTCCATCTTCCCTTTCCTCTTCCTTCTCCCTGACCACTTACAAACGCTCACATCAAACAAGCACGGCCGCCATCTCCTGCTCACTGTCAATGGTTTCCCGCCAGCACAGTTCTGTTGTGAGCGATCTCCAATCATCAATCAGTACATCGTAGTCTGCAGCTCGTGCAATTGATCCCTGCAATCCGTGTTCGTGCCTCTCTTCCATGTCCAGCTTCACTTGACGGCGCGCTAGAAAAACAGCTGTGCAGGTACAAAGCTGAGATGTCCTTGCTCTTACTCATTTTACACATCAGCGCCAACCACTTGCCTCCTATTTCTGGCCAAGAGCGCCGGCGTAGCTCCGTTATGAGTCTTACTGAGAGCGCCTTCGATCCTGTCTCTTTATGCCGTCTTTGTCGCGCAGCGGACTCGAAAAGCAGCGTCGCTGTTTCCCATAGCACAAACCCCACCTTTGTAGCGGACACACAATGAAAACAGAGTACGAAGTACCTCCAGCGCGCATTATGCAATCATCACGCCACCCTCTGCTCCTTCGCTCCCGAGCTTCAGCTTCGTTCGTGCCTTCCGTGTCACTAGACAGAAGGCGCTCTCAACGCATCTTCGCACCTTCCCATTCTCCCGTACCTTCCTTTGTTCTTGCACGCTGCGGGCATCACTAGCTCTTGAACCATTTTATTCGAATTGTCAGGAAAGAGCTATCCGCTGGACTTGGTTCGTCGCTGCCGTAACTAGTACCTCCCTGTCAGGGGAGCGTTAAAGGGGCGAATGTTTCCGTCAATGTCTTTCTTTTTTCTTCAGTCCCGGCATCTCCATTTCCTCGCCGTTCTGTTGCCGACTTCGCGTCCCGGCAACCCTCCTCCCCACCCTCCTCACCTAGGGCCACCTACTAAGCCTAGCCTGGCCTATGTGTGCTTGGCTCTCTTGGATTTCCCTTTTTCTACCTTTCTTGTGCCCTTTTCCGTCCCGACGTCCTTCGTCTGGACCCGCCTTGTGTCCCTTTGTTTTGTACTCTTACGTTGGTTTTGGGTCTTGTCGTCGGCTCTCTTGAAGAAAACTATACCTCATTCTTGCTTGTGCTCCGTTCGTCTCCTAGAGATGGTAAAGTATTCTTCCACGCTTCACACCGTCGAGGAGGCGCAGAAAAGGGGGTCACATTTACACGATACTTCCCGGTCCAGAGAAACAGGCCTTTCCCACCTGCAACGGTCTTTTGTCCCATCCTTGCCATAGTCGACAAGTGCCTGTCTTGCAGAACGAAAAGCGCACCACTGTCTGTGCTGGTCGCTCGGCTCGGCCTATCTTCCTGCAGGAGGGTTACCCACCACCACACCTAGATCTCATACCATCCTCACACTCTTTTGGAAACGGAGCGAGCAGGCTTTCCGGCGAACAGACCGGCAACCTTTCCGAGCGCCCTCCCGTGAGACCGTATCCTGGTCCAGCTTTGGGGGTTTTGCAAACTGCCAAAGAAGGCAACCGGCGACGCAATTGAAGCTTTTGGCTCCTCTTGCAACACACGGCCCTGGCCTAAAGTGTCAACGTGCATATCATCAACCCGACGCTATTGGAAATTTCTGACTGTGGTAGACATAACAACACGAACGGCCCTAGCGACGACGGGGGATGTTTGGCAAAGACGAGACGAACTGAGCCACCGTCGACAAACCCCAGACAAGGGCCCTAGGACGAGACACGCCATTGTGGAGCACAGAACGGAGCGGTTTCCGCTGGCTCTTTTATTTTATTTTATTTTATTTTTTATTACTCCTCCCGATCTCTTACATCTTGTGTCTCCTTTGTATTTCCTCTTGTCCACGTCTCAGCAACTTGCCTACTAGCACGGTAACTTTCCACTCCAGTTCCCACCTCTCCACAGGCATACTCGACTCTAGCCTTCTTGGGCTGTTCTTCCTCGACGATATTCGTCTGCTTTCTTTCGCTACACTCATGTTGACCCTTTAACACGTTTGCTATTACTGGAGCCACTACAACATACCATTGGCCCCTCGCTTTTACAACACACCCCTGGACCGTCGTTTTCTCCCCTGCTTTTTATTTCCTGTTTTGTTTTAACAAAGTGTGCATGCCACCCTTCACGGAACACACACACTTTGAAGTCTCTTCACCTCGCCCTTTTCAGCCACCTGCAGTTAAGTTGATACCAAAACGTGAGATTTGACGGCTAGCTAGGAGCATCAGCAAGGATCAACGTTTGTTGAGCCTCGAGCGAAGAACGCAGCTCCCAAAGACAAGGGAGCAAATAATAGCCAAGACCTCGAGAGAGATGCCGAACACGTCGGCTTGAGCACTTGAGCACTTGAGCACTTGAGCGCTCACTTTCTTGCCTCAATTGTCAGAAGCGATCGGCACGGTCGTCGATTCCCCTTCCCCTTCCCTTTCCTTCTTTTTTTTTTTTTTTTTTTTTTTTTTTTTTTTTTTTTTTTAAAGTTTTGCTTTTGCTTCCCCTGGAAAGGCCTCTCCCCCTGCATCCTCTGTTCAACAGAAACCCAGTCCCTTGGGCCACGGTCTAGCATCTCCTCTTTTTCTTCATTCTGTTGATCCTTCTGCCTTCTGTCCAGTTGTCTAGACTCTCCTTACGGTTCTGAATGCTTCTGGACTCTCTTCACTTGCCTTCTCCATTCATATATTACCCACTCCCAGTCCTTGGTTACATTCTGTCCGTTGATCTTCCTTTCTTTTTCCTTCTCTTCCTGTTACTTCTTATTTCTGTGTTCCTTTCCCCACGTTTGCCGTCTTCTCTCGAAAGAGAAAAAGATCAGCAGAACGGTTGAGGCGGTCCACCGCTCGTGCGTTTGCTCAAGACCGACCGGCCCGTCAATCGATTTTCACACATCTCGTACTCGGATCCCGGCCTCGACACCGTCACCATGTATGCGTCGGACGGCCACTACTCGGCGGCAAGCATTGCCACGCAGGCCGTCGCCGCCTCGTCCAACGGCATGCACAACAAGGGCACCGAGGAGGTATTCACCTCGATCAGTGCTTTCATCTCCCGCGCCATGGCCTCGACCGCCGAGTATCCCACATCGCCTCTGCAGCAGTTCGGTTTCGCCATCATCGTCTTCTTCCCTGTTCTCGCCTTCATTATCGTTATGCTCCGTGTCTATAGCCGTGTCAGCACCAAGCAATTTGGGATTGACGATACCCTGATCATCATCGCCATGATCCTGTCTATTGGCGAAACGGCCTCGACCTGGATGTTTATGAAGACCAACTTTATTGCCATTCACATCTGGGACGTTCCCCGCGAGTACGACGTCGTCCAGGCCCTGATCTGGAATTTCGCTGTACAGGTGCTCTACAACCCAATTCTAGCGCTCGTCAAGACGTCGATGCTCTTGTTCCTGCTGAAGCTCGGCAGCCAGAAGCCCGGCGTCCGCATCTGCATCCACATCCTCAACGCGCTCAACCTGATGCTCATGGTCGCTATTTTCATCGTCGTCATCTTCCAGTGCACACCCATCCGCTTCAACTGGGACACAACCATTGTCGGCGGCCACTGTATAAACCAGGGCGTCTTTTACCTGGCCACCGCCGCCTTGACCATCTTTACCGATGTGCTCAACTTGGCCCTGCCCTTTTGGGTTTTCCTTGACCTGAAGATGCCGGTCCGCGTCAAGATCGCTCTCCTCTTTGTCTTCCTCCTGGGCGGCATGTAAGTTGTTTATTTCCACTGTCAAATTACGCCTCGTGTGCTTTCACTGACATTTGTCCAGCGTCACGGTGGTCGGTATTGTCCGTCTGGTTTTCATTTACGACGGCTTCTTTACCGCCCCGGGCCCCGATCCGACGTACTCGCTCGGCTTCTGCACGTCTGCCATTGAGACCAACCTGGCTATTATTTGCGCTTCGGCGCCCTCGCTGCGCGGCCTCGTCCGCTCCTGGTTCCCCCGCTTCTTCTCATCCAACCGTCCCGCGTACGACTACCGCTATCCGGACAGCAACGGCTACGGCGGCGGCCGGCGCGGTACCAACAACAACAACCCCTACGGCACCAGCAGTGTCACGACCAACATTGCCGCCCGCCGCAACAAGGAGAACGGCATTGGCCCCGACAACGGGCCCAGCACCGACGGCCTGGGTGCGAATGCGGCTGGCGCCAGCCGCCGGGGGGTCGGCGGCACGTTTGCGCTGCGCGATCTCAAGGGCGGCTCCAAGACGCACACGGCGGTCAACAGCTCGCCCAGCGCCAGCGAGGAGGAGATTATGACGTACAACGGCATTGTGCGCACGACCAATGTGCAGGTGCACTACGACGGCAGCAGCGAGCGCAAGGGCAGCACGAACCGCGACCGCAGCGGCGATCGGGGCAGCAGCATGGGCATGCGCACAAGCATCAGTGGGAGTTTGTAACAACAGTGTTGGAGGTTGACGTGTGTTTCCTTGTTTTTTTTTGATCCCACGAACAAAATCATATGAGCATACGAGTACGAGCGGTTATGGAGGACGACGTTTTGACATCCTTACCCCATTTTCAACACATTATTATTGTCGTACAGAAAAGGTTTGTATTTTTTTGCATTGGGTTTCTTCTTCTGTTTTCATTTCAGCGTTACTTGTCTCATATTCCCAATACTCGCATTTTTTTTTGCTCCCTGTCTTTCATTTACTGTCCCGTCCTCTTTTGGCAAAAAAGCAGACGTTCTTCTTGTATAAGCACCCTTGCACATAGCAACCATTGTATATTATTTTTCGTTACGTTTAAGTCCCACCCAGACGGAGCAGGCAGATATTGAAAATTGTGAAGGATTATGGTTTTGTTCGTTTTCATTTCATTGACTTGATGGTTACGCGACATCGTGGCCTTGTTTTTTTGGCTTCGACGCAGGTGACATCGCGAAGGCGCACTTGATAATAACCGCATGACACGTCAACAAAGTCCTCCTGTCACATTGTGGAGAACGACTTGCGGTTTCGAGGAAGAGGAAAATAAATTAATAAGTAAATAAAACTCGATTGCGCTCCAGTCGAGTGGCAGTGGTGGTTTCGTGTATGGACAACGGCCATCCTTTTCCAAGACGTCCATTGCCCATTGTCCCCCTGCCCACGATGTACCTCAACGTAGGGATCTCGGTGCCACTTTTCTGGCCCCCAGGTCGCTCCCTCTTCCGTCCCTGGCCAGCCCTCCCACCCTTGTCGGACCCCTGTCTAGTCGATATTCCAATTTTTGGTCGGTCTCAGGCTCTGTATGTCGTGCGATGGGCGTCATATTTCCTTCATCGTCCCCCTGTCCATCTTTGAGGAACCCACACACACTATCCGCCGCAAAACACGAGGCATTTTACGGCGTACATCGAAAACATTTCTTCGATCTCCGCCGAGGCATGTCCGTTGTTTTTGCATTTCTTAATGCCGAGCACTCATTTCAAAGAGACGAGACTTTAGCGTCCATTGGCCTTAGATGCAATTGAAGGAGAAGAAACCGAACTGAGATAACGTAGCCAACCTTGCCATGTTTTGTACTTTTTATTGCTTTGCCATTGCTTAGTATCCACGGCTCCTCGTCTACATTTGTGTCATCGCTCTGGCCCTCACGTTTGTCCTCACTCTGGTCCTCGGCATGGTACGTTGCATTCGCAATGACACCTGCCCGGCCCGGATATCAAAAGGGCCATTCGTTGCTCCGCCCTGTCCGAAAACTGGATGACGAAAACAACACCGAGCAAGGGCGCAGCACGTGTCTGGTAACAGACGCAATGCTACGGTGTGAAACGGAGAAAAGACAAATAGGAGAAATGGGGCATAACGGAGCAGAAAGTCCAACATGGAGCACAAACGGGCCACAGGTACGGTGCAGTCATCGGTTTACAGCTGTTTTCAAAAATGCATTGTGTTGCTCGGGTTTCGTCTCGCTGTCAAGAAAGGGCCAAAAAATTCTACGGTTCTCTCAAATGCCCTAATGTTGGGATGGATGACAAAAGTGTCAGATGCAGTGCATCAACAGAGTCAAAGCCACGGCTTCTGTTGCGCAGTTAACTTGTATCGGCCGTCCATGTCCGCCTTGTGGCCCACCACTGCATCTCATCTTGCATCGTCCGTCGTTTTGTCACTTATCTTTTCCGCCAGGCCGCCACATGGCAAAACACAAGGCACCCAGTCCCTGGCACCCAGCATCTGGCACACAGTTAAGGGCACATCCTCCTTGGCACTCCCACATGGCACGAACTGGCACGAACATGGGTGGTGAATGACTATCGTTTCTTTTTGGATCTACCTGATGCGGATCTACCAGGAACAGACTCGCCCGTCATAGCATATGACTGAGATCTGGGAACTGCACCGTCAAATTACGACATGCGCATTGCAATTACACCGTACGGAGGAAACAGACACCTCTCTCACCCCTTTCCACCTGCACCTTACTCCTTTCCCTTAACGATATCAGGCGTCCTTCCTTCCAATGCAACTCTTGCGCAAGCGACGTCTCTTGCTAAAACGAAGGCAAGATTGCAAAAGGGGGCCCGGGGGACAAGCGGTGTATTTCCAGTACATATATGAAAAGTACATACGACGTACAACATATACTGTACGACACATCGTTGCATCGCTTGTCTAGTTTTATTATCTTGCTCCTTCACATTCTTCAGTATCCATTGTGGCTTTTCCTTGTGCCGTCATGTCGTGCCTGAGTGGGTACACGTGGTATCTGAGGAGGATAGCTGAAGAAAAGGAGAAGGTAGAAAAAGAAGCGGACATCTCCTGGCAAAGCTCGAAGCATGACAGAAAAGGACTCCAAAAAGTAAACACCCCTTGGTCGCGAACTCAGACGACAACCAGAATAGATCCTTACGATGTATTTCATGAAGACGAAAAAAAAATGCTTTGGTACAAACGAAAGTTGACTATGCGATCAGGGGTTGGTTGGAGACAGCTTTTGAAAACGGAGGCACCGCGTCACTTAACTTCACTTACAAACTCTTCACGTGACACGGCTGCGATACATTAAAAAGTCAACATCATTTTGACAAGATGCCTCTTCGAGAGCGGTTCACATGGCCCTTATATAGGATAGTCAACTGTAACTCCTCGTAAGCATTCTTGAGGAACTCATCGTCTCTTATTCATTTTTTAAATTTTAGTTTGCTCCATTGTTTTGGAAAAGAAGGGAATAAATTAAAATAACAATATTCGAACTCCAAACAATAAACAAAATAATCGGTTGCAATTCCATGTCAGGCATCTCGTCGCAGCGAGGACAAAAGCCAGTGCAGATAGAAACTGAACTTGGCATAACAAAAGTAAGCAGAAGCAAATACCAAAGTAGATAAGACGTATAGAGATGCACAAGGTTCCAAGGAAATGCATCGACTATCCCAAAATAAATCCTCAGGCTCTCACCATCCCTTTGAGAAGATATTATCCACCACCTCATCCTACTTGTGGTAGTATGTATTATGCACCTGGCCTGAACCTTGCGGCCGGTCTTGTACGCTAAACACCTCGGCGCTCAGCTCTTGTGCCCGTGCTAGCGGCGAGCTGCCATCACTGCCTGTGGCCCGGTGTCGGCGGTCTCCGAGGCGCGGTGATCCTTGTTCTCCTACGCTAGCTTTGGTGCCCACGCTGCTCCGTGGCGGCGGGGTCTGTACCTCGCTGACCTGCGCGGTCCACACTCCACGCCCGCTGCCGTGATCGCTGGGTGATTTGCCGACCGCCTGCGGTTGGCTGGCATTGTAAGTACCGCTGCTTCCTGTACCCGTGCCCATCCCCGTTCCAGTCCCTGAACCCGACCCGGTTCCACCTGTACCCGTGTTCGACCCCGAGTCCAGTGCAGACCCCACGGGCGTCAAGTGCATGTACCCACTGCCGCTGGATGCGGCAAGCTCAATCGGCGGCTGTGCGTACGCAACGGCATATGGGCTGGTCGGCGGGTATGGCGAGTACGGCGAGCCGTGCTGTGGAGACCAGCCGCCGGGTGGCGTGGGTGCATCGGTGTAGCGGCCGTGGTGGACCGGCGGGTGCATCATCATCATGGCCGTTCCAGGCGCGCCGGCCACGCCATAATAGGGGTCGTGGACCGGGAAACCTGGCGGGCCGTTGAAAGGGCGGCGGTAGCGGCGACGGCGTCCCAACCAACCCTCCCCCTCCGTCCTTGGGCGGCTGTTGCCGCCGCCACCGCCGCCGCCTCCTGCCTGACCACCGAGACGCCGTTCGCGGTACCGCCGCAGACAGGTCCAGCAGCCGGCGACAAACAGAATGACAGCAACCGCCCCGCCGACGGCGATGCCCGCAATGGCGCCCGTGGCCAAATGACTTCCACCAGAGTTGTTGTTGTTGTTGTTGTCGTTTCCGCTACCGCCGTTGCTCCCGACATTGCGCGTCGGCGTCCGTGCGGCAATTGACGCCGTCCGCGTCATCAGCACCTTCAGGTCCGGGCTGTCCCACCCGGCCGCCGGCGCCGTCTTGGTCGCGCCGCCCGACGGCCCGCCGCCAATGGCGCTCACAATCGCGTCGGGCACCAAGTACGTCGTCTCGTTGGGCGCGTACAGCTGCCACAGCGCCTTGTTGGCGGCAAAGCCCATGGTGAGGTCGGCGTTGTGCGTGCCCCACTGCTGCGGCACGTCGCAGTCGTCGGACAGGGGGAACGTGCCGCCGATGATGAGCATCTGCGCGCCCGAGACCACGTTGCAGGTGAGGCTGTGGTGAGGGTACTGGCCGGTGACGTTGCCGTCGGTCGGGTACAGCTTGATCCATGTGAAGGTCGGGAGGGACAAGACGTACATGTCGTCGTAGCCGGCGGTGTCGGGCGGCATGGACGCGCCGCCATAGAGGTATCTGCAAGACAGTGATGAGTGGGTTGGACATGAAGTCGAGAGAACGAGAAAGAAAAAAAGGAAAAACAAAGGAGACGCGAGGAAGGGAAACAAATCGGGAATGGGAAGAATAGGGGAAACGAGGCAGAAGGAACTGAACAGGAAGGAGCGAGCGTGTGGCCATGCGACGAAAGAGAAGGAAGCAAAAGAGCACGTCACAATCAAAACGAGAAGGGGCGAACGAGCAGGAATCCAAATTTGGGATGAGCACGTGCTTAGTGAAAGTGAAGCCATCAATGTCATGACAATGTCATGGCAATGCCATGCCACGTGGCCTGGCCACGATGACTGCCCGCAAAGACAACTTACATGTTGTAGCTCGACTGGTCGGCGGCCCAGGTGACGCCAGCACAAAACCGACGGCGATCGCCCGGGATGGTGCCCGACGCGTGCTGCGCGTACCATTTGGAGCTCAGGACATCGTACAGATAGATTGTGTCGAGGCCCTGGCCCGTCACGGTGCCGTTGCCGTACAGGTCGGTGATGCCGCCCAGATACACGAGCATGCCGCCGTCGCCCGCGGGGATGAATACCAGGGCGCCCTCGGCACGCCGCACGCCGTCGGGCCCCGTGTTGTTGGTCCAGCTGTTGGTGTCCATGTCGTACTTGACGAGCCCCGTCGTCGCCACGGGCGGGCTGTCGGCGCCCCAGCCGCTGACCGAGTTGTTGGACAGCCAGCCGCCGTAGTAGTACCCCTCGCCGCGCTCCGAGACGGCCGCGCCCGCGCCATAGGACACGGGGGAAATGCTCGCCGGCTGCGGCGGGCCCAGCGAGACCCAAAAGTTGTTGAGAATGTCGTAGGCGTACAGCAGAAACCGCGTCGGCGGCGGCTGCTGGTAGTACTCGCCGCCAAACAGGTACAGGTACTTGTTGACCTCGTCGCCCCACAGGGAGCCGCCACTGACGTCCGGGATGCTGCTGTTTTTGGACAAATTCGCGTACAGCGGCGGCATGCCCACGTCGGCGACGTCGCGGGCGAGGTCCTGGTAGAGCAGCCACGTGTTGGAGTAGTTGCCCGGGTACGTGGAGATGGGGTTCCAGTTGACGAGCCCGCCATCAATGTAGAGGCGCCGGTCGACGACGGCCGACTGGTGTCCAAAACGCCGGCAAAAGTTGTTGACTAGAGCGAGGAGAGAAATTCGGGTTAGCTTGCCTTCTCTACACGATATGTCGCCTCCCTCGTTTCAGAGACGTACTTGGATCTTGTTGGCCGGTGGCGTTTGCTACAAAGAAGAAGAGTCCGAGAATAACAACAAAGAGGCCATCATTTCGGGGTATTGACGCAAAGCGCCGGAATGACGCCGGCCGACGATATGGGAGGCGGGAAGCCATGGCCTCGGCTGGCGTTTGGCGCCTATGCTGCAAAAGGAGGGCCGCTGGGAGGAGAGAGTCGACTCTGCAAGAGGGAAAGACGGGCTAAGACATGCTCGAGAAAGATGTACAGGCGTAAACAAAGACAGGCGGAGGCGTGGGAAGATGGACGATGTTGTGGTCTGGGGTCAACGAGCGATGCCTGCAAAAATGCCAGGGACGGAATAAAAGGGACGAGGGGGGAAATCCGAGATGTGATAGAAAGGGTCCGAGGAAATGGTCAGACTGCGTGAAGCACAGGACTGGACACAGAGTACTGAACACGAGCCCTGTCGTATGGCTTTGACACAGTGGCTGAAAAAAGAACGAGATGTTGTGCGACGATGTGATGAAGGCGACGATAGGCAGACACGCAGGCAGGCAGACAGGTAGAAGAAAAGAGGACTGACTGCTTGTGAGGGATATTTGGTGCACAGACACGTTGTTATTCAAAATGTATGTCTACGATACGGCGGCGCAAAAACTAGATATGAAATGGGCGGCGTCAAGTTTACTGGGGAAACAGGGCTGGAGGAAGAGGGACTCGCGTGAAGAACGGTGACGGGGCCAAGATGACAACGCTTTTGGGGGCAGGGAGGCAACTACAGGAAGAAGCCGATCAGGAGGCAGGAGGGGGATGTGAGAAGCAAAAGGCAGACTTAACAACGGAAAACGTCAGCTTGTGCGGCTGAAGAAGAACGTCAGATGGTTAGGTTGGGTCTGCTTGCTGCAAGTGGTGTGGCTTTACATGTGCCCATAGTTTGAAGGAAGAGAGAGAAGACAAGAAAACTCGTAGAGAGGGAAATCGAGGAGAGGGGGTACCACTCGACAGCCACTGCCCTCTGCCTGGCCACATGAATGGCGGCCGGAGAGAGAGGGGAAAGAGGAAACAACACGAGGAGGTGGTGGGACAAGAGACTCGACACCGAAGAATTTGGCCACCGAGGTAGTCTCTCTGTAGTATTTTGTTTTATTCTCTCCGGCGCGTCCTTGCCTCTCGCCCCTGCTGGCGGCTTGACGGTGGCTTGCTGCATGCATGGCGAGATCGCTTGCCAGAGAAAACATTTGCAGAAACAAGCAGACGCCTCACACAAGCCTGGGATTATTGCTTATTGACCGGGACAAGGTCGATAGTCCCTCGCTGTCTTATTGCTTCTCGCCTGTTCTTCCTCGTTGTATGTGAAAGGACACTACAGTCAGTACCTCAAGCACTGATTCACATGTCATGGTGGTTTTGACAAAAAGCTGAGGGGGACATACTCTAGCGAAAAGGATATAAGACGGTAGTTTTTCCCCTGTGCAAGAAGGACGAAAACTGCAGTCAACAGCTCTCAGCCCCGGTCCACGACAGTTGCATACGGAATATTGCCGGATTGGGAAGACTACCAACGAGGGGGGACAAGCCAAAAGCAAACTATAATACAAGCTGCAAAAATATTGATCCAAAAAGAGGGGAAACAAGAGTAAATAAGATAGAAAGAGTGGCTGGAAACCGTCGAAGAAGAGCGAGCAAAAGCGAACCGGGCGGCAGACCAAAAGGCCAAGCCCCTGTTTCGTTCCCAAGACAGACAAACAGCAAACCCAACCACCTACTCTGTTTTTTGTCGTCTACTCTGTAGGTTCGTACGCCTTATGTGTCCGTTCCCATGTTGTCTGTTGGTCGCACCCTCTTGCGCTCGCTCCTCGTCCACTTGCTTTTTCCTTATGTCGCTAGTCCCCCACTTAATAAAGTGATAGGGCTAGTAGCGTCCGTTTTGCCTCTCGTGGAAGGCGGTAAAAGTGGAACCCACCAACAGCGCAACCAAAGCCGAGGAGTTCCAATTCCTGTTCTCTTTGTCTACTGTGCATCTCATATTTGCACATCTTCTACGTGTGCTAAGGGGATGGTCTAGCAGGCCAGAGTTCAAGCCAGCAAGTGTATGTTGTAGAGACAAAACGTCCTCGAGAGCGCAGAACGAATGCATGTTATTTCTGCGCGCTCAACAGACAGACCGGGGCAGGATGACAACAAAAAGATCACACGATGCACAAGGCACTGCATGCCTATTTGTCGTCGTATGGAGGGAGGCGTGTTGCCCCTCTTCGCGCACTCCTTTTCCTGCTCCTTTTTGTTTCGTACTCATCTCGTACTGCCGCCAACTGAACGGCGACGTTGACGGAACACAAATGTCATGTCCCCGAACGCCTTACCCGCAGAAAACTGCAGACGTGGAAGGACAATCGAAGAACAGGTGGAACATGCGGCGTTGGCTGCCTTCCGTCAGCAAGTCATCTTGTGTCAGACGAATGGCGCTTCTTCGGGGTCGTGGCGACGTCGGAAGAGAGAATCGAACAAGAAGCAAGGTGCAAAACGGCACATCTTTACTCGATTGGAATGCGCGTGAGATGCAGGAGAGAAAAAGGAAGGGGACAGCAGGGGAGAACAGGGGAGCGCATGTGAGATCGGCAGACAATACGAATCATCGGCAGATAAAGCCGTGCCACTGGCCGCCCTACGACATCTCTTTTGACATTCTCGTTGGCACCTCGAGATGATGTGCAGCGATCGCTGACGTTCCGCTTTCTTGTTTCTCTTTGTTTCGCCATTTGCTGCAAATTCTTTTTCACAAGTCCGCCCCCATCGGAGTCCTTCGCCCACGTGCAACACCCTTTCTACAAGAATCTGAAAGGGACAAGAACAACAGAAACAGATGTCGGTTCGCTCTATATTGTCTATCTATGCTGTATATATCATCACGCCTGGGCTTTTTCTGGCACTGCCCCTGCAGCCCTACTTCCTCGCTGCCCATCTTGCCGGGCCTGGAGGAGCGCGTCAATCGCTTGGACAGCTGCTTCTGCAGATTCCTGAGAGAACGCTGCCACGACGGCGTCCCTAAATGCGTCGTCCACTGTGACGGCGGGCTGCGCTGCGGTCTCATGTTCTCCTAATGGGGGCGGCACCGGACGCAGCGTTGGGAAGAGTGTCGGCGGCTGCCGCGCCGTCGCCCGTGCCGCCTCGTAGTTGACAATCGTCTGCAGGTCCCACACGCTGCTGTTGGCTGCCGACCTGTCCAGGCTGCTGGTCGCACTCGGTGTCGGCATAGGTGCCTGTGCCTCCGCGTAGACGGCATAGCGTACGACGGCCGTGACGAGCGTATCGGAGCCTACGGCCGTCCCTGTCTTCTGCTGCTGTTCCCACAGAGTGCGAACACCGCCAAGCTCCGCCAGGGTGGCCACATACAGATGGCTATACGGCACCTGGGATGGAAGCTCTGACAAAAGGACGCGGAACGACACGTCGGGGCCGGCATCCGCAGCGGGCCGCAGCAAGTGGACGCCCGTAAGGAGTGAGAATAGCTCGGCTCGCGTGCCGTCCAGAGCAGAGGCGGCGACCTTGCCGCGCAGAGAGTCAAGAAGGGACTGGAGTGCCAAGGCCGCCGCTGGCCAGGAACCCGCGTCTTTCGACTCTTGGTTTGGCCACGTTTCCAGAAATCGGGCC
Source organism: Sporothrix brasiliensis 5110 (assembly GCF_000820605.1). Lineage (NCBI taxonomy): Eukaryota > Fungi > Ascomycota > Sordariomycetes > Ophiostomatales > Ophiostomataceae > Sporothrix > Sporothrix brasiliensis. Next base: position 2,371,710 of record NW_024467134.1, read on the forward strand.
TTGTCCGCATCCGTGCCGGAACCCAGTCCAGCCTGCAGGAACCGTCGCATGGCCATCGGCTGGCCGACGAGGGCCGCGGTCCATAGGCCCACAGCCCACATGGAGGACGTCTCCGCCGCCGCCGCCGTCCCTCCCTCGTCAAGCGCATGGCTCCAGTTGAGCAGCATCGCCGTCACCTGGCGCGCCGTGTCGCGATCGTCCACCGCGTCCTTGTGCTTGCGCCACGTGCGCGTCTCCACAAACGACGCCAGCCGCTGCGCAATCGCCGTGCTGCATTGGCGCGTAATCGCCCGCCCGCTTGGTGTTTGCACGGCCAGCGACACGACCCGCCGCAGTTCCATGGGCGTGCGGCACAGCTGCAGTGCCTTGGACAGCTGCTCCGCCGTCGTAGCCACGCCGTCCTTCTTCTCGCGCGCCGCGAGCGCCCGGTGGAGGAGCAGGGGCACCTTCTGGGGCGTCGCCGCCAGCCGCGCCGAAATGCCGTTGTGGTGCAGCACGTTGCCGTGGCCCGGATCGCGCACGCCCAGCACCGCCGCCCACACATCCTTGTCCAGCACCTGCCACGGCGTCCGCTGCTGCTCCATCACCTGCATGCGCAGCTGCGCGGCGCGGATCTGCTGCTCGGTCTGGGCGAGGCGCGCCGACAGCGCATCGATGGAGGCGTGTGCTTTGGCCCATTTTTCGGCCTCGCGGCGGCCGTCGACCGCTTCGTCGTACGGCCGCACATGGGGGTTGTCCTCGGCATCAAGGTCGAGCACGGACACGGGCAGTTCGTAGAGGGGCGTCCCGGGGCGCATCTGCCACTCGGGGCGCTGGACCCGGGGCGACACCCTGGGCGGCGGTCGAGGGATGATTGTGCCAGGGGCTATTCGGGGCAGATCTGCCTTGGGCGTCGTCGAAAAGGAGCGTGCTCTTGGTGGTCGAATGTGCGCATATGTGCAGGGTGTCGTTGATAAGCTGTCTGGCCATTCTGTATGGCGTAAGAGTGGTCGGCGAGGCCGATGTGGCCGAAGTGGCCGAAGCGGACGCAGAGACTGCATCTTGTTGGCCGTCTTTTCACCTGGATATTAGCACAAAACGAACAAAACACAGTCAATATGCTCAGCCGTTACGGAAAATCCATGCCGTGAAGAGCAGTGTCGCCTGATTTGCCCCCCTTTTTGTCCAAGACGACAATCCGGGGCACCTATGGAGTCGTCTGGGGTAGGAGCGGGCCCTGGAACGTCCGTTAGAATGCTGGTGCTGAAGCTGGCAGTAGCGTGGCTTTTTCTGCCGCGGTTCCTGAAGGCGGTGAACAGCCACTCGGAGCCACTGCAGAAACGCGACTCGCGCGGAAAGTCACGTGTAGGATCCACTCGCGCCACAGGTAACCACCAGTCGCAGCCTTTTGCCGCCTTCCACCCGCAACTTGTGCTATCATCTACGACTCTCTCATCCACCTCCGTCCGCCACCTTGTACAGCGCACATCACACACCATGCCTCTGCGAAAAAGAGCAACACGGGCCTCCAAAAAGGCCGAGGCCGCTGCTAACGAGCCTGTGGCCGAGCCTGCGGGCGAGCCGACGACGACACAACTTGAAGAAGACGCCGCTGTTGAGGACGCGGCAGCATCAAAACCCAAGGCTACGCGAGCCTCTAAGCGAGGAGCGGCCAAGGCCAAGGAGCCGGAGAGCGAGTCCAAGCCTGAGCCAGAAGCCGAGCCAGAAGCAGTCGAAACTACACAACCTGGCGAGGTTGAAGCAACGGAGGTTGAGCCGGCAGAGGCGGAGACAGCAAAGGCAGAGGAGCCAACACGGAAGCCGACACAGAAACCTACAAAAGAGCCAGACACACCAATAAATGTGCCGCCGGTGCCTGGGCCACAAAAAGAGGCTGCCGCCGCCGCCGCCGCTGCCCCCTCTGCGGCCGACCGTATGGCCCGCTTCAAGGCGCTGCAGGCGCGCGCGAAATCGTCTTCCGACCAGAACCTCAAGGCGGCTGCCGCCGAGACCCAGCGGCTGTCGACGGACGCGTCACAGCTGACGGCGCTGCGGCGCAAGGTGGCCGTGACGTCGCACAAGATTCTGAAGGCAGAAGTCGAGGACGCCGGGGGCGACTTTGAGCGCAAGCGGGCGTGGGACTGGACGGCTGAGGAGAGCGAGCGCTGGGACAAGCGGATGAAGAAGCGGGCGGCGCACCGCGACAACGCGGCCTTCCAGGACTACACACAAGAGGCCGGCAAGGTCTACAAGAAGCAGATCCGCAACGCGGCCAACCTGGCGGGGCCGGACCTCGAGCAGTACGCGCGCGACAAGCTGGCGGCGGTCGAGCGGGCGGCGGCGGCGGGGACGCTGGAGATTGTGGAGACGGCGGACGGCGAGCTGATTGCTGTGGACAAGGACGGGACATTCTTCTCGACGGCCGAGTCGACGTCGTTTGCCGACAACCGGCCGTCCAAGGAGGCCATTGACCGGCTGGTCAACGACCAGAAGAAGGCGGACGAGGCGGCGCTGCGCAAGCGGCGGGAGCGTCTGGCGAAGAACGGCGAGGACGCGGACGTGACGTACATCAACGAGAAGAACAAGCACTTCAACCAGAAGCTGGCGCGCTTCTACAACAAGTACACGACCGAGATCCGCGAGAGTTTCGAGCGGGGAACAATGATTTAGGCGGTGGTGTGTATCAAGACAAGTACAGACAGCAAGACAACTCGGAAATGGCTACGGCGTTATTGGTGGATCTGCATGGACGTGTTTTTTTTTGTTTTTTTTTTTTTTTTGTTGTTTTCATTTCTCCATTTTTTTCCTTTCTGTTTTGTTCAGATTTTATTCATTGGGTGGAACTGGCTCTATGGCTTGGACAATCTGTCCTGGTAAACTATGATACACAAACGCTGATACTAATAGTACATTTGACAACGCCATTTTCCCTCCCTCCCTTGCCTCGTTTTCTTTCCTCTCCCCATCTGCTACAACATGCCTTTCCGCCAGCCTCGGTTCGCCAGCTCAACCAGCTGTGCCACCTCCAGCGCGCCACCCACCGACTCGTCGCTCAATGCCTCGACCACCGCCTCCGCCACATCGTCCGCCTTGAGCGGCTTCGTGCCCATCGTGCCCAGCAGCCCTGTCAGCGCGCCACCCGTGAACCTGTTGACGACGGTGCCGGCACCGGCCAGCGCGGCCAACGGGACTGTCAGCGGCCGTGCGGCTGCATCGTAGAGGAACGGCGCCCGCACAAAAATGGGACGGCCGAGTGGGTGGCTTGGGTCTCTGGACGCGGCCTCCAGCTGCCGTTCGGCCTCCCGCTTCGTGCTGAGGTACCGCGACGGCAGACCCGGTGCCGCGCCCGACGCCGAAATGTACGCAAACGCCTCGACGCCGCCCTCGGCAGCGGCTTGCGCGGCCAGAACGGCGCTGTCCCGGTTCATGCGCTCGTATGTCATGCCGTCTTTTGCCTTTGATGACGGACCGGTTGGTGGCGATGCAGCTCCACCCAGGACCTTTTTGATGCCCGTAATCGGCGACTCCTGCCCCGATAGAATCCCCTTGTAGTCGGCCTCCAGCAGAATGCCTAGGCTGTGCACGCCGTAGTTGGCGCCCCGGAACAGCGGCGCATATGTCTCCGGCTGGAAGACGTCCGCACGCTCCCAGGACACGCGGCGGGCCCACGACGGCGGTGTCTGCGCGCCCGTCACGGCATCCCACCGCGGCTCGCCCGACCGGCTGATGGATGTGACGTCCCAGCCGCGCTGGACGCCGAATTTGCAGATGCGCGAGCCGAGAAAGCCGTTGCCGCCGCAGACGACCAGTCTCTTTGCTGCTGCCGCCATGGTATTTATGAGAGCGAGACAGATTGTGTGTATGTGTGTGTTTGCGACCTGGCCGAAAGAGAAACCTCCAATGGAAATCGTCCGCGAGCCCGATTTTGCGTGCAATTGCAAGCTGTCTGTCGGCAGCGGCATGTGGTGAGGTCATGGAAGCTCAAGGTCAGGCCATGCAAGAGAGCTGCACGTGACAGCACTAAACTTCGCAGAGTGGGTCCGGTAAATTTTAGTGGAGATTCTCCCCCTGGTAGCCAGTAGAAACGAGTTATTTGGTGGCAGCGGCGATCAACTTTTGCGCTGCATCGCGACAGCCAACTTTGCCTTCACTTTCATCACGACCATCACGTCCATCACGTCCATCTCCACGGCCACCGCCAAGCCTACCTCGCATCTTCCATCCATCGCCCGCCCTCCCCAAATACCACCGTCATGGCCCCTCCGAGCGGTGTCGGCAAGCGCGTCAAGGGCTGCCAGATCTACCGGCCATTTGTCTACGGCTCGACGTCGAGGCCATTTGACGACAAGACCAACCCCAAGCCGCCTGGCGTCCCCGACGACCACACACACTCCTGGACGGTCTTTGTCCGTGGCGTCGACAACACCGACATTACGTATTGGCTGCGCCGTGTCCAGTTCAAGTTGCACGAGTCCATTCCCAATCCTGTTCGAAGTACGTGTTTTCGGTCCTCGCTTCGCTCGCTTTTGTTTATGTCCTTCTTGGATGTGTTATTTCCCCACATTTGCCGACCCACGTGCTAACATGGCTGTAGTGATTGACGGCGAACCCGGCAAGCCGTTTATTGTCGAAGAAACCGGCTGGGGCGAGTTCGAAATCACCCTCAAGCTGTACTATGTCTCGGAGAGCGGCGAAAAGCCCCAGACCCTCTACCACCACCTCCGCCTGCACCCCTACGGCCGCACCGACGAGGACCGTGAGGCCATGCGGGCCACCGGCGAGGTCCCCGCCTGGACGTACGAGGAACAGCTCTTCAACGAACCCTACGAGGCGTTTTACGAGATTCTGACGACGGGCGCGCTGGCGTTGCCCAAGGGAGCAGCCGCAGCAGGAGGAGCTGCTGGTAGTGGTGGTGGTGGTGGTGGCGGCGGTGCCGCCGGCAGCCCGGCCGCCTCGTCTGCTGCGGCCGCCGCGCTCGCGCCCATTGGCAAACGCAGCGAGGGCGGTGTGTTGGCGCGCAGTGCCATGGTGCCGCTGCTCTCGCGGCAACACAGCCCGTTTAGCAAGGAGACGGAGCAGCTGGAGATCAAGAAGCTCCAAGAAGCACAGGGCAGTGTGCAGAGCATGACCGAGAAGCTGCTGGCCGAGCTGCGCGTCAAAGAGGAGCGACTGGCGGCGCTCAAGAAGGAGGCCACGGACGCCATGGTGGCGGGTTGAAGTTGAGTTTGTGGGCAAGGAAAAGCAAAAAAAGAGACAGAAACAAGAAAGAACCGCAGACGCCATGCGCCCAAGCCGGCTAAGGACGCCGAGCAGGTGGGCAGCAGGCAACGAACTACCGGCGCCAAAAGGATAGCTGCCCCACGAGTCCCGGCAAACAAATCTACGGATAGAACCTGGGCAGACATACAGACCCAGGACCTGCGGCAACATTACTTCAGCAGCCAACATGGCTGGTTATGCACGCGGCACAGGATCAGACAGTCTGAGCATGAACACAGTGACCAAGGCGCGACTGGCGAGACTGGCAGTTAAATAGCCATCAACAATAGCCAACAACAATAGCCAACAACAATAGCCAACAACCACAGTCAATAGCTACAGCTGACAACATAATTGAACCACTCTACTCATATCGCTTTAGCTTGAGCGAACACAGTTTTGCCTTTTCCTTTTTGACTTTTATGAAAACTAAGGCTCAGCAGAATCTCCCGCTGTGCCGCATCGACGGCCGATCTTATTGGCCGGCCCCCAATATAAACATGTTCATTTATCCAAAGTGCATCCGGTTGTGTTACTCAATCGAGCAGGTGAAAAAACGACTCGATGATGGTCGCTTTGGGACATACTGCTGGAAAAATCTGGCTGAATACGCTCGTCCCATCCTTTTTCTCTCATCTCTTGTCTCCGCATGACAACATCTTGTCGTCTTGTAGCTCATACAGAGGAATAGATTATCACTTTAGATTGACCCCAACCCCGGCCTGCATTTCCTGCCCCAAGTGGCCCATCTCACAAGACCCGACGAGGGTTCCATCCAGACGCAAATACGTGCTTGTTCCGCTTCGTCATGACAGCCGCGGACGATTACCAGCCAGCTGTTCGTTTAGCCTTGAACCTCTTGCTGCGTTAGCGATCGTCAGACGATGCGGTGGTCTTCTGTACTGCGACCGGAGACTGCAAAAAGCTTCCACTTTCCACTTCCAACTTCCTTTTGCACCCTTCGCTCACCAAGCCTCTATTTCCTGTGCCATCCATTCTCGTCATCTGCAGGTGCAATTCTCAATATGACGTGATGGTGTCCTCCTACATGTCGCCTGCATCTGTTTCTATCTTTCATTCTGTGACAGCCCGGTCCGCCCGTCTGTGAATGCATCGCCATATCGACAAGACCGAGTCCTCTTAAAAATTGAGACGACACCTTCAGACGGCGACTACACCACGACGAGACAGAATAACGCGAAGCACTTTGCCGTGACTTTTTTCAACGAGGAGAGCGAAAAAAAAAAGAAAAGAAAAGAAAAGAAAAGAAAAGAATAGAAAAAAAAAGGACGAAATAATAGCAGAACAACCACATATCATATCTCGCACAATGCCAACGCAATGGAGCAATCGGTTACGGAGCAGTTGGCCACGAAGCAAGTCCGACTTGACAACTCTTATGGCCTTATTCGCAGCCGTTTTGATGCTGGCCGCGCCGGCGATGGTGATGGCCGACGACAATGTAGTCGACAGCGCAACATCGGGTCCCCTCGTCGCTGCTCCCATGGGACATGGTCCGGTCGTCCCGCCCGTCATCAACGCGTCGTTTACCTCGTCCTTTGACGATGTGACGCAGGGCCAGACCTTAAACCTCGCATGGAACCCAATTGACACCAAGTACGAGCCGCTGAGCATCACGGCGCGGGCCATCAATCGCACGGCCGACAGCCGGGCCAACTCGTTTCTCGTGACAATTGCCCGTGGGTCTCTCCCTTTTTTGCGTCGTCGCTCTTGTTTGTTATAGAATGCTGAATGGTGCACCGCTGACCTGACTTCACCGGACCTGACAGCCCACCTTACAAATACGTCGTCGTTCTCGTGGAGCCTGGTCCCCTTTCCACTGCAATATATGCACACCGGCATCTACGAGGTCGAGATCCGGCCGGCCATTTGGAACTTGTCGGCCAACGAGCCCGGATCGCTGACCGTGCCCGTGTTGGCGCGCTCCACCTTTTTTACGATTGGCGACAACGGCCAGGGCGGTGATAGCAACGTTGGCGGCGGCAGCGACGGCGATGGTGCCAACGGTAACGGCAGCGACGGGAGTAGCGGAAAAGGCAGCACGTCACCCAACGCCGACCCGGACCAGCTCGCCTACGGCCAGTCAGAGACGAAAATGTCCGACGCGGCCTCGGCCGCCGCCCATAAGCGACTGGCCCTGGGACTGGGCATTTCGCTGGGCGCGGCCGGCGCGCTAGCGTTGGCCAGCCTCTTGTATGTCGTCCATCGGCGGCATTCACGTCGTGTGGCTGAGACACAGCGGCTACGGGAGAAGCGGGAAGCATCTATTAGTGAACTGTAGGACGTTGTGGGCGAGAAAGGGGGCTGTTGGCTAGAGATTTTTGGCCCATGTGTGGCCTTCATGCTAATTTGTGATATCCCTTTTTGAGGTTTTCTGGTGATGCATTCCAATCGTTGGGTCCTCGAGGCCAGTGAGTTTGATTTGATTTGTCTCTCCCTTGGACAGGATAACTGTTCCACCCTTCGTTCTTGTCGTCAGCCGGTCTCCCTTTCTATTATTCCAATGTTGAAAATGCAAAAAGACGACTGGAATAAAGTTGCTTCTGACTGATGTGTCTTGTACGGTGCATCATACGCTGGAGCCATTTTTAGAAATACAATAAAACGTTTTATATATTGACAAAAAATAAAACAAAAAACGTACAGCAGCGGGTATTCGCTGGTCGTCACCGACCCAACTACTAATCCGCCGATTACAGGTTTGACTAGGGGAGAGCGGACGGGATCCCGTATTCTCCTGTATCTATGGCCGTACGTGGAAGACGCGGGCCCTTTACGGAGTTATACGGGTAGGAGCCGTCGTCCCTTGTCCTGTCACCTCCGCCAACGATACCGGCCACTCTTTGCTCGACCGTACGGCATGGGCCCATTTTGCCATTTGTTGACTACTTGGTATTTATTCTGTCCGTCGGCGCCGGAATGTCTTAAGCAAGGCCGACCTATCGTAAAACTCTCCCTAGCAAAAAAAAAGACTTCTCGGGTCTTGGTATCATACGACGTTTTTCTTTTCTTTTCGTATTCGCCTAGCTTGTCTCTTTTGCCACTTCGAATCGATATGCGCTAAAGAAACGCAGTCATTTCGCCCCACCATGCTTGACCAAAGAAACCGCCGTCGTTCTGCCGCTCTCTGCCTCCCTTCCTACTCGCGTTTGGTGAAGATGGAGGGGGGTGGATATTTCACTGACTTCATCCGCCATACAACTAGTTGACTGACTTCCAAGAACGTCTGTGCGCATTTTGAGTTAAAGTCCCTGAGGCCCTGCATGTTGAAAAACGAAAGTACCGCACCTTCAACGAGGCACAAATAGACTTTTGTTTTTTTTGTGTTTTCAGAGCTGCCGTACGAGTACTGTTGTATTAAACGAATAAACCATGTCCGTGTATGATTCACTTTTTTTTTTTTTTTTTTTTTTTTTTTTTTTTTTTTCTATTTCTTTTTTTCTTTCACCCCCCTCCTCTTTTACATGAAGCTACGATATTGAATTTAATAGACGGAGGTGTGTGACAACGTTAAGCTACCCCCCGGCAGAATAAAAAGGCGAAAAAAAGGAAAAATGAACACAAAGGCGAACGAGTGACGAGACTAGGGGATTATTAGAACCGACCGACACACCACAGGATGACTTCCAGAAGATGTCTCCCAGAGGAGATCAAGTCTTGCTTTCTTTCTGTAATGGATATCGTCATTGTGGCTGGACATGGCTTTGCTCTCAGCCTCAATATGCTGCCGAAAGTAGTTCGTATGATAGCCAAGCGGGAAGATTTGCCCGACCAAGGCCTTTGCCATTTTGGCCTCCTCCTCGTCCTTACGTTTTGCCTGACCTGTTTGTGATATTTGATGTTGCCCAACTTACAAAATGCCCAACTTACAAAAAGTGCCGGCGAATACGCCATAGATCGGCCAACGTGTAGGCGCCCTTGTATCTGTCAGCCCTATAGAGGAGCGAACTACGTGCGCAAACCATCCCTTCCCTCTGTCCTCTTTCGCTGTCCTTTATCCTCTTTTCGAATTTGAATAGTAAGGGTTTATTTCTAATGTAGAAAACACGAGAAGCAATCCAGCACCCAATTGCTCTTTCCTCCGCTGTGGTCCAACTTTTGGACATGTACGTCGCATGCACTTTACGCCGTATTGCACTTTCCCCAAACGCTTGCAGAGGATACCGCCAGTCTCTCTGTCGCTGCCTGTGTCCCGACGACCGTACCTGCCCATTCTCTGTTATGCTTCATTGATGGTCGTGGCAGGAGCCAATCAGAAACCACAGCTTTGTCCCAAAAGGGAAAGACTTAGTGCCTCCAACCCCCTGACGCTTTCCACACCAATCTTTGCGGTTTGTTGTGGATTGATATTAGTCATCCCACCATTGGTTCCACCTTCTAAATAGGCTCGTCCACCCGGCCTATCTGGCTGGTTTCTTTCGACTTGAAAAAGTCAACACACGTTTTTCCTCAACACACCTTATCCTCGGTGATCTCCACGGCGTCTTCTCTAGTTGTCAACTGCGCTTTAGATCCCATTGCCACTCCGCGGCAGCAATGGGAATATGGCATCACTCTTCCCTCTTTCGCCCACATCGTCTCCTCTGCTGTGTCTTCGCCTAACAAACATCAGCATTTTGATTCCACGGCAGCTCGGGACGCAGCACGATTGCCACCAGAAGAGACACCTCGATGTCATGCAATGAATGGCATTCCAACGCCACTTAGACCCCATTCCCAGGCCCCGAGAAACCGGTGGCGCCCATACGATGGGACCAGAAAATGTCTCCAGCGTCGACTCACAAATGCACGTCTTCACGTGGCACTGAGACGGCCAGTGGCTGCCCATACTGTGCGGTGACTTTTCGTCCAATTGTTGTCCAAAGCAGCGACATAGTTCAGCACCTGGGACACCTGGACTCCGCAAGTACTCCGTCTGTCCGGGTTGTTTGCCTTGTTGAACACCCCAACATGTGACCTGTGGTCGCGTTTCCACTGGCGCCTGCCAACAGTGTCGGCCAAGGCACGCCACGCTGCTGAATGCTCTGGAACCTGGGAAATGAGACCTTGCCAAATTGGCGCAGCCGTCTTGTCTAACCAGCAACCGCTCTCCTAAAAGCGCGAAGAGGGACAGGAAACACTGGCCCTGCTGGGGCACGGACTGCCTCCCTTAATGACAAGAGCACACCCAACAAGGTACGACACATGTGCAGGGAAGAGGGGGGCGACCCTGAGAAGCGCGTCGCACTCCGTACGGGGGGTAATGATGCTGAAAACAAAAGGTACCAAAACCCAGTAAGGAAACCTGATCTGGCCGGGCACGAATCTGGTCCGACAACTCGTCAACGGAGTATTGTTCGGTCCCCTGTTTGCCATCGCCATGTCCTTGCCTTTGCCCACTGCAAAGCTTATCCTGTCGAGACGTCAAGGTGCGTTCAGAGCCATTCCATTACCCCGTTTTATCTTTGCTCACAAGAAGCCAGCTCTGCCCTACGGAATAAGCGTAGCATTCCGTGCTCAAAGTCTTGCATCTGACGTGCATTTTACTCCCCAACGATGCCGTGAACCGTATGGGGTAGTGGAATGTCTTTCGCGGATTTGGGTGGTATGACAATAATAACAAAATCATATTGCCGTCTTCCTGAAGTTCGACTGGCTTTCTGGCAATTTTACGGGGTACTCACGATGCTCATACCAAATCCCGAAAATACGACACGACGATGTTCCACAGGGCATCTCGTCCCATGCTTTTCAGATAGCGGCAGATCGCGGCGGGAGACGCGACCAGCGCAAACGAAGCAGAGTGCCATCTCATTACCACGACACAGATGGCATCGAAATCCACCGCGGAAGCCGTCCACATAACCGCGAACGCGTCCAGCATCTCCAATGAGATTTGACGCCCTGGCTATTTGAATTCCAAGCACGCCCGGGAGGCTGAATCGTGCGCGACCATGGCGTGACTATTCCCATACTCCATGCTACTCGCACGCTGTTCTAGTTCATGTTCTCATCTCGCCCGTCTCTACTGTTCAGGACTTGGCGTTATGCCGAGCACCGGCACGCCTGGGTCGGCACCGAAGGCACACTGCATTAGTACCGCAAAACGGAGCCCAAAATGCACACTTCCGGCGATGTCCAAGAATCAGGCCACTCCTCGCGAGCTACAGAGGTGACCAGCGAAGGTTAAGACTGGGCGTCATTCCTGAGCTAAGTCGTACTTGATCTTATCTCGTGTTGGCTCGTCTTTGTTCTTTTTGATATTCCTCCACCTTATTTTCTACGGTTGGTTCACTTTCGTCGCCTGTTGACTCGGCGGGTTTGGAGCCAATGGTATTACACAGGGCCTTTTGCAGATGGGTTTTTCCATGCAGCTCCACTCCCTGTCCCATCCCACTCTTTCCCTTTCTCGCCCACATCGTCACCTTGTTGCCAAGAAGAGCATGGAGAGCGCATACGACTACCCGCCCAAGGTCAAGGACCGACGGTGTCTTGGCGAGTCTACCGTTGGTTCGTGGGAAATGGCTTACACCCAAAAAAATAGATGACAGAAGCACGGTTTACCAACGCGTCGAAGCCGAACCCACAACCCACGCACACCTTGCCCAGCATGCACGGTTCGAGGTCATCCCTCTTGGAATTGAGGTATTGAGGCATAGCCCTACGTGACATGGTTCTTCCCACCAGATCTGAAAACTTATTTAACGGTCTCGTCGCGCGCACCTTGATGCCGCCCTCTGCTCCGTCTCGCTGCTTTTCTCTTTCTTCTTTCATCAACATTAGCCGACTTTGCTGCTTGTCCTCTCTTCGGCGTCACCCGTGAGCATCTGTTTTTGCTCGTCCTCTCGTTCGCGCTCTCGGTAGCCTGCCACGTTATATCCTATATTCTAGAAGTGTGCGTTGAAGCCCTTGTCTCGTTTTGGAAGACTCTACGGCTTGTGCTATATAAAATCGGCCGCCGCCCATTCGACCCTGAACGTGTCATTATCTTGTTATACCCAACGCCAGCTAACAACAACCAAGCCCGGCATCCGCAACCGTCATGCCGCCCTCAATGATGCGGTTGGCCTCGGCCGCCGCCATTTTGGCGCTGTCCAGCTCAGTCCAGGCTGCCTCTAAATACATCCTCGAAAAGACGTATGACTACAATAACTTCTTCTATAATTTCGGTTACGCCCATTCCCCCGACCCGAGCCATGGATTTGTCGACTACATACACCCGCCTGATTCCAATAAATTTGCTTACGTCACCCAAAACTTGACGATCCGCCTCGGTGTCGACTCAGAAAATAAATACTCGACGACCAGCGGAGGCCGGAAGTCGGTCCGCATGGAGAGTGGTGACACTTTCACCCACGGTCTCTTCGTGGCCAACTTTTCTCATCTGCCCGCCCCGGCCTGCGGTGCTTGGCCTGCATTGTACGTCTTGCTGTCTGGGGAAAAAAAGCCTCCCGGAACCGTGAAACAATAGTATGACTGACGCTTCATAGCTGGATGTACGGCCCCGACTGGCCCAATAATGGTGAAATTGACATCTACGAGTCGTGGAACAACGCCACGTACAACCAGGTCACTATCCACACATCAGGCGGCAGCAAATGCACTCTGGCCGATGACCCTTCCAAGTTCACCGGCAAGGTCCTGAGCTACAACTGTGACAACACCATAGACAACCCACCCACGCAGTACCCCGGCACCGGTTGCTCCATCGAGGAAGCGACTGGCTCCGCAGCAGCCACCAGCCCCTTTGCCAACCCCAACGGTGGCATCTACGCCGTCGAGTGGACTGAAGATCACATCAAAGTCTGGAGCTGGACGCATGACAGCTCCGGCCTACCCACCGACATCGGTAGCGGAAACCCCGATCCGTCGCGCTGGGGCCTCCCTCGTTCGTATGTCGGAACACCCAACTGTGACGTCGACAAGTACATCACTCAGCAGCGCTTTGTCTTCAACATTGACTTCTGCGGCGACGGTTCCGGCAACAACTTTGGCTCGTGCTCTGCCGCCTTAAACAACTCGAAGTACCCGGCGACCCCCGAAGGCTGCGCCGCCTACGTTGGCGACTCACCCCAGGTCTTTGCCGATACCTACTTTGAGATCAGGGACCTCAAGGCTTACCGGCTAGTGAACGCTCCGTCGTCCGTGTCGTCTACGTCGACCGTGTCGTCTACGTCGTCTGCGTCGTCTACGTCGTCCGCGTCGTCTGCGTCGTCTACGTCGTCCGCGTCGTCTGCGTCGTCTACGTCGTCCGCGTCGTCTGCGTCGTCTACGTCGTCCGCGTCGTCTGCGTCGTCTACGTCGTCCGTGTCGTCTGCGTCGTCTACCTCGTCAGTGTCGTCTGCGTCGTCTACCTCGTCCGCGTCGTCCGTTTCGTCCACGTTTACCAATTCTACCAGCTCTGCCAGCTCTGCCAGCTCACGCTCTGCCAGCCCCTCCAGCTCTGCCAGCTCCAGCTATGCAAGCTCCAGCTCGGCCAGCTCTAGCTCTAGCTCTGCCAGCTCCAGCTCTGCCAGCTCCAGCTCTGCCAGCTCTGCCAGATCTAACTCGACAATCTCTGCCAGTTCTGCCAGTTCTGCCAGCTCTTCCAGTCCCTCTAGGTCTGCCAGCTCTAGCTCTGCCAGCTCTGCCAGATCTAACTCAACAATCTCTGCCAGTTCCTCTAGTTCTGCCAGCTCTTCCAGTCCCTCTAGATCTGCTAGCTCTAGGTCTGCCAGCTCTAGCTCTGCCAGCTCTAGCTCTGCCAGCTCTAGCTCTGCCAGCTCTAGCTCTGCCAGCTCTAGCTCTGCCAGCTCCAGGTCTGCCAGCTCTAGCTCTGTCAGCTCTGCCAGATCTAACTCGACAATCTCTGCCAGTTCTGCCAGCTCTTCCAGTCCTTTCAGCTCTGCCAGCTCTGCCAGTTCTGCCAGCTCTAGCTCTGTCAGCTCTTCCAGTCCCTCTAGGTCTGCCAGCTCTAGCTCTGTCAGCTCTGCCAGATCTAACTCAACAATCTCTACCGGCTCTGCCAGCTCTTCCAGTCCCTCTAGATCTGCCAGCTCTGGCTCTGTCAGCTCTTCCAGTCCCTCTGGCTCTGCCAGCTCTAGCTCTGTCAGCTCTGCCAGATATAACTCAACAATCTCTACAGGCTCTGCCAGCTCTTCCAGTCCCTCTAGATCTGCCAGTTCTACCAGCTCTGCCAGCTCTGCCAGCTCTGCCAGTTCTGCCAGCTCTAGCTCTGTCAGCTCTTCCAGTCCCTCTAGATCTGCCAGTTCTACCAGCTCTGCCAGCTCTGCCAGTTCTGCCAGCTCTAACTCGACAATCTCTGCCAGCTCCAGCTCTGCCAGCTCTGCCAGCTCTGCCAGATCTAACTCAACAATCTCTACCGGCTCTGCCAGCTCTTCCAGTCCCTCTAGATCTGCCAGCTCTGCCAGCTCTGCCAGCTCTGCCAGCTCTGCCAGCTCTGCCAGTTCTGCCAGCTCTGCCAGCTCTGCCAGCTCTGCCAGTTCTGCCAGCTCTAACTCGACAATCTCTGCCAGCTCCAGCTCTGCCAGCTCTGCCAGCTCTGCCAGCTCTAACTCGACAATCTCTGCCAGCTCCAGCTCTGCCAGCTCTGCCAGCTCCAGCTCTGCCAGCTCTGCCAGCTCTGCCAGCTCCAGCTCTGTCAGCTTTTCCAGTCCCTCTAGGTCTGCCAGCTCTAGCTCTGTTAGCTCTTTCAGCTCCACCAGCTTTAGCTCTAACTCTACCGGGTCTACCAGCTCTACCAGCTCCCCTGGTACATCCATCAGCTCTGCGAGCTCCATTAGCTCTACGAGCTCCGCCAGCTCTGTTAGCTTTAGCTCGAACTCTACTAGATCTGTTAGCTCGACGAGCTCCTTATCTGTCAGCTCTGCGAGCTCCGCTAGTAGATCTACTATCTCTGCCAGCGCTAGCTCGAACTCTACTAGGTCTAGCAGTCCCATCAGCTCCGCCAGCTCCGTCAGCTCTACCAGCTCTGCCAGCTCTGCCAGCTCTGCCAGCTCTGCCAGCTCTGCCATCTCTGTCAGCTCTTCCAGCTCTGCCAGCTCTGTCAGCTCTGCCAGCTCTGCCAGCTCTGTCAGCTCTTCCAGCTCTGCCAGCTCTTCCAGCTCTGCCAGCTCTGTCAGCTCTGCCAGCTCTGCCAGCTCTGTCAGCTCTTCCAGCTCTGTCAGCTCTGCCAGCGTTAGCTCGAACTCTACTAGGTCTAGTAGTCCAATAAGCTCTACCAGCTCTACCAGCTCTACCAGCTCTGCCAGCTCTGCCAGCTCTGCCAGCGTTAGCTCGAACTCTACCAGGTCTAGTAGTCCTATCAGCTCCGCCAGCTCTACGAGCTCTGTCATCTCTGCCAGTTCTGTTAGATCTGCCAGCTCCGCGAGCTTTAGCTCGAACTCTACCAGGTCTAGCAGTCCCATTAGCTCCGCCAGCTCTGCCAGCTCTGTCAGCTCTGCCAGCGTTAGCTCGAACTCTACTAGGTCTAGTAGTCCAATAAGCTCTACCAGCTCTACCAGCTCTGCCAGCTCTGCCAGCTCTGCCAGCGTTAGCTCGAACTCTACCAGGTCTAGTAGTCCTATTAGCTCCGCCAGCTCTACGAGCTCTGTCATCTCTGCCAGTTCTGTTAGATCTGCCAGCTCCGCGAGCTTTAGCTCGAACTCTACCAGGTCTAGCAGTAGTCCCATTAGCTCCGCCAGCTCTACGAGCTCTGTCAGCTCTGTCAGCTCTTCGAGCTTTACCTCGAACTCTACCAGGTCTAGTAGTCCTATTAGCTCCGCCAGCTCTACGAGCTCTGCCGGCTCTGCCAGCTCTGCCAGCTCTGCCAGCGTTAGCTCGAACTCTACTAGGTCTAGTAGTCCCATCAGCTCTACCAGCTCTGCCAGCTCTGCCAGCTCTGTCAGCTCTGCCAGCTTTACCTCGAACTCTACCAGGTCTAGTAGTCCTATTAGCTCCGCCAGCTCTACGAGCTCTGCCGGCTCTGCCAGCTCTGCCAGCTCTGCCAGCGTTAGCTCGAACTCTACCAGGTCTAGCAGTGCTATTAGCTCTTCCAGCTCTGCGAGCTCTGTTAGCTCTGCCAGCTCTGCCAGTTCTGTTAGCTTTGCCAGTTCTGTTAGCTCTGTCAGCTCCGCGAGCTTCAGCTCGAACTCGACCAGGTCTAGCAGCTCCGTCGGCTCCCTTAGTAGCTCTGTCAGCTCTGTTAGCTCTGCCAGCTCTGCGAGTATTACCTCAAACTCTACCAGGTCTAGCAGTGCCATTAGCTCTACCAGCTCTGCCGGCTCTGCCAGCTCCGCCAGCTCTGCCAGCTTTAGCTCTAACTCTTCCGGATCTGTCAGCTCTGCGAGCTCTACGAGCTCCGTTAGTAGACCAACCAGCACTGCCAACTCTACTAGCTTTACCACCTCTCCGAGCTCTGTTGTCTCTAGATCAACCAGCTCTGTCATCTCTCCAAGCTCTGTCAGCTCTGGATCGGTTAGCTCTATCAGCTCTGCCAGTTCTACCAGCTCCGTCAGTACACCAACCAGCGCTGCCAACTCTACCAGCTCTGTCAGCACTGCCAGCGCCATCAGCTCCTCTATATCTACCAACTCTCCTAGCCCTACCAGCTCTATTAGCTCTATCAGCTCCGCTAGTAGATCTGCCAGGTTTACCAACTCTACCAGCATCGTCAGTTCTACCAGCTCGAGCTTTATCAGCCCTATCAGCTCTACCAGCTCTATTAGCTCCGATAGTAGATCTATCAGCTCTGCCAACTTTACTAGCTCTCTGAGCTCCGTCAGCTCTGTTAGCTCTGTCAGCTCCGTTAGTAGATCTACCAGGTCTGTCAGCTCTGTCAGCTCCAGCTCGAGCCCTTCCAGGTCCAGCTCTGCCAGCACCGCCAGCTCTGCTAGCTCTGTTAGCTTGAACTCGACTAGCTCTTCCAGTTCCAGCGTGTCTAGATCTGCTAGGTCTACGAGCTTTACCAGCGCCCCCAGCTCTGTTAGTGGTACTAGCTCCGTCAGCTCGGGCAGCCTTAACTCTTCCAGCTCTGTCAGCTCTAGCTTATCCAGATCTGTGATACCTACCAGTTTTACCAGCGGCCCCAGCTCTGTTAGCGGCTCGAGCTCCGCCAGCTCTGTTAGCTCGGTCAGCTTGAACTTTACCAGCTCTGCCAGCTCCAGTATTACCGGCGCCCCCAGCTCTGCTAGCAGCTCGAGCTCCGCCGGCTCCGCCAGTTCGGTCAGCTCGAGCTCCGCCAGCTCCGCCAGTTCGGTCAGCTTGAACTTTACCAGCTCTGCCAGCTCCAGTATTACCAGCGCCCCCAGCTCTGTTAGCAGCTCAAGCTCCGCCGGCTCCGCCAGTTCGGTCAGCTTGAACTCTACCGGCTCTGCCAGTTCTAGCATTACCAGCGCCCCCAGCTCTGCTAGCAGCTCGAGCTCTGTCAGCTCCGCCAGTTCGGTCAGCTTGAACTTTACCAGCTCTCCTAGCTCCAGTATTACCAGCGCCCCAGCTCTGTTGGCAGCTCGAGCTCTGTCAGCTCGGTTAGCTTGAACTTTACCAGCTCTCCCAGCTCCAGTATTACCAGCGCCCCCAGCTCTGTTGGCAGCTCGAGCTCTGTCAGCTCGGTTAGCTTGAACTTTACCAGCTCTCCCAGCTCCAGTATTACCAGCGCCCCCAGCTCTGTTAGCAGCTCGAGCTCCGCCAGCACCGGCTCTGCCAGTTCTAGCTTATCCAGTTTATCTAGGTCCGTTAGATCTACCAGCTTTACCAGCGTCCCCAGCTCTGTTGGCAGCTCGAGCTCTGCCAGCTCGGTCAGCTTGAACTTTACCAGCTCTGCCAGCTCCAGTATTACCAGCGCCCCCAGCTCTGTTGGCAGCTCGAGCTCTGCCAGCTCGGTCAGCTTGAACTTTACCAGTTCTGCCAGCTCTAGTATTACCAGCGCCCCCAGCTCTGTTGGCAGCTCGAGCTCTGCCAGCTCGGTCAGCTTGAACTTTACCAGCTCTGCCAGCTCCAGTATTACCAGCGCCCCCAGCTCTGTTAGCAGCTCGAACTCCGCCAGCTCGGTCAGCTTGATCTCTACCAACTCTGCCAGCTCTAGCTTATCTAGATCTACTAGATCTACTAGCTTTACCAGCGCCTCTAGCTCCGCGAGGCCTAGTTCGAGTCTTGCGAGTTCCAGCTCTGCCAGCTCTGCCAGCTCTGCCAGCTCGTTTAGATCTGCCAGCTCCGCTAGCACCTCTAGCTCCGTCAGGCCTAGCTCGACCCTAACGAGCTCCAGCTCTGCCAGTTCGGCTAGCTTTAACTCTACTAGCTCGGCCAGCTCAAGCTTATCTAGGTCTTCGAGATCTGCCAGCTTTACCAGCGCCTCCGGTTCAGCGAGCTCCAGTTCGAGTCTTTCAAGTTCCAGCTCTGCTAGCTCGGCTAGCTTCAACTCAACCAGCTCTGCCAGTTCCGCCAGCTCCGTTAGGTCTGCCAGCTCTGCCAGCAGCTCCGTTTCCGTTTCGTCGCGCAGCTCTGCGAGCTTGGCCTCTAGCTCTGTCTCGTCGTCTGCCTCCGCTTTGCCGAGCTCGTCCTCGACTAGTGCTACTTCGTCCAGCTCTGTATTTACTAGCTCTAGGTCTGCCAACTCGACCAGTAGCTCCGTTTCCCTTTCGTCGCGCAGCTCTGCGAGCGTGGCCTCTAGCTCTGTCACTTCGTCTGCCTCGACTAGCTCTGGTTTGCCAAGCTCATCCTCGTCGGTTAGCGCTGCTTCCTCCAGTTCTGTATCGTCTAGCTCTACGACTGCCAACTCTACCAGCAGCTCCGCGAGTGTGTCCTCTGCGTCTATCTCAACATCTTCCGTTTCGGCCAGGTCCGCTTCCTCTAGCTCTGTCAGCTCTGCTTCTGCCTCGGCCAGCTCTTCCCCACCGGTCAGCACTGTTACTTCGAGTGCTTCCATTTTTAGCTCCGTACCTAGTAGCTCCACATCTGTCAGCTCCGTTTTTACCAGTTCCGTGACGGTCAGCTCTGCCTTTTCTTCCTCGACTACCTCTGTCAGCTCTGTTACCTCTATCTCTTCTACCTCGACGACATCGGTCAGCGCTACCTCCTCCAGCTTAGCTACGTCCTCTGCCTCGGGCTCCTCGTCCAGCAGCCCTTCCGTCTTCAGCTCCACTACGGATGTCAGCTCCAGCTCGACCGGCTCGTCCAGCTTCACCAGGTCTGCCTCTACAGCCTCGTCGTCTGGTAGACCTTCAACCTCAAGCACCGCTTCAGGTGTAAGCTCCTCCTCGGCCAGCTCATCCAATAGTATCAGCTCTACGGCTACCTCTAGCTCGGCTAGCTCCGTGTCTGCTTCTGCTTCTGCATCAGCCTCGGCCTCGGCTTCTGCCTCTGTGTCGTCAGGTAGCACTTTCACCTCTAGCTCTGCCTCTTCGTCGTCTTCAAGTGGCACTTCTGCTTCAGCCTCAGCCTCGGCCTCGGCCTCTGCCTCTGTCTCGTCAAGCAACACTTTCGCTTCTAGCTCTACCTCTGTCTCCTTCAGCTCAGTTAGCTCCGTGTCGGCTCCTACTTCTACTTCAGCCTCGACTTCGACCTCGGCTTCTGCATCAGTTTCTTCGTCAGGTACCGCTTCCGCCTCTAGGTCTACATTTAGCTCCGCTTCGGGTATCAGCTCTGTCTCGACCAGCTCGTCCAGCGTTGCTAGCTCTGCTTCGTCCGTACCGTCCAGCTCCGTCCCTGTTCCGTCGAGTTCTTCCGTTGGTCCTTCGACTGCCAGCTCTGTTACCTCGAGCTCTGTTACTGTTAGCCCTTCGAGATTTAGCTCGGTTCCGTCGATTTCTTCTTCCGTTGGTCCTTCGAGTGCCAGCTCTGTTATCTCGAGCTCTGTTACCTCGAGCTCTGTTACTGCTAGCCCTTCGAGATCTAGCTCGGTTCCGTCGATTTCTTCTTCCGTTGGTCCTTCGAGTGCCAGCTCTGTTATCTCGAGCTCTGTTACCTCGAGCTCTGTTACTGCTAGCCCTTCGAGATCTAGCTCGGTTCCGTCGATTTCTTCTTCCGTTGGTCCTTCGAGTGCCAGCTCTGTTATCTCGAGCTCTGTTACTGTTAGCCCTTCGAGATCCAGCTCTTTGGCCTCGTCCTTTTCTTCCGTTGGTCCTAGTGTCTCTACTCCCTCGAGCTCTACAACTATTAGTTTTTCGACTACTAGCTCTATTACCTCGAGCACTACGACCGTTAACCCTTCGACTACCAGTTCTGTTCTCTCGAGCTCTTCCGTTGGTCCTTCTAGTGCCAGCTCTACTCCCTCGAGCTCTGCAACTATTAGTCTTTCGAGCACTAGTTCAATTTTCTCGAGCTCTACCGCCCTGAGCCCTACGAGATCTACCTCCATTCCCTCGAAATCTGCATCCGTTAGCCCTTCAAGAACTAGCCTTACTTCCTCAAGCTCTGTCGGTCCATCCGACACAGGCTCCGCTGGCCCAACTGGTAGCGATTCGGTTACTAGCTACACTACCTCGACCATCTTCTCTACCACAACATCGACGATTACGTCGTGCCCGACTACTGTACCACATTGCCCCACTGGACACGTGACGACTATTACTTATGCCGTCACTACCACTGTCTGCCCTGTTACCTCCACCTCTACACCTACTGGTAGCGGCTCTGGCTCTGGCTCTGGCTCGGGCTCGGGCTCGGGCAGTGGTTCTGGCTCCGGCTCTGGCTCCGGCTCTGGCTCTGGCTCTGGCTCTGGCTCAGGCTCGGGCAGTGGTTCTGGTTCAGGCTCGGGCAGTGGTTCTGGTTCAGGTAGTGGCTCGGGCTCGGGCTCGGGCAGTGGTTCTGGCTCCGGCTCTGGCTCTGGCTCTGG